>NW_026914796.1:0-499185 GCF_034315485.1 Pezoporus occidentalis | reverse complement strand
CAAACCCTTAACCGTGACCCTAACCCAAAAAACCCCAAACCCTTAACCGTGACCCTAACCCTAACCCTAACCCTAACCCCTAACCCCTAACCCTTAACTGTGACCCTGACCCTTAACCTTGACCCTGACCCTAACCCGAGCCCATAACCCTAGGCCATAACCCTAAACCATAGATGCTAATCCTAGCCGATAACCCTAACCAATTTAGGCAAGCTCATATCTGTCCAACCCAGTGAGGCCCGCTTTAGCCCAGTTTGACCTCTCCAGCCCAGTTCAGTACTGTTCAGCCCAGTTTAGCCCACTTCAGGAGAGGTTAGACCACTTTGATCCACTTCAGGCCACTTCGGCCCAGTTCACCCAGTCCAGCCCAGTTTATCCCAGTTCAGCCAGTTTAGAGTTGTCCAGCGCAGTTTAGCCCAGTATGGCCCAGCCTCGTTTACCCCAGTTAAGCCTACTTTGGCCCAATTTGGACTAGTCCAGCCTCCTTTACCTCAGTCCAGTGCAATTAAGCCCACCCAAGAACATTTTAGCCCACTCCAGTGCATTTTAGCCCACTTCAGACCTCTCCAGACCAGTTTAGCCGAGGACAGCCCTCTTTTATAGCAAGGTTATTTTCTCAGCATCATTTAACAGTTACCACAGAGACACTTCTTTCATGAACGCAAAATTAAAAGAAGCTTTACAGAGGCATAACATACTCCACAACAGACCTTATGTAAAGTGCTTCTCTTTAAATATTTCATAGAAAAAATAGAGGAGAGTGGGTACATTCGTTATGTCATCTTTAAAATCTGTACAACAAGTACCTTAAGAAAAATGCATACACACATCACAAACACCCCTTCTATTGCAGACCACGATGGATTCTTCCCTCTGTTTTCTCCTTCCATGGCAAACAAAGGGTGATCACGATGAAATGGTGGCAGTTGACATCCACCTGGGAGAAGGAAAAAATACCCCAAAACCAAATTCTTTACCATCCAGCTGGGTGGGAGTCTAAAGCTTCCTTTTTTTTTTCTGAAGGCTACAGCTGAGCAGAGGAAAAGGTATTTTGGACCACCTTTGCTACAGTTACTGAAAGAGAAAACGAGCAAGAAAACATAGGGCGCAGGACCAGAGAATAAAGAGGTGGGGGAAAATAGGAGGATGAAGAAAGGAGAGACAAGGACAGTGGTAGGGCATAGGGCATGCAGACAGAGAGAGAAAAAGGAGAGTAGAAAGAGGACAAAGGGATTGAGAAACAAAGAAAGGGTCATATCTGTAAGAGTCCAAGAACAAAAAAATCCAAAAACCAGAAATGGGCCAGAGGACAGAGAAAGAGAAAAAAGGGCCAAGGAGCAGGACAGAAGAGGAGAGAACGGGAAAAAGGGAGAGCCGGCTGGATGGAGAGGCATAGCAAGGAATAGGCAAGGACATAGAGGCATAGCAACGAAAGTCAGCAGGCAAAGAAAGAAGTAATGAGCACAGGAAGGACAGAGGGACAGTAAGCAGGACAGAGGTGGAGAGAAGCATTGGGGCAAAAGGAAAAGAAAGAGACAAGGAGCAAGACAAGGTGATACAGAGAGATTAAGGAATGGACAGGGAGGCAGGATAAACTGAAAGACAGGCAGCAGGACAGAGACTGGAGTAAAGCCTGGGATGCACATAAGGAGAAGCATGAGCAGCAGGACAAGGAGTTACTTCAGCAGTTACTGCTGAAGCTGTCCATCCATGGCTGCAAGAGTTTTGTGTTTGATTATGTGCATAATGTGCTGGGGAAGCAGGACCCTTGCAAAAGCCAGATTACAAAGGACTGAGGTGGATTGATCCTCAGTCAGCCTGTGTGGTCATCTCCATGTCACTGACAGCAGCTGGTATCCTGAATACACACAGCAATACCTTAGTTGCAGCTGCAGAGCCCTCCTCTTCCATTCAACTGGAAGCCTTGCCAAGCTTTCTGAAAATTTCTTCTCTCTGCTCCCTTCTTGAGACAAGCTGATTCTCCTCTTGATAAAGCTTCTCCTGCAAAGAATAAAGCAAGCTTTCCTGTCAAATACCAGAGTGTGGAAGCATAAAAACACCTGGTCACCACCTTGCAACTGGGCTGGAGTGTGGATTCCTGGGGCACTGCCTGCTCTGACCAGGAATTACTCACTCAACCTCCCAAATCGGAGCTCCTTCTCCCAGCATTACAGGAGCATGATGACAGTACAGCAGGTGTATAGACACATGCATACCAGGTATGTGATCTTAAAGCTGCACCAACAATAATTTCGCACACACTTAACATTGGTTCCCTCTTCCACACAACAGTTCTTGAAAAGCTGTAGTTTCTTTACAGACTAAGTACAATAGTTTGAAAACACACAGGTAAGAACACAGAAGAGATACTGTGGCCTAAAGTTTAACATGTTAAGACATGCTTGGGGAAAGTCTTTCTTTTGTATCAAGTCCACATGGGCTTGCCAAGTCTAAAGGCAGCAGAAAAATGACCAAAACAAAGTTGGGGTCTTCAAATCATCTTTCCCCAGCCCAAACAACTCCCCTGCATTCAGGTCAGCCAAGCCGTACAAGACACTTCTACGCGCTCCCCAGGAATGCTGATTTCTTTATATCCCTCTTAACTGGGTCTCAGATATGAGTAACTCCAAGCCATTGGCTAATTTGTCTGTTTTGTGTTTCTCTAGCTCTCTGAGCATCAAGTCTTGGAGTCTAACATGCAAAAATAACAGAAATCAGAGGTAGTAAGTGCCTTTAGCTGAGCAGCACATCACACACATCAGTTTCTGACAGCAGTGCTACATGACCCACCACCATTTCAAAGTAACGCACTGTGTTTATCTGGATCTTTAACCCAGCAGAGGCACTTTAACTATTTTTTTTCATCAGCCTCTTCAGTTCATTCTTCAGCAGGTCAAGCATATCATTTACATCCAGTTCCATGGGGAATCTCATGGACAAGCTTCTGCTTCTTGCCTGCTTTGATTTTCTCTTCCTCCGGTTTGGTAACTGTGCTACCACCAGAACTTTTGCATGTTTCTTCCTCTTTCACAGTTTCTCTATTTTCTTTAGGATCCTGTTACAGAAGAAGTACATTCTCAGGCAAAAGAACAGATTTGCATATTTTCCAACTTTCTTCCAGGACAGGGGGCAAACAGGAAAAGAACAGCACACCTGAGGAAATTCAACTTCTCAAGACAACAAAATCCAAGACCCTTTCCTTCAATCTGACCCAATACTCCAACTTCTCACCTTCTTCATTTTTCTGGGACTCTGTTCTGGGAGAGGCAGTTTCTGCCTGATCTGGAAACTGCTGTTTCTCTTCTCCCTGTTCTTCACTAGCATCTTCCACATTGCTTTTTTGGTCTTGTTTCTCCCCATGCTCTTCTTTACCTGTTTCTGCCAGTCATTCTTCTTCCCCCTGGTCATCACAGGCAAGCAAAAAAATTGTTTCTTTAATGTAGAAATGCCACACAAATGTTTCAGAGAAGAGATAATCCTCTGAAAAAAAAACATGTATGAAAAACAGCACTCACAGCAATTGCAGCCATTAAGGAGGGTCTCTGCTGAGCTACAGTATTAACTAAGAGTGACTTCAGTGCTGGACACCACTCTGTGACAAAGCAAAGAGCCTGCTAGACACCTGCAGAGATGATACACAGGCAGAAGCCTACCCATAGAGAACCAGGACAACCTAGAAACGAGAGACTTCCCCAGAAACAAGTCCTGCAACATTAGTCAACCCCTGCTGGACTTGCCAGCAAAAGATCACAAGCTTCTTTAAATGGATGCTATGTGAAACTTAAGAGGACTATAGCACTTTCTGAAAATACTTAAACTCTTGCTGTGCTGCCAGACACCTTTAGTTCTGGTTACACAAATGACTGTCTCTTTAGAAGCCATAGGCAGACCCATGGGCTCCCTGCCACTAGCAATCACCCTGGGGCTCACATGAACCAAGTCTGTCAGGTTCTCTCCAGTCTCTGCTGTTGGGCCATCACCTCCAAACAGGCTTGTGATATTGTTTCCAAGTTCTGTCAGTGGGAGACCAAAAAATCCAGGTTATTATGTACCCAAAGGAGTAAGGAAGCAATCTTCAGCCCTCAGTTCTTCCCCTCACAACTGTAACAATCACCTAGGAGCTCCCTTGGTGGTGTAAGTTAGCCACCTACACCCCAGAAACCCATCCTTCCCTGACGATACTTCGTGGTGGTGTGTGCACAAAGTGGGGACTGTACCACTGATGGAATAAGACCCTGAATTTGGAACTTCTACTAAAAAGCTTCAAGCTCCAACCTCTGGCTGCAGTAGCCATCCCTGCACCCCCCTTTACATCCAAACAGATATAGGGAAAATCTGTGCCATAAAATTTGAGCAATGCAAAGTCAGAGATCAGCGCATCACAACCCAAGCAAGATGAGAGAATGCTGCGGGGCTGCAGATGCAGGAATTCCCTTCAGGACAGACCTCCTGAGATCAGCAGCTGTGGCTGAACAAAGAGTAAACACTCCCCATTTTTCAAGTTGCAATGCATGCCATGGTCACCTTTGGAGCATATGGCATTTCTGAGCTCCTGGAAGCACCCAGCATCTACTCAGAAGGCTTTAAGGTATTTTGAAGCTGTTTGCACAATCAGAGGCTACGGCTAACTGCCATCCCCCTTTAGCCTCATGGCAGTGAGAATGAGAGAGCCAAAAACCCTGATGATGCAGAGATAAAAAGAAGAGAAAACTTACGATAACAATGCTGCAGAACAGTTAAACACCTCTCACAGTCACATCT
The DNA here is from genome assembly GCF_034315485.1 of Pezoporus occidentalis. Classification (NCBI taxonomy): domain Eukaryota; kingdom Metazoa; phylum Chordata; class Aves; order Psittaciformes; family Psittacidae; genus Pezoporus; species Pezoporus occidentalis. The sequence goes on along the minus strand of NW_026914796.1, from coordinate 494,424 downwards.
GCAGTGATGGGCAACAGCACTAAGTTAGGAAGTGGCATGGTCTGGTTTGCTAAAGTGTGTAATGATCTGGGATCAACTAACAACATGTCATCTTGGTTCAGGAAAGGCAGATCTTCACAGCTGACATACAACTCAAAGTCATCTGTAGAGGTTTCAAGTGACAGTTTTGTGTTGCAGAGAGGGTGCCATGCGCTGGAACAAAATCCTTTTGTTGTGCTTTAAACTCTTGGATTTATCATCCTCCTCAACTCCATGAGTAAACTCCACCTGCACCACCAACAGAAAATGTCTCAGCAACTGCAGACTTCCTCTATGGCACCTTGTGTCAGAGGTTTCCACAGCATTTGGCTGCTCTGCCTCATGTAAAGGCCAGGGCACAGGCACATGTTTATCAGCAGATGTTTCCACTTGCCTGACTTCTTATCTATTGCACTTCTACATCATAGAAGTATTATGCACGTGCCCACAAGGTACAGCTGTAGTGCTTCTCCAGTAGCACTACTCTTCCCCTCTACTCTGCTCTTGTGAGAACCCCCTTGCAGTCCTGCATCCAGTTTTGGGGGCAAAAACACAAGAGGGATGTGCAGCTATTGCAGTTAATCCAGAGGAGGCCATGGAGATGTCCTGAGGGATGGAGCATTTCTGCTGAAGAAATGGAGACAGGCTGAAAGACCTGGGCTTGTTCACCTGGGAAAAGAGAAGGCTCTGTGGAGATCTTAGAGCAGCTTGCAGTGCCTAAAGGGGTTACAAGAAACCTGGAGAGGGGCTTTTGACAAGGGCATTTAGTGACAGAACAAGGGGGAATGGCTTTAGGCTGAAAGAGGGTGAATTTAGATTAGATATTAGGAAAAAATTATTTACTCTGAGGGTGATGAGACAGCGGCACAGGTTGCCCAGAGAAGCTGCAGCTGCCACATCCTTGGCAGTGTTGAAGGCCAGGCTGGACAGGGCTTGAAGCAACATGCTGTAGCAGAAGCTGTCCCTGCCTGTGGCAGGGGGTTGGAACTACGTGCTCTTTAAGGTCACTTCCAACCCAGACCATTCTGGGCTGGATTCTATGATTCTATAATTCATATCTCTTTGCCTTAAACCATTAGAAAAGTCTGCTATCTACTTTATAAACAGGATGATGGTTTTGAAGCAATGTGAAAGGAGACCACTCTGCACTTCTTCAATGTACATATGATGGAAGCAATTACTCAGTGTGTGTTATTATTTCTGTAACCTTTCCACGTTAAAACTATTCAGTTAAATAAAACTATTAATTCTTCAAAATGTGCTGCAGAAGTGACCAGGTTCTCTACATTTTTAGAGGCATTCATCAGGATTCTGGCAGCAAAAAGCAAAGAAAAAGGAAAGTTTGACAGAATAATAAGGAGAAGTAGAGGTATACATGGTACAATCTCCATGCTTCTCTTTGCTCTTCCAACTAATTAGCCACTTTAGCAGACTCATTGGCAAATGTCTAAGGCAGCAGGATGGGACAGCAGAAAAAAAACCTAAACCCCAAAACCCGTAGGGGAAAGTTGCAAGTATCCTGAAGATATTTAGTGACTCCCTAGGGAGCAAGAATATACATATCTAGCATGTAACAGTGTTCTACTATAAGTGGCAACACTGCAACAACTTAATGAATATTCACTTTCCTCAGCAGCTTTTCAGATTATTACTTAAAAATCACCCTTCCAATACAATAAACTTTCAGTAATTTCACTGGGTTTTCTACACAATAATAAACGATTCAACATTCATGCAACTGACAAGATGAATGTAAAACTTAAACTAAGCATTCAATTTTTTTTTTAAAAAAGGTAATGGATGTTTTTCTTTGTTCCAATATGAATCCACATAATCAAATTTCCTCCATTTCCTAATATGATGTGAAATCATTGCAGATTCACTTTGAAATAATTATCTTTTGCTTTTTAATGCCTTTTTCACTATCCCATGGTGTAGAAATATTGAACAGTAAACTGTGACACTGAATTCCTTTGCATAGCTGGCTTTCAACCTCATGAAATATTATTTGTGCTTCTTCAGGCATTTCTTTTTCAAATAGATCAATGTATAGGCTAGTTCTCTGGTCCTGCAATGAGCATAAAGTATTTGTTCAGAGGGACAAAATATGAACTATTATAAGAGCTACTAAATAAATACAAAATACAGCTTCAGGTAAGATTCTGAAAAGCAACACTGGTAATCCTTTAAAAGGAAGCAAAACGAGATTTAAAGATGCTGCAAATATAGTTTTTAGAGCAAAGAAAATACACACAAATATGCAATGAAAACTTATGAAATACAGAAAGGTAGGGAACCCCTGAGGTCACTCATTATAGCACAGGCATAGTAACTGTCAGTATTACAGGAGGAAATAAGAGTGAACAGTAATGACAGCTATGAATCTGTGACACATTCAGTCACCAGGGCAAAGCAGATATAAGGCGTAGACATTTTTCACCAATGGTTTGGAGAGTTTAGAAATTGCTATCCAATCCATGTTCACTGGAAGGGAAACATTAGCAAGATTCTCAAAATTAGCAGAAGGCATGTTACTCAGTCAAGGTTCTTAAAGTTTCCTTTCTTCCAATACCTTACATACGAAATCTTGATACCTTATACATTGCATTGGGCAAATTTATGTGGATTATCAGTCAGTGAGAACTGTATATACACTGAGTGTATGCATTTATTCCACTTTTTACACATACATGATACCTGTATGTACCTGTTATATCCCTAGCTAGCATCTGGCTTCTGCTTTGGGTTTTTGATCTGAAAGTCAACAAACCTGGTAGCATCTCTTGCAGTATGGTGGAACATTGAAATCATCAAGACTGCAGTCTTCATAATTCTCTTAACAGATGATTGACGATGGATTGTGTCTTGGCCCTGACTTGTAAAGCAAAGACAGGAGAGTACTTCTTTATCAAATCCACAGTTGTAATTCTTCTCTTCTCTTTCAAAGCTCAGGAGTGAATTTAAAAATCCAACACCTTTCCATAGACATTTCAGATTTGTACAAATCTATTCTTTCAGAATCCTGCAGGTCAGAGGGGACCTTAGTCCAACATCGTCATTGCAATGAGATAAGCACTGACTGACCAGGTTGCTTAGGTTTGTGCGTAGTTGGGTCAGAAAAATTCCCCAAGACAGAGATTCCACAGCCTCTCCGGGCAATATGTTCCCTCAAACCTACCTCAGTCTCCAACCTTCCCAATATCCACAGCCTGGCAAATCTAACAGAGAACAGCCTTGCAATGTCATCTGCCAGTTCTCCCAGCACACTCAGACTCAGATCCTATTTGGTTCTATAGACACACATAGGTCAAGATTTCTTGGGAAATTCCTGTTGACTTCCTCACATACACACTTCCATTCATCTGGAAAATGTAGTTCTGCAGGAGACAGTGATCCTGTAGAGCAAAGAATCAGATTAAAAATTAATCTGTTGCTAAAATATAAAAAGCCTAATGAGCAGAGGGAGACAACATTTTGTCTTCTTTGTTGCTAATGTTAAGGGAAGCAAGATAGATAGCATCCCATTAACATGGGTTCAAAACAGAGGAGATAAGCTATTTCAGTGAGGCAGAAATCTCTGAAGTGTTAGATCTATAAATTCAAGACTAGATAAAGTAAGCATTTGTAAAGCATTTTTAAGTTCTTTTTAAGATCAAGTTTCTTAATAAATATTGTTAACGGGAGATAGTGCTTTAAGCATGCAATTGCAGATGAAATGTATTTTAACTGTAAGTGAAACAACGATACCACAAAGGAGACCCCTAAGGACTGTTCGAAGTTCAGTCTAAAATAAAATAGGAACTAACAGAATAGATACTGAGAAGCACTGATGATGATGAAAATCACTGTGAATTATGGCAAGTGCACATCAAGGATCTAATTGCAGTCAACTGCAACTACCAAATCACAGCTTCCTGGGTTAACAGCCTCCTTCTTTCCTTCATGAGCTAGAGGAGAAGCTTGAGGCCCCTGCATGGTTTGGGCCTGGAGCAAGCATTCCTGCTTCCTCTCAGCATCCTGCAGCTCAGCCACCTGCTGCAGGAGGACCTCCACCAGGGAGCATCAAGCGCGGCCCTTCCCATTGTGCAGGAATAAAGAGGAACTTAAAAATAATACCAGTCTCTCCAATTAGTAGCTGAGTGAGTTCAAACACTTATAATGACTTTATAGACAAAGAGTATCAAGAAGGTTTTCTTTATTTATATGGAACGTCAACTGCTACTTAGCTATTTAAATTTAAAGAGAAGTTTTAGTGTAGTTAAATTCCCTGATATAATCACTTAGAAATATACTGACAGTAAACACCTATAAAAAAAAAAAAATAATAAAAGCAACTGCCTTTCATTGATTCTTGTACCAGCAGTGGTGTGGTCAGCAGGACCAGGGAAGTGCCTGTACTTGGCACTACTGACGTTGCACCACAAGTCCTGTGTTCAGTTCAGAGCCCCTGACAATGAGAGAGATATGGAGGTGCTGTAACATGGCTAAAGAAAGGCAGTGAAGCTGATGAAGTATCTAGAGCACAAGTCTTATGAAGAGCTGCTAAGGGAACTGGACTTGTTTAGCCTGGCGAAAAGGGAGCTCAGGGGAGACCTTACCAGTCTCTACAACTACCTGGAAGGAGGTTGTAGTGAGGTGGGTGTCAGTTTCTTGTCCCAGGTAACAGGTGATTGGACAAGAGGAAATGGCCTCAAGTTGCACCAGGGAAGACTTAGACTGGATATTACGAAACAAGTTATTCACCAAAAGGGTTATCAAGCATTGGAACAGGCTGCCTGGCAAAGGGATTGAGTCACAATCCTTGGAGGTATTAAAAGGTGTGTAGATGTGGCACTTAAAAGACAAGGCTTAGTGGTGGACTTGGCAGGGTTAGGTTTTCAGATGGACTTGATCTTACACGTCTTCTCCAACCTATATGCTTCCATGATTCTGTGATTCTCTGTCTCCTTCTTCATACCATCATGCAGTCTATAACAATTGTACAGGCAATGACAGAATATTGAAGCATCAGACAGCAATAACAGAAAACACAAAGTAGTTACTTTGCCTAAGAGGAAGTAATCCATTTTGAAGGTCATTTGTCTTTATATATTTATAATATGCACATTCTATTACATACAAGGGTTTCAAGGATTACCTAATATGGAGAGAACATATTACTTTTCTGTGCAGTGTGTTAAATGATAAATTGCTCCAGTGTTGACACAATACATAAATACACAGTATCCATCAATAAATAAATCTGAAAAGAGCTGTATGTAAAAGCTGTGACAAAAGACTTTTAGGAATAGTCATTTTACTTCTCCAATGATTAATATTGTGCTGTTATTACAGGAACATAAACATGTTGGTCTCTGTAGATACACAACACAATGCAGATTGTAATTCTACTTGTAGAATACCGAGTGATAAATCTTTATTGAAATGAACAGGAATACTTACATGAAAGACTCACATGAAGGTTAACAAAGGTCATTGTTCTGAACTCTGTGATCAAATGTATCTTTGGGAAGGGATGACCAAAGTCACTGCTATCAGCAATATCAAGGTTCTTTACATTCTCTTCAGCTATCAACTCAGTTAATTATCAGTAGTTCAATATTACTATGAGTAGCCTGTTAGAGAATACTGTTATCAACCTATCAGGCACAGAAAGAGAAATCTTTAACTCATTCTGAAGAGTCTAAGTTGATATTAACTCTAGTGACACTCAAAGCAATGACTTTCTCTTTCCCCGTCTGGTTTCCCTAAGTGCTTGAACCAGATCCTTCACTGTAACCAAAAAGTAAACAGAGAAGGGGACAGAAATAAGTGAACCTAGTTTTGGCACCTTCTGGTTATGAGTTATGTTGTTTGCCCCTAGTAGCCAAGGCCTTTAGGCATGTTAATCATGTCTGCTCAAATTCATTGCTTAGTATGATGAGGTGACAAGTACTGTGACCAAGACAAGGGCAGAAGATGGTTAGTATCTAAACTTTATCAAAGTCTTTGATACTGCCTCCTTATCACCAAATTGGTGACATTCAAGCTAGGTAAATGGACAATAAGGTATGCTGAAAATTGTCTGGACTGCCAGGCTCCAAGTGCCGGGTACAGCCTGTTCAGTTGGCAGCCAGTAACAAATGGCTTCCCTCAGGGATCTGTTTAATGTCTTCATCACCAACCTGGACGACTACAGAGGGCATTCTCAGTAAGCATGTGGATGACCACAAATTAGGGGGAGTGGCCAATTCATTGGAGCGCAGGGCTGCTATTGAGTGGCACACAGGGAGGCTGGAAAAACAAGATGACAAGAACCTTAAGGTTCAACAAAAGCAAAGGCATCTAGAATTTCGTAAATCCATTCAAAAATATAGCAAATGACTGACAGGGAAGTAGCATTGCAGAAAAAAAGTTGGGTATCCCGATAGATGTAAAGTTGAATATGAGTAAGAAAGACACACCCTTGCAGCAGAGAAAGCTAGATACATTCCTGGCTGTTAACAAAAGTGTCGCTAGAAGTTTGAAGGAAGGTTTTCCTCCCCCCTCTCTTTGGCACTTGTGAGAGCTGCTTTGGGCTTTGAAGTACAAGACATACTGGAATAAGTTCAGTTTAGAGCCATCATGATGGTCAGGGAGACAACTACCTTGTAGGACAATGTAAAACCAACAGAGATTTGGTTTCTTCCTGGAGATGCACAGCAAGCAATAGGACAAGACATACAAAGCAACAGACTTATTTTTTTTAAATCATTTTTTAAAAAAATGGTCAAATACTGCAACAGGCACACAGAAGGACGGAATCTCTGTTCTTGAAGGTGTTCAAAACTGAGCTGAACAAATCTTCTAAGCAACTTGATTTGATTAGATCTGCTTTGAGCAAGGGGACCTGTGGATTAGATTTGTAGCATATTTTATCTTGTAATTGATTCTACACACACTGGAACTCTTCACAGAATCTCAGCCCGTAACTATCACATTTGGTTGCTTTCCTTAAGTAGCTTGTGATTTCAGACTATAAGTTTTATCTGCTTAGGGAGAGCAGCCAATTGGAACAGAGGCATTAAACTCTATCAAGGACTCCCAGAACTCTAGCTTCAAACCAGGGTAGTTCCAAAATGAAATCCAAATCCTACAGACTTAAATGAATACTAGAGAAATGATATTTCATTTTCTAGGGTGACAACTTCATTACCAGATCTGTTGATAGCCTCCTAAATGGTTTGGTTTTCTTTTCCAGTTTCAAAGCCTACCAAATTAATGTGAAATGATACCAAGTCCAGTAATACTCTGCGTAAGAAAGATACCAAGTCTGAATCTAAGGAATGACCTGATCTGAGTTATGAATATATAAAACACAGTGAAGGAATTTTATAGTGAAAGAGTGTGATTATAGTAGAAAGTAAAGGACTGCTGCCAGAGAAACAGAGATAAGCAGGGATGGTGTTGCTATAGCAACAGGATGACATCAGGGTTTTCCTATTCAGTGCACTGGGTGATAATGAAGTATCAAACCAGCAGCTTCTCTATCTGCTTGCTCCCCAGAGGTGGGCAGGGCCCCATTTTTGTTTGATTGTTTCACACTTCAGAGTTGTCTAATTAGGAGGTTTACAGGTTTCTTGACATCTGTGTTAGGATTCTTTAATGCCTCGTTCTTCTGTGGGAGTCTAAGGAGAGACACATTCACTTGAAAACAAAAGAAGAGCCCTTTCTCTGTCCCTCAGGAGCAAAGCATTCTAAAGAGAATAAGATTCAAGGAAAAAATGGGAACATGGTTCATCACACAGCACTATGCCTCTCAGGCATCATCAGGCCACAGCTGACCAGCCAGCTGCAAAATGAAATTTAGTAGAGGATAAAATAAATGAGGTTATTGCTTCTGCCAAATTAATGCTTATTTTTAAGCTTCTACATTTTCCAGGGAAATGGTGTCTCCCTGGACCACCTTGCAACATAGTGTAGACTGCTTTAAAGACAATTACATTTCTTTAACCTTGAAACACATCTATGTTAGATTAATGAGATCCTCTTGGTGGAGGAGAGGGTAACTAGAAAAGGATAGGTGATAATACAGAGGAGGAACAAGAAAAAACTTAATAAAACCCTACTGATAAGGTGTATAGAAAAACATCCATTATTTGCATTGCAAATAATAAACACAACCCCAGCTAGGGGCTTATATTAGTTTTGTCTGTATCAAGGACTGAAGAAGATGTAGTTTCATAGCTATTGCAAAGAAATCCACAGTGTGACTTGACATTTGCTCTACAAAAGGCAATACTGAACCTTTAATAAAACCCCAAACTTTCGATCCACCTAACCCTAAGAGATCACTCCTATTTAGTAAGTATACAATAATAATCAAGGTCTGGATTTAACACATTGATAAGTTGAGAATTTTGTTAAATGTGGCTGCATCTCTACTCTGACTACTCTGCAGTAATGGTCTACCTGAGCTAGCTTTAAACTGAGTTGCTTAGACAGCAGAAGCAATTTAGCTACAGATCAGACAAGTCAGTGCAAGCTGTAAAATTTCTCAAGCAGCTGAATAAATAGCTCACAGTGAGTTTCTGGCTGCAATATTTAGAGCGAAGACAGACAGATGGACAAACAGGTAAGATTTACACTTTAAGCACCCACAAGGCAGCTAGCCTGGGCAGACCTGCTTTACATTGTCGTCACAGGAATATCTCCATCACAAATACACAAGTAAGAGAGAGTCCAGGCATGAAAAATTTATATTTTGACAGGATGAGCAACACAGAAAATCTCATGCAAGTGAAGCAAAGTTCTTGGTAAAATGAGGCACAAGATAAAGGTTTCCTAATGCTAACACTATTCCCTGTTATTTAGGATTCCCTGTTACTATTTTTGTGATAATACCTGTTATTATGTGAACTTTGGAAATTTTTGGTATGCTTGATTTATTTGAAGGCATATAAATTAAACTGAGTTTGCATGAATTGTTTGCCGCAGAATGGACTCAGAGATCAATATGACCAGACCAAAAGCTGTTTATTACAAAGTATCAATTCCTTATATATTGTTGCTTACACTTGCTCACAATGATTTGGCACATTATGATTGGATATATGTCCTTAAAACCCCTAGTAACTAACATATAATCGGTCAGGCACATTTATGAGAACTTGACCCTGAAAGCTTGCCAGCAGTCCACCGGGTCCCCGCTAGTTGGGGCCCTGTATTCCGGGTCCCCGCTAGTCGGGGCCCTGTATCCGGGTCCCCGCTAGTCAGGGCCCTGTAATCTGGGTCCCCAGCGACCAGGGCCCTGTAGTCCGCGTCCCTGTTCGGGCGCCATTTGTAAGAGGCGAGGAGAAGCAGACAGACCAACCCAATATGGGTGATAAGCAACTTCTACTTTATTTGTGACGCAGTTCACACATACATAGGAGTGGTATTCAACCACTCCTTCTTGGCACAACAGTATTGGTTAGCCCCCCACAGCTTCCTCCACATTCTCCTCCCATGTCCGGTCTCCGGCTACCTGTGGGGGCCACCCCCTGCCTTGCTTGCACAGTCCTCCAGAACTCTATGGTCCTGCTCTTAGAGTCATTCTGCAACAACTCTCCCCTTCTTTGTCCCCCCCAGTTCCCAGAGGGAGGGGGAGGGGAATCAAAAGCCTGCGAATCCCATGGGTTGAGATAAGAACAGTCCAGTAACTAAGGTATAATACAAAATCACTACTGCTACCACCAATAATAATAATAAGGAAAATAACAAAGGGAGAGAATATAAAACTAAAAGAGGAAAAGAAAACAATAAACACAAGTGATGTACAATACAATTGCTCATCACCTGCCAACCAATACCCAGCCTGACCTGAGCAGTGATCTGGCCTTCTGGGTGACTCCCCTCAGTTTATATACTGGGCATGACGTGCTGTGGTATGGAGTAACACTTTGGATACTTTTGATCAGGTGCCCTGTCTCTGCTTCCTCCTGGCTTCTTGTGCCCCTCCTCACTGGCAGAGCATGACACTGAAAAAGTCCTTGATCAGAGTAAGCATCACTTAGCAACAACTAAAAACAGTGGTTTGTTAGTGTTCTCAGGCTAAAGCTGAAAACACAGCACTGCATCAGCTGCTAGGAGGGAGAAAAATAACTGCTACAGCTGAAGCCAAGATATAGTTTCACTCTAAGTAGCAAGTACTTAGGAGTTAACATTTATTCACATTTTTATAATAATGTGTTTACTACTTATGGGAACAGAAAAATGACTGGAATGAATAAAAATATTTCTAATAACCTGATTCATGCCAAGTTTTATAAAGGTCGTACTTGAAAGTTAGAAAAGTATGTAATATTTTGCATTTTCCTCAGAATTAACCTGCACTTTCTAAAAAAAGGTGAAAGACAGTCAGATGCAGAAAGGAAATACTCATTATATGATACACATATTTAAAACTGCCCTACACTCATATTTCACTTTCATCATCAGGAAACCACACTCTGCACATTTCTGGAAAACACTTTGTCAAGAAAAAGCACTATAGACAATCCATAGAAAGGGGGAGGGAGAAGGATGTAACTTGAATTAGCTAGAATTCACTTTATAAATTAAGTTTTAAGGAGTATAAAAGTAAGAATATTTGAATTGTCACGTTTGAAGTAATTCCTATTGTTCTCAGAGGTACATTACCAGTGTGACCACAGATGAACCATAAGAAAAATAATCTGGTGTAGTCTGAATGGGACAAATCAGATACGGGGAGCCTCATAAATCTTCCCACCCTTGAAATTTAAAAAAAAAAAGAAATAGAGGCTTTCTAGAAAGGAATGCTGAAAGCCTGATTTCTTAAGAAACCTCAAATCAATAGACACTGTATAATAACATTAAGCAATTATTCCTTAGTAGAACTGAATAGAAAAACCTTGGACCTTTTAAACTTGTAGTGTCCATTTTTTATTTTTTTTTAACTTTTTTCCTCAAAAATATGTAGAATATATATTATATATAAAAATATATACAATAATAAATATAAATCCAGGCATAATTATACTTTTACTTTTATTAATATATTAATATTAATACATCTTTATCATCTATTAATTATATATTAATAGCTAAATAATTTTAATAAATACGTAGTATATAATATATAATATGTATTTACATTGTACTTTTGTTAAGGTATTGATGTCTTTACAATATTTGAATTTTCTGTAAACTTTTATTACTGCAAATATTTGACATAAGATAAAGATAAAACTTCTTCTGTTTTTGTGTTTCCTGATCTTGTGGCTAAAAACCAGTTGGGACTTCTAAGATCCTGATTACAAACTTGTGCAGATGCCATTCTGAAATAGTTAGAACCACCACCATAACTTGTCTTCTTCTTTTATGGAGTATGTTCTTTTCCTTCATGTGATTTCTTTTCCCTTGACAGACCATTCTAGGATTCTGTCATTCTGTGTTATGACAATACCATTTGCTTGGTTTGTACTAACTAAATGAACAGTTTCATTAGCACTGTTTCCACCATTTGAACTGCTACTGATAGGATACTAATATATAGTAGTATATGAAGTATATACGAAATGTGACATAGAAATCGAGCTGTAATGCTCTAAGCCCCAATAACTAGAAGTATGATATTGCTTACATATATAATTCTTACAAACACAGTTGTACCGAATATAGTCTCTACATTTTAAGAGTTACTGAATATTTACTGAATACTATGTATTACTGAATAGTCAAATAAACTTACCGCATTAAATTTTCATGTTATCAATGTACCAATTGGTTCCAGGACAAATACGGAATTTCTGAATAAGCAGTTAGTGTGTGTGGTCATCACATTAACAGCCAGCTATTAGGAAATCTAGAATGATATCCAAACCCTAAAGAGAAATCCCAAAGAGAAATCCCAAAATGGTTTTCAGTTCTAAAGTCTGAAAATAAATGGAGCAAAGTGATGCATAATCCAGTCATGTCCCTGATTAATTCATTTTTTCCAATTCTTCTTTCAATAGACGTGGAAAAAGAAGACAATTTTCATTTAATTCAGGAAAAAAAAAATTGTGATTTTCTGGGGTTTCTATTTTTTATAAATTATGTCTTAATACATCTCCATTTTTTTCCAAGTTTCAATACTTCTAATTTTCACTGCTTTGAAAAGGAAGTTTCTGTCAAGGCTTTTTTCTTTCCAAAAGGCAGGTTTTTAGATTAGGAAAACAAAAAAAAAGGAGGAAGAGGACAACTAAAAGCAAGGGGCTCCCTTCTAAATCTGTCGTCCCCACACGGAACCGCTTTGCTGTCCTGCAGGGGGCTAATGAGGAAATGCACTCCCACCAGAAACAGCCGGCTGATGCACTGGTAAAGAAGATCTCTACTGGTACTACCAGGAAAAAGCGGTGGGTCATAGTAGTAGGGGACTATGTAGGGACAGAAGCACTCATCTGTCGGCCCGACCTGGTTGCAAGGGAGGTGTGTTGCCTACCAGGAGCATGGATCAGGGATGTTGCAGAGAGGCTGCCTGCTCTAGTAAGTTCCATGGACTATTACCCACTTCTAGTGATACATGTGGGTGCTAGGGATATAGATAGCAGTAGCCTGGGGAACATAAAGTAGGACTACAGAGGCCTGGGAGAGGTGGTTATGGGCCCTGGAGCTCAGATAGTCTTTTCTTCAATTCTCCAAGATACAGGGGAGGAACTTTAAAAAGCTGGGAGGATTGGCCAGGTTAATAAATGGTTAAAGGAGTGGTGTCATAGTCAGGGGTTTGAGTGTCTTGAACACGGGACCCAAGTTTGTAGGGCAGGTCTACTGGGGGGCTGGTGGAGCTGGTTTGATGATAAAGAAGGGGAAGAGCAGTTTCGGTAGGAGGCTTGCCAGACTTGTCAAGGATGCTCTAAACTAGATGTGTTGGGGGAGCGGGGTATCATTCCATCCCAACACACCCAGTCAGTTGCCAGCACCTATAATAAATGCTCGGAGCAATGTAGAGATATTCTAGATGCCCTAGCCAATGAGCCAGCTTCATTTGGAGCTTGACTCAGATGCCTCTATACAAACGCCCGCAGCATGGAGAACAAACGAGGAATTAGAGATGTGTGCTTGTCTATGGGGGTATGATATAACAGACATCACAGAAACATGCTGGGATGGATCCTATGACTGGAGTGTTGGAATGAAAGGTTACAGGCCCTTTGGAAAAGACAGGCCCAGCAGGCGGGGAAGGGGAGTTGCCCTTTATGTTAGGGATAGGCTGGAGAGTATGGAACTCTATCTGGGGACAGGGCTCCTGCGGATGATGCACTCTACAGACAGATAGGAAAAGCCTCACTCTCACAGGCCCTTGTTCTCATGGGGGACTTCAACCACCCTGGCATCTGTTGGAGCAACGGTACGGCCCGGCACAAGCAATCCAGGAGGTTCCTCAATTGTGTGGAAGACAACTTCCTTCTGCAAGTAATAGGGGAGCCGACAACGAGAGGTGCCATGCTTGACCTCATGCTCACCAGCAGGGAAGGCCTCGTTGGAAATGTGACGCTTCAGGGCAGCCTTGGATGCAGCGATCACGAGATGGTCGAATTCAAGACCCTCAGGACAGTGAGAAGAGTGTGCAGCAAGCTCACTGCCCTGGACTTCAAGAGAGCAGACTTTGGCCTCTTCAGGAACCTGCTTAGTAAGGTTCCATGGGGTATAGCCCTAGGGGGCAGGGGGCCCAAGACTGTTGGTTGATATTCAAGGATCACCTGCTCCAAGCTCAGGAGTGTTTTATCCTGACTAGAAGGAAGTGCAACAGGAGGGCCAGGAGACCTCCTTGGATGGATAAGGAGCTCCTGAGGAAAATTCAAATGAAAAAAGAGGTTTATAAAAGGTAGAAGCAAGGACAGGCAGCCTGGGAAGAGTACAAGGATGTTGTCTGGGAAGCTAGGGACCAGGTTAGGAAAGCTAAGGCCCAGTTAGAATTAAACTTGGGTAGGGATGTTAAGGATAACAGGAAGCAATTCTATAGGTATGTAGCGAATAAAAAGCAGACTAGGGAAGCTCTCAGGAGAACTAGCTACACAGGATTTGGGGAAGGCTGAGGTTCTGAAGGACTTCTTTGCCTCAGCCTTCACTGGCAAAAGCTCTGACCGCAGCACCCAAGTCTTGGAAGGCAGACGCAGGAACTATGAGAATGAAGGCCTTGCGCCCACTGTAGGAGAGGAGCCGGTTCGAGACCATCTTAAAAACCTGAACGTACACAAGTCCATGGGTCCTGATGAAATCCATCCGTGGGTCCTGAAGGAGCTGGCAAATTAAGTTGCTAAGCCACTGGCCACCATATTTGAAAAATCATGGCACTCCGGTGAAGTTCCCGATGACTGGAAAAAGGGAAATATAACCCCCATTTTCAAGAAGGGGAAAATGGATGACCCAGGGAATTACAGACCAGTCAGTCTCGCCTCTGTGCCTGGCAAAAACTTGGAGCAGATTCTCCTGGAAGGCATGCTAAGGCACATGAAAATCAACAAGGTGCTTGGTGACAGCCAGCATGGCTTCACTAAGGGGAAATCCTGCCTGACCATTTTGGTGGCCTTCTATGATGGGGCTACGGAACTGATGGACAGCGGTAGAGCAGTTGATGTCATCTACCTGGATAAAAAGCGTTTGACACTGTCCCACACGACACCCTTGTCTCTAAATTGGAGAGACATCAATTTGATAGGTGGACTACTTGGTGGATAATGAACTGGCTGGATGGCTGCATGCAAAGAGTTGTGATCAATGGAGACCAGTAATGAGCGGTGTCCCTTAGGGATTGGTGTTGGGACTGGTCTTGTTCAGTACCTTTGCTGGTGACATGAACAGTACGATTGAGTGCGCCTGCAGCAAGTTTGCTGATGGCACTAATTTGTGTGGTTCGGTTGATACGCTGGAGGGAAGGAATGCCATCCAGGGCGACCTTAACCCACTTGTGAGGTGGGCTGATGCCAACCTTATGAAGTTTAACCATGCCAAGTGCAAGGTCCTACACCTGGGTTGGAGCAATCCCAGGCACAGGGCAAAGAAGAGATTCAGAGCAGCCCTGCGGAGAAGGACTTGTGGGTGTTGGTCGATGAGAAAATGAACATGAGCCGTCAGTTTCAGTGTTCAGTGTTCAGGTGAAAGTCAAAAACACAGCACTGCACCAGCTACTAAGAAGAAGAAAAAAATTACGGCCCCTTCCGAACCCAGGACACCTGCCCACATGGGCATTCCTTGCAGGCTGATTCATCATTTGTCTGAGCCAATATCCAGCACCTCCAAGAACTTTCATCTTCCTTAAGCCCAGGAAGAATCCAGCCTCTGAGTTGCTGAGATTCCTAGGTACAGTTCTTGGATAATTATTACTGTATACACACACGGTATTTTACTGTCCTGATGATAAGCTGATTGTTTTAAGATGTATAAATTTATAAATCTTAGTTGACGGTTTGCAGATGGTGTTCATAGAGAACTGTAGATGTTGGTAGTAATATTTTAGACGATACAAAATCAAAATTATTCCAGACAGTAGAATGAAGTGAGATACTTGGTTGGGCTCCTTTTTTGTTTGTTGTTTTTTTTTTGTTTTGTTTTGGGGTTGTGTTTTTTTTTTTTTTTAATTGAAATAACTACTGCCCCATTTAGTTCAGGCAGTGATTCTGGCAACAACATAACCTCCTGAAGATTTAAAATTCTTGTCTTTTCCCCTTTTTTATATGTTGAGCAAAATCTCTGTACTGTCAAAAATCGTACATGTAAACAAAAAGTAACATAAAAATTAACTTTATTTGTATTATTTGTATATTGGTTCCGGTAAAAACATTGGGAATGTGCTTTCCTTCAGTTGAAAAAAGACAGACAATGCATTTATTGCTTGACCAACCTGATACCCTTCTATGACAAGGAAAGGCTGTAGACATTGCCTGTTTGGACTTTAGTAAAGCATTTGCCACTGTTTCCTGCAGCAATCCCCTGGAGAAACTGGCTGCTTGTGGCCTGAATAGGCATATTCTTCATCAGGTAGAAAACTTGCTGAATGGCCAAGGCCAAACAGTGGTGGCAAATGGTGTCACGTCTTGTCAGTGACCAGTTCGTAACTCACGGTGTCTCTCAGGGTTCAGTTTTAGGGCCAGTGTTGTTTAATATCTTCATTGACGATCTGGATGAGGGAATCAAGGGCACCCTCTCTAAATTTGCAGACAACACAAAGTGTGGGGCGGGAAGTCTTGATCTGCTGGAGTGTAGGAAGGCTCTGCAAAGGTATCTGGACAGCTGTGGCCAATTCTATGAGGTTCAACAAGGAAAACTGCTAAACCCAGGACAGCAGGTATCTCGATGTCCTGGGTTCAGCAGTAGCAGTGATTTTTCCCCTTCTTGGTAGCTGGTGCAGTGCAGTGTTTTGACTTTCAGCTTGGGAACAGAGCTGATAGCGATGTTTTGGTTTGGCCAAGGACTTTGCGAGCCTCATGCTCTGCCACAGAGGAGGGGAAGCCAGGAGGAAGCAGAGACAGGACACCTGACCCAAACTGACCAAAGAGGTATTCCATACCACAGCACGTCATGCCCAGGATGTAACTGGGAGTTAGCCGGAAGGGCTGGAAGACTGCAGGGTTGGAGGAGGTATCGGTTGGTGCTTGGTCGGGGCTGGGGGGGCAAGTTATCGGTCAGCTGGTGGTGAGGTGTTGTATTCTCTTCCCTTGTTATTTCCTTTATCATTGTTATTACTGGTGGTAGCAGTAGTGATTTGTGTTATACCTTAGTTACTAAACTATTCTTATCTCAACACGTGGGAGTTGCATTCTTTTTGATTCTCCTCTCCATCCCTCCGGGAGTAGGGGGAGGGAAAGAAGTGGGGGGAGTGAGTGAACGAGTTACCTGACTGGGTTTAAACCACAACAGTTCTTTTTGGCGCCCAACGTGGGGCACGAGGGGTTGAGATAACGACAGATCTGACCGGATTAATAGTCATTCGTCACAATGCTGATTTATTGGCTCTCAGAGTTGTTCTTGTTGATCTCACAGCTTCAGACCGTTGTAACTTACGCAGAGCCGGTATTCGCTGTGTTAGTGTTTATCAAGTGTGGGGCTGGGGCTAAGGTTCTTGTCTCACTGTGCTTTACGGGAATGGCTTGTAATACGGGCGGGCTCCAGCAGCAGGGCGGGACGGACGTGGCCGTGGACTTGTACCTGGCCGTCCGGCTGCTCTTCACAGGCCTGGCCCTCGCCCTCGCCTCCATCTTCGTGAGGCCGCGGGGAGCCGAGGGGCGCCGCCCCGGGGAGCAACCGGTGGCGGGAGCGGGGCCGGAGGCCGCGAGGGGACGGCTGCCGGTGGAGGAGGTCAGGGGGGGCGAGGAGCAGAAGGAAGCGGCTGCCGAGCAGCGGGAGAAGGCGGCGGAGGAGCCGAGCCCCCCGGAGGAGCCGAGCCCCGCGGAGGAGCCGAGCCCCGCGGCCGAGCCCAGCCCTGAGACGGCCGAGAGCATTCCCCGGCAGCCGCCCGCCGAGCCCCAGGAGGGTGCAGGAGACCACGCAGCATTTCCCAGCAAGGCAGAGGAGGAAGAGCTGGACTCAGGAAAAGAGAAGCTGGCGTTGGGAGAGCCGGCAAGCACAGCAGCTGCACCAGCCCCAGTGACAAGTGCAGCAGCATCGTTTGAGAGTTCTGAAGGTTTTGAATGGCCTTTGGGTATCCTTGGGACCTGACTGCTGATTGTGATGGGGATCAGCATGTTGGCACACATACAGACTGTGTTCTACCCACAACCATTTTGTCTGATCTCAAAAGTTAAGCAGAGTCAGGTTTGGGTCTTGTCTGGGGTTAGATGACAATATAGGGGGACCAAGAGATTTTCCCCAAGGCTGGACAGTCATGAGTGGCAGGGTGTGTGGGACAGTATGGGCAAGTATCTAGTCCACTGGGCCCCTCCAGTGCTTTGGAAGCATCGGAGATGGAAGGCAGCTGTATGGAGTCTCAAGCAGCAAGCTGCAGAAACTGCTGAAGGGGACAGTGAATTATTTTAAGCCTGGTGGGCCCATGGCACTTCAGGCCATCAGAGCAGAGATGCAACATAGAGATGGACTCATGATCAAGGGGTGGACTTAGCAATGGACACTATTGCCCTAGTTATTCACGAGTGTGAACACTGCACACAGTCTCTCCTGCTCTGGAAGACTGTTACAAGAGATGGAGCCTGACATCATGGACCAGATGGACTCAGCAGCTTTATAGCTACTGGTCCATGCACTTAGATAAGAGTGATGGTATATTGAAAATGTGGGATCTGAGCATGACGTGAATGGTATGGAATAAGGGGTGGATGATGTCGTGGGTTCAGCAGTAGCAGTCTTTTTTCCCCTTCTTGGTAGCTGGTGCAGTGCTGTGTTTTGACTTTCGGCCTGGGAACAGAGCTGATAGCGATGTTTTGGTTTGGCCAAGGACTTTGTGAGCCTCATGCTCTGCCACGGAGGAGGGGAAGCCAGGAGGAAGCAGAGACAGGACACCTGACCCAAACTGACCAAAGAGGTATTCCACACCACAGCACATCATGCCCAGGATGTAACTGGGAGTTAGCCGGAAGGGCTGGGAGACTGCAGGGTTGGAGGAGGTATCGGTCGGTGCTTGGTCGGGGCTGGGGGGGCAAGTTATCGGTCAGCTGGTGGTGAGGTGTTGTATTCTCTTCCCTTGTTATTTCCTTTATCATTGTTATTACTGGTGGTAGCAGTAGTGATTTGTGTTATACCTTAGTTACTAAACTGTTTTTATCTCAACCCGTGGGAGTTGCATTCTTTTTGATTCTCTCCGTCCCTCCGGGAGTAGGGGGAGGGAAAGAAGGGGGGGAGTGAGTGAACGAGTTACCTGACTGGGTTTAAACCACGACACTCGATTAATTGCTGATAAGGTGCAAAGCTTGAAAAGGAACAGTCTTCAAAGTAAACAGCTTTTCCTTCTTCAGTATTAGTAAATTATTTATTTGTCCAGCACTGAAAGCATACTTTCAGGGGAAGTATCTTCTCTCTCTTCCATCTGCAGGTCCTTTACTTTTTCCTTGACATTTAATTTATTGTTACCAAGTTGCTGTTCTAGACTCCTTATCTTTTGTACTGTCCTTTTTTGTGAAATCATGTATTTTAAAGACATAAAGCTTTTGCTGACAATACTTGGATGAATGCTTTTGCGGTTTGAAAGAGGGGGTTGAGAATCTATTTCTTACTTAGGTGAGCAGTTCTAGTAGCGGAGAATGTTATGGCCTCTCCAAAGCTAGAAAATCAAGGAGTGCTTGTTCTGAATTTGCTAAACTTCAAGTCTCTAATTCATTTGAGGAAGCCTTCATTACATTTTCTTATGGTTGTTCAAGTAATTTAGTATAAAAAAAGTATGCCTGCTGTGATTTAGATTACAGCGGAGGAACTCTTCAATTTAGAAAAAGGTGATGCACGTCTCAAGATGATGACACCAACCTGTTTCACACAAATTTCATTTAAATAATTACCAATTCAGAGTTGCAAAAGTTATTTCAGGCTATAATGTTCATGTAATTCTCACATCAATAAACTGTGAATAGTTTGAGCAAAAATCATTTAGAAGTATTTGACAGTGCTCACCAAGTAGGCCAGGATAACTCATTTGTATAAAATTCTGAAATTCTGATTTGAAAAGACTGACTGAAATGCTTAGGCTTTAACTGGTGGAGAGATTTCATGTTTTGTAATCACATGATACACAAATGAGTAATACAGCAGTTGTAGCTGAAAAGAAAAATGTGTGCATTCCCTAGAACATAAAAACAAGGAATGAGGTAAGTGTTCTAATGAACAGTACTTGTGCAGAGTGATTCTATAGAAATCTAACTGTCAAGATGAGACAGTATGATGAAGGGACAGGGTAGGCACTATGTTGGTGAGCAGTAATTGTTTTGAGGTTCCTCATAAAAACTTAATATTCAGTAGTTATGTTGTGCTGTTTCCCAAAGTGACACCAAAGCAATAATCTGCAGACTTTAAATGTCTTTTTTTTTTTTTAACCCTTTTCCTCATGCTTAAGTAGTGAAATTATAAAAGAGTGTAAATATTACAATTCAAGGAAAATTAAGAAATTAATCCTGCAGCATTAATGATTTTTCCATTCCAGGGTGTAGTGGATTTGTGGTGTTCCTGTTTTTGAAGGGTAGAAGACCAATAAGCTTGCTGCATGATTTTTTTCTGTCAATGACTCATTTTCTGTTCTGAAGTTTTTGACAGTTTGGCAGCACGTTCTCAAAGTTTGTGCTTTGGGAACACACTATGTTAAAGCTTAAAGTGGTATGTGCCTTTGAAAACGATTCTGCTTTAACATGTACCTAATTGTTGCAGAATGACTCTAAGAGCAGAACCATAGAGTTCTGGAGGACTGTGCAAGCAAGGCAGGGGGTGGCCCCCACAGGTGGCCGGAGACCGGACCTGGGAGGAGAATGTGGAGGAAGCTGTGGGGGCTAACCAATACTGTTATGCCAAGAAGGAGTGGCTGAATACCACTCCTATATATGTGTGAACTGCATCACAAATAAACTAGAAGTTGCTTATCACCCATATTGGGTTGGCCTGTCTGCTTCTCCTCGCCGCTTACACCTAATAGCAACGTTTGACATGAGATACAAGGGGAAACGCTTACTTGAAGGCAGGCTTCACTATTAAATGGACTCAAATTCCTTAAGTATCTGGGATCAGGAAGAACTTTATGGGATAAGGGCATCTCATCTTCTGTCATACATGTGATATTTAAAATGATCTTAAAACTTCAATCAGTAAAGTCACAGAGGAGCATTAATATAAGGGTTTGTCTCTGATATTGGAAAGAAAGCAGTGAAAAAAAAATCTTAATCCCTTACTAATTACCCTAAAATTCCCTAAATCAGGGAATGACCAAATCCATGAGTGAACTATTCTGTATAAGAGAAAACAGAAACCACCAAAGGTAGCTAGAGAATTTTTAGATACAGAATATGTAAAATTTCAGACGGAGGATAGATTTGCTGTTCTGCAGAGTATATTTCAGTAAAACAGGAAATGCTGTCATTGCATCAGTTTAGGAAATATAAGGGTAAATACGTCTGGAGAGGCCATCTGCATTTGGGAAAGAGGTCTGACTTCTGCTGACCATTAGTTACTCATTGTATGAGTGAAAAGGAAATTATTGTGGCTTTCTGGTTTGTTTTGATGAAATACTGCTTGCTTACCTTGAAGCACTTTCTGAGCATTTCACTTTATAATACACTACAGAAATGTAATCTCTTTTCTGAACATTTCAGGTGCTTAAACAGAGGCACACAGAAGGCAAGTGGATCCAGCAAAGCTTTACAGAATTACTTGGAAACATGGGTAAAGTACCTAAACATCTGAAATTCGTATTGTGCAATTTGACTAAGACTGGTTCTGCAGACTGAAAAGCATGCACAGACACTTCAATAGAGGCTGTTGTGTGTACATGTTAAAAGGTAAAGGCCTATTTAACCCTGTGCACCCATACAAATATGTACAAGTATATATAGATACATACACACATCTATGGATCATAACACAGTGTAATAAACTGATGCCTGAGGTGGAGAATCTGCTTTTGCAATTTATGCTAGAATACTAATATTTTTGGCTGTTATAGTTGTTCGCATTGTCCTATTTCTGCAGGTTCTCTCCGATGGTTTCTAGAAATCATACACTGACTTGGCTCTCATGTTTAAAACAAAACTGGGAATTGGAAAAGGCTATGAAATCTCCAGTTCAAGTTGTACATTAATTAGACTTGGTCTTTTATTGTCTTTTAAAACTATAATTTAGTAGGCATACTATGTCAGAGCCATTTCAGTCAAGCTCCTTTCTTGTCCCTGCTTCAGGAAGAAGAGAATAATTAATGGCACTGTCTTTACAGACATAAGAATCTTTTTCAGGAAATTTGGACTCTGCTAGATTTTGGTATCTTTTAATGTGGGTACTTCGCAGAAATTGAAAAATTGTCACAATTATATTTCCACAAACAGTGTTCAAGGCTGTAAAGCAAAAAAGAGTTTGCATGGATTTTCATTCCAAGTTTGTATAAGGAAAAGTGGTGGCTGGTTTTCATTCATTTACAGTGACGCAGTTCAGACCAAGATTAGCAAATCTGAGGTGGGAAGAAGTGGTAAGTGATGTAAAAAAACCCAACTGCTATCCCGCTCTTTGAAAAATTAATGTGCAGTTATATCACAGGCAATTGCAAACCCAAATAACACTGCTACTGTCTAGCAAAATGCCAGTGTTCCTGAAGTAATCTGTAGATTTTGTAATTTGTATTTAAAGGATTGCTTCCTTTCAATAGGATTTACAACTTGTAGACAAGACTTACGTTCTGTGTTTGTAAGGCAAGAGATACCTCAATTTTAGAGTATTTTTAAAATAACTAGAAATAGACATGCTTGTTACCAATATAATCATTGATCCATGACCAGCTGTAGATCTACAAGTAATAATTAAAAAAAAATAAGGCAAGTTAAATTTATTGCAGTTGATAACTCGTAAGGCAGTTATGAAGTAAAAATTTTGAGGCTAGGTTGGATTGCTGCTTAAACTAGTGGCTCATTCAGGATTTTGAACCGCTGCAAAATGAGTCAGCTGTTTAATTGTAGCCTCCTTCCTGGAGTTTAGAGCAATGCTGCAGCCCTTCAGACAACATTCTACTATTAAATGTACTATCATGCTCCAATGATGTACCCAACAGTGAGTAACGAGTGTGTGTTTCTCCTGGATTTTTCTTCCCCATCTCTCCTTCCACCTCTCCACTGTTCTTTGAATGATAAATATACTACAGCAAGGAAGCGCAGAAGGATCACTACTCTGTTACCCCCAAATTAACATTTCCAAACTTACTCTCCATGTTATTTGACAAGAGATTCGTTTATGTTTTAGTGTCCTCCTTCAACAACAAATTCTTCCATTTTGGTTTGATTAGCATTCATTCTGTGATTCTGGAGAAGTTCTGCAAATTAGGGAAGTACTAACCACATTGCCTAAGTGTGTTCAAATAAATTACCCCTCTTATGCCCAGATTCATTCTATCACTTTTGCTAGTAGTTCTGCCCTCTTACTGGTAAGTTAATCTAAACTCTGCTTTTATCAATATGGGAGTAATGTATTGACAGGTGAGTTGTAGCTGGTCACTATTAATTTAATTATCAAAATGTTTGAGGACCAGTTCTAAAGCTTTAGTATCTTTTGTGCTGCTAAAATAGGCACTTTAATGATTCATTCAAGGTGTTTACAGTAGCATAATAAAGACTGCCACTAAAATCAACAGGAGTTTTTGCATGTCACTTAAAAGCATGTCACTTAAAAGGTTTTTTTCCCAACCATTTTCTTTTTATTACTTTCACCAAAATACAACATATAACATAGTTTTCACACACTTAGAAGATAAATAAGTGTATCTTCAATTCTTTCATGCATTGATAGCTTATGGAATACAATATTTTTGCTTCATTGACATTAATTTTAAATACAGCTTGTTTGTCCCTTTTCTTTCAAATTTTTTTTTATTGTTTCCCTTGTTAACTTACAGATGTTTAAACAAGAACTGGGAAACTGCAGTGATATTTATTGCTAGAGATAAAATGTTGCTCAGGGTGAAGACTGTATATCAAGGTATCAACTGGTAAATTAAAAAAAAACCCAACTTAAATGTATGCTGTGAACTGAATTGCACAGAAAAAAGAGTAACAACTCCCTACAACAACAACCATCACCTCCAATTTGTGTGTGGAATAGAAAAAATAAATCCAAATCTTCTACTTCCACACTGATTCGTATGCATGTTAATTACAGCATTTACTGAATTTCATTTTGGAATTTACAATAAACTTGTTTGTAATTATAATAAAGGTATAAAGGCAAAACCTCATACTGCATTTCTCTTGAAATTACCAACTGTTCTAAAGGCATAGTTTAAGATCATAAATACAATCCCACTGAATTTAACCAAGTATCATAAGACTAACTTGCTGCATAGTGGGGAAAAGAAAAAAATAGGTGGCACTTTGTATCTTTAATGGCACTTCTTTCAGCATAGTTTGCATTTTGTATTACTAGCCAGGGTTACTCTTCAGTATAGTGTTTTAATATATGCATGAAAAATACACAGAGCACTAAAAAAAGCAACAATTCCTATGCTGTTTTTCAAGCTTTAGCTAACAGTACAAGGATCATCATTGCTTGGTTTCATTTCCCCTTCCAGCAATAAAGTGATCACAGCCTTACTCAAGTAACTGCATGTTCCCTTTTTTCCAATTGGGTGTGTGTTGTAGAATGCAGTCATGTCATCCTGCAGGAAAAGATGTTTCTGTTAGTGTTGATTATATATAGCAGCCAAACACAGGCGAATGAGAGGAACGTCACAAATATGCTACAAATGCAAATGTGTTTTTCAGACTTCTAACTTACAGTAATATAGTTCTGCTCAGTTTTCAAAAGTCTCCCACATATACTTACCTAAATATGTGGAAAACAGACAACTGAAATATATTTCGGGTTTTTTTTACTGAGTTTTCCAGTCCTGTAGAGATACCATCACCTTATTATTTTTTTAAACTAGTAGATGACACAGAACAACTGCTCTCTTAAAACATACAGTGAGATGATTACTATGTGGTTAACTTACTGTGCTGCCACAGTATGATTGTGAGCCAGGCCCTTAGATGTACACATAGAGATACTGACTACATGTTTATTTGGAAGAAAAGAAAAATTTTAAATCAGAGAAGCTTTCACAGGTAGCACACTAATTCATTAATCAGATCAACAAAATAGGTGTTCTTCACTGAACACCTGTTTTGTAGAGTTAATGATGTTAAATGTCTGCAAATCATGGATTGGCTGCTATAATAAAGGTTCAATGCTTTAATCCAGAAAATTGGTTATTTTTATTAAATCAAGAGCAGAAATTGTGTGGTGAAAATATTAGACTTGTAGTTTTAGGATGTATTTAAAATCACTGGAGTAAATACTTTTCACACTAATTACATGGTAATAGGGAAATAACAAAGTTCAAAGTACTTGCAAGTCAGTTTAATGGAAAACCATAATTCAGATAGATGAGTTCTTTTAGTTAGGAAAGCTTGAGATACAATTATCATCAGAAAAATCCTAGCGAGGCTACATTTAACTGCCAGCAGGCATATACATTCAAATATGGGAGAGTCGGGTTTCAGAAAATTTTAATGTAAGGAGCTGGAATATCCAACAACAATTTCACAGATATTATTCACAACTACAATTTGAGATTTCCTCCTGAGACAAAAAGGCAACATTCTGTGTAAATCTGGGGTTGGAAAAAAATCCATCAAATTGGATTTCTGGATCAAATCCTCCCAAATGGAGGCTAGGGCAGCACCATTAAAAATTGGGTTTGCATGGGATTTTTCTTTCTTTTTATAACCACTGGGGGCTTCCAGCTTTTCACAGAAGTCAGCAGTGTAATCAAGATACTGTGCAGAGCTGGCACGTAATAGCCATTTATGTGGGTGGTAATTCTGATTTTGCTACACCTACAAATGTTCTACCCATCAAAATGTCCAGGCCAAAAGAATCATACTTTCAAGAAAATTGTGTCCTTTTAAAAATAAAGGTGTTGTGCAAGGTGGTATGTTGTTAAGGTAGCTTGCCTTGCTTTCAAATCCTACTACAGAGAGTACTGGGAAAAAGTGAACCTTGAAACTTTTGAAAGAATTCTTAAGGAGCACTTCCTCATCTTTTACAGGAGCTAAATTCAGCAACAGAAGTGTTGTTGTGTATGTTATGCATAAATTGATTATTCAGAGCTAGCATAGGTATCTCCAAGTATATTGTGCACAATAAAACACCAGACAGAACAAGGAAAATCATCCTCAGTAGCACAGGGACTTGTCCCACTGCTTCACTCATATTTCCTCCTTCAACCAGTTCAATAAACCTGGCTTTTGTACAGAATTTTAAAGCTTTGAGGCACCAAAACTTGCAGCAAGAATATTTATACATCTTTAAAGGACAAAATCCTAGTGAAGTAAATCTTAAAAGCTACATAATGATTAAGTTTCATTTATTTAAGTCTTAGAGATTAAAAGCTTGCTACATCATGAATGCAACTCTAGCACTAAAATTGGTAGTTAAGAACAGTTTGAATTCACAATTTGGTAATAAAGTCAGTGGCAATCTTTTATCTCTGCTCTTTGCAGGCTTAGGTAGCACTTGCGTATATTTCTTTCTTATTTGTGTTCCATTCTGAATTCCTATTGTTTTTTATTCTGAGTCTCACATAATTAACATTTATAAACACACTTCAGTAAGAATAGTAAAATCTGTAAGTTAGTAATTTTTTACTTACTTGCTTTTCAGATCCCTTCGGAAGGCTGTGATCTTTCTGAAAGTCATGAAATGCTTCTTGCACCACTTTGTCCAAGTCCACTTTGTCCTGGAACTCTAGCTCAGGATTTCTCTCCAAAATAACAGATATGACCATCAACAACTGGGAGGCAGAAAAAGACTGTAAGACTTTAAATTTGTTTTTTTTTTTTTAAATTCAGATTACATAAAAGCACTCTTAATAATTACATATGCCTCTTTCAAGCAGGAGGCCATTTAATAATGGAACAGGTAATAGTGCACAGATAATAGAATTCTGATTTTGATAAAAGAATCACTGGAAAAAGCAGGCTTTTATGACAATTACATTTTTTGGTGACTACCTAGTTAAGGGCACTGTGTAAAGACTGACATCAACATCTAACTTTGCTGGGAACCAGGGAAGTTATTTTAGTTTATTCAGTTCCTTGTAGGGCTGCACAAATGCTAATGTTCAGCCAGTGGAGAGGGTGAAAATCAGCAGATGCTGAACCCTAAGCATGTGATATTTAGAGGTATAATCATGTATGTCATAATATGATTATACCAAAGTTTATAAAAAAATGAAAACTCGCAGTTCGAGAGAATTTATATTCCATGTATCTGGAAAGAGGTTTAGAGGAAGGTGAACATGATGAGTGACCTGTCATAATAACTACAGGTGGGCAGCACAGTCTATATTGGTCATCTTGGGTTTTGGTAATTGTGTTATCTTTTAGCAAAAATTGGGAATGCTCCAGCAAACAGCATGACCATTAGCTGTTAGCCAGAATTGAGATGGATTTGATGTTACTGGGGAGGAATACTCATAAGCACCAGCACTTGGGAACTAACAGCGCTGCTGACAGCACAGATGCCAGTGACCAACAGTTCAGATGCTCTTCATCTGTTCAAAAAGAGTATGCTATACGCAGTGGTGGGAAGGAGTTTAAATAGCCTCTTACTTTACTGTTGGGTATAAGGAAAGCGGAAGTTAGTTGATTCAGTAGCATAAAGATAGACAGCCATAGCAAAATGGGTAAGAAAATCTACTGCAGGGCAAACTGATAATTTAGAGGAGTTTTTCCTTAGACCTAAAAAATTTTTAGGAAAAGGCATGGCTTAAGGAAGGAAATCTAACCTGGAATTACTAGTTTTCAGCTGTGACCTAATTGTATTGGTGCTGTCCTTCATATTTATCTATTTACTAAAGGGGAAGAACATCAAGAACTTAGTATATTCTTAACATGTGAACAGCAACCTGACTAATCACACAAAAATGATGGAGAAACCAATGTCTGTATTTAAACTGCTATTTCTTAAAATACTTGTTACTTTATGTTTTGCTTTTAATCTGTAACATACTCATATACATTATAAAATTTCATTCATTATAGGCCACACACCTCTACAATAATTTGCCTGTATTCTGGTTGGTCGATATTTTGCAGCATATCTTCAACTAGAAGGGAAAAATTCATTTCATACATCGTCATATCCGATAAGGTTGGTTGCTGAAAAACAAATCATACTTTTACTCAAAGACCATTTAAGCTAAATCAAAATCATCCCCAGCTAAAGCCTATTTGCTGGCCAAATAAATAATACTCAACTAAGAAATATGACCAATTTAGGATCAAAAAGAGAGCCATTCTCAGAGTCCTTTACTTGGAAAGGGTCTTCTAGACTTACACTTACATAAATGTGTATAAACTGACCTGCATTCTATTCTAATGGTATTTTACTCAGAACCAAAATGAAAATTTGATGTTTTTCCTAATTATTTCTTTTTTAATCATAACAGGAACAAACCACACTACATAATACATTACAGCATAAAACAGACATTAACAATAAAATAATTCAACATTAATAGTCAGACAGAGTAGAAATAACTGATCATCTCTGCTGATTATACCTGTGGTAAAAACTTCCCTGCCACTATTAAACCATTAGGGGTTCTCTCCAAGATCTGCCACACCCGATCATAGAATCCAGCAGGAGCTCGATTGAGAGACCCATCTATCTGTCTTCTGTTTAGCCAGCCTCTGTGGACAAAGAAAATTGGGAGTTTGAAGTAAGAAACCGTTACAAATACAGAACCAAGCCACGTTCTCTCATATAAGCCAGTGAGGTAAGTGGTGACATCAAATATGTATTAATGATGCATATACAATATATGTTGTCCTTTCTGGTATGTTATGCTCTAAAGCAAACAAAATCAAGATGCTAAGTCTGTAGAAGTTTGAATGTTATTCTGATGTGTGTGTTTGTGGTTTACCTAACTAGAAACGTGCGAAGCCTATACAGCACAGTACAGTAACAACAGAAGTAGGCTGAATTCATCATGTCAAACCAATTTAAGTCACCGTAAATTAAAATGTACATAAAATACTGTACCTATGACAGTCTAATTTACACACACTGGAAAAAATTACTATTAATGAGTAGTAACGAGTGGTGTCCCTCAGGGATCGGTGTTGGGACCGCTCTTGTTCAGTATCTTTGCTGGTGACATGACAGTGGGATTGAGTGCGCCCGCAGCAAGTTTACCGATGACACCAAGCTGTGTGGTTTGGTTGATACCCTGGAGGGAAGGAATGCCATTCAGAGGGACCTTGACACGCTTGAGAGGTGGACTGATGCCAGCCTTATGAAGTTTAACCATGACAACTGCAAGGTCCTACACCTGGGTTGGAGCAATCCCAGGCACAGCTACAGGCTGGGCAGAGAAGAGATTCAGAGCAGCCCTGCGGAGAAGGACTTGGGGGTGCTGGTTGATGAGAACATGAACATGAGCCAGTAGTGTGTGCTGGCAGCCCAGAAAGCCAACCATATCCTGGGCTGCATCACGAGGAGAGTGACCAGCAGGTTGAAGGCGGTGATCCTGCCCCCCTCCTCTTGTGAGACCTCACCTGGAGTATTGTGTGCAGTTCTGGTGGCCTCAACATAAAAAGGACATGGAACAAGTCCAGAGGAGGGCCACGAGGATGATCAGGGGACTGGAGCACCTCCTGTATGAAGACAGGCTGAGAAAGTTGGGGGTGTTCAGCCTGAAGAAGAGAAGGCTGCGTGGAGACCTCATAGCAGCCTTCCAGTATCTGAAATGAGCCTATAGGGATGCTGGGGAGGGACTCTTCATTAGGGACCGTACTGACAGGACAAGGGGTAATGAGTTAAAACTTAAACAGGGGAGGTTTAGGTTGGATATACGGAGGAAATTCTTTACTGTAAGGGTGGTGAGGCATTGGAATGGGTTGTCCAGGGAGGTTGTGAATGCTCCATCCCTGGTGGT
This sequence comes from Pezoporus occidentalis, assembly GCF_034315485.1. Classification (NCBI taxonomy): domain Eukaryota; kingdom Metazoa; phylum Chordata; class Aves; order Psittaciformes; family Psittacidae; genus Pezoporus; species Pezoporus occidentalis. The sequence continues at coordinate 464,804 of NW_026914796.1, read as the reverse complement.
GTTCAAGGCCAGGTTGGACGAAGTCTTGGGTGAGATGGTTTAGTGTGAGGTGTCCCTGCCCATGGCAGGGGGGTTGGAACTAGATGATCTTGAGGTCCTTTTCAACCCTAACTATTCTATGATTCTATGATTCTAACTGTAATATTAAAAGTCATTCTATTGAACCACTTTTTTTCAATAGTTGAACTACTGAACTACAATAGGCAAAACAATTATACAAACAAAGCTCAATGAAATTCTGCTTCTATAAAATACAAAGCGCTAATAGATAATGGATTAGAAACACCTATCATACTAATTTAAATACCAGGTTAGAAAAAGCTTTTCAGCAGGATTGCTGAAAGTAGGTTTTTCATGATGGTGTGTAGAAAAACAAGTGTCCTGTAAATCTGGAAAATTAGACAGAATGGTTTTCTTAATCTTTAGACACACTGAGTTAATTTCTCCATAAATTACAAATTTTGTTTGCTTTCAGAAGTACACTTTCCCTTCTTTTTTAAAAAAAAAACAACTTACAACCATAAAGTCTGAAATTCAATTTTTGTATTTTTCAGTATTACTACAGCAAAGTAGCCAAAATGTTTGAGATACCAGCAATGGAACTCTGGTAGATTCACAGCACAGAATTAAGTCCTATGTAGCAGTATGTATTTGAGAGAAGTTTTCCTAAAAGTTACTGTTCTTAGTTGGTTTTACGTAGAAAATCTATTTTGTATGTTAAGACAGTATTGAGCTTCCTCTAGGAAGCAAAGCTCTGACGAAAAGCAACTAATACTTTTGTCTCTTAGGTTAATATTCCTGCACAAGGTTTTTTTCCTAAAACAAGTTCCGCATCTTCTCTGGTCACAAACAACTTTTCTATAGCCTTAATAAAAGCAAACAAATACTGCTGAAAGACCTCATGCAGGAAAGGTGGGAAATTTCTACACCTACATATTTGGATATTTGCAGCACAGGAATCAACACACTATTATTATTTGATACTGTAGATACATTTAGATGTGGGGCTTTTTTTTTTGTTTGTTTGTTTTTTTTAAAACTACATTTAAATCACTGCTTGGCAATATGGCTTTCTGTATTTCAAAGACTTAGCTCTGTTAGGCTGCTCAAAAACAGAGAAAAAAATAAATAGGATAATTCCGTGATCAGTTTTGTTAAATTGGCTATTCTGCAGAACTTTTGTAGCCCAGCCTAGCTCAAATGAAATTCAGCACTAATAGTTTTGTGTTTTTTAGTTTTTGTGTCTTTGCACTGCTAGATACAAATCTGCTAGATATTGCTAGAATATGGTATGTTCAGAATAAAGTTCAGAGTAAAATTAGTTGTTTATGCAGATGCCAGCATCCTTCCACAAAGATAAAAGTGAAAAAGGAAGATGCAGTATAAAGGAAACAATTGTAGTATCTGGACACAGGTGAAAGAAGTTAAAAGTGCATTTTTGCTGTCTTTCCTTAAATACATGTATTATTGATTGCAGATGCCAGGTGATTTCAGATGTAGACAGAGTAGCTCAGAAATGAAAATTACTTGAGCAGTGAAAACAGGTGCCACAAACCCACACATCTCATTACCTCCCCTGCTGCTGTGGTTGAAGAATATCCAGCAGAAGCTGCTTCACTTCACTAGGGGACATCTGGTATAAGTCCTTAGCTGGCATATCCCCAGCCCGGATTTTCAATTCATACTTCATAGCATGGATAATCCATCTGAAGTAAAGCAAGGAATACATTTATCAATTATGTATGAAATTTCCAAAGATGAAATACTAGTCTAATAAAATAGCTCATAAGAATTCCATATGATCTTGCTACGCGGCTGACGGGACAGACAAAAAATACCAAACAAATACTATACTATTCTTACTGTATTGTGGAATTTACTCAGATTTTGTGTTTGTTTGCAATATGGTACAAACTAAAAGGAGTAATGCATTAATTTTAAGAAATGGGTTCTGATGCATCTTTTCACAGGGAAAATATATTGGACCACATATTCTCTTATGTCCCATGGTCATTAAGACAAACATTTACATGCCTTTTGATGTTAAAATTCCTACTCAAAATTATGTTCTGACAGGGTATGCATTTTGCTGATGAGTTAAAAAAAAACAAACACAAAAGCCACATAAAGTTTAAATTATTTAACATTAAAAAAGACTTCAGGGCTTATTTATGGTTTTAGCCTTTGAAATTCCTTCTTGCAGTCTACTATATTTTTCTTTCTTTTGCTACTGTCTTTTGAAAAGATTTGATTAAATAAAAATACACCACCAGTGAAGATTTTTCAGCCTTAGGTATGAGAGCGGCAGAGCTTTGCAAATTATTGACGGAAAATGCTGAATTTTTGTCGTGGTTTAAACCCAGTCAGGTAATTCTACGTATTAATATAGAAACAGTCCTACATCCTCTAATATCAATGATGAAATAATGCATAGCTATATCTGAAGCAAGGTAACTCAAGCATGGAGCTCAGTCTCTTACCACCTACATTGCTTCAGTTCAAGCAGGAATTACTAACAAAAGGGAAAAGAAACTCCACTAGTTTTTCCTTGAACAAGTCATCGTGTAACACTTGATCAAGTCAGTGTCACATGAGAGAGCCTTGCTCTCTTTATCAGAAAATGCATAATATTCCTAAAAGCATTACCTTGTCATCAGTATAGACACATTCTATGGGCATTTAATTATTTAGCCTACAACATACAGAATGTTTTTGTTTATGTAACTCAAGTCAGTCTTTCCTGAAGGATTCCTAGTATTCACAGAATTCATGGAATTCTGAGATGTGAGGCCAATTCATTCAACATTCCTTTGAATTTGAGGTTTCTAGGACTATTTATTGAAGGTGCAAGATACAAGAGATTATTAGGCAGCATGGGAATTTTACATAATCTAGAACACAGAACTTTCATTTTAGTGGGTGAATAGTGTCCTTCTCTTGTTACTAAGTTTAACAAACAAAACTGGCTTAGGAATTGTTTTTTTTTCACTGATGAGTCAAATTATCTGTCTGGAAGTCATTCACTGGTCTTTTCTCTTTGCAGTGGCCTACAAAACACAGCAAAGTCAAATGGTCCTCCTACCAAATTCTTCACTGGTAAGAGGTGGGTCTGTTGGTTCAAGTTTTTTGTACTAATGGGGCTGTCAAACACGTGATCTATTTCAGCATGAAATCCTGCAAACAAGTCAGTAATGAGACACTACATCAAATCATTATCAAACTGGAATAGTGTTTCTATTTGAGAAGGTTAATTTTGCTCACTGGGTGAGCGATTACACCAAAATAAAGGAAATGAAACCCGTAGCACTAACCTTGGAAGAAAAAAAGAGAAAAACTGCAAAAGGATTAGCTACAAAGAATGAGGAAGGGGATGAATGAGGAGTAACATGGATCTGCAGGGGGTACAGACAAAGTATGTAAGTGCAAAAGGATAGATGTAGTTGCTACTGGTATCTACCACCACTGCTGAAAGGCTCTATCTTCTCTATGAAAAAAATCCGGAAGATGGAACACTTACTTAAGCACGCGTACTAATTCTGTAAATCTCATTCAGTAGCACCTGCCTCCTCATGGAACTGCTTATTCAAATGTATGTCTCTTCCTTAATGTGAAAACATTACCAATTTCAGGATAGCAAAGTAAATGCAGATACCATGGAATATGATAACACTCCAGCACAGACTACTTGTTGTTCACCTCATCAAAGAACTAAATAGAACAATCCAGTAGGTAAATGATGTTTTAAACTTAGTTCAGGTTTGTGATTCCTGAACCATGTATAGCTTAGCCTAACCTATTTAATAAAGAATTGGACAACTATTTAGCTAATGAACAGTCAAGAAGTGTTTTATGCATCTATAATCAGGATACTACGCAGTTTGGCAGGGTTGCTTGGGGATTTTTGAAAGAACAAAGACATTTTTAGCAACCTTATAGGACAAATCATGTTTTTCTTTACCATGGCAGCAAAACATTTCTGTGTAGGGAACTGCTCTTGAACAATGTCTTCATTATGTGACATATCACATACTCAGGTTCACTATCAATCAGACGCACCCCTTGGTGCCTTAAAATATTTTAAAGGCTGTAATGGTAAGTACGTTTAAAGTGCAGAAGGCTATTATTACAAACAGTCTAAAAGAACAAGCTATCTTTTTAGGCAAACGATTGCGCTGAAACTCTGAAAAGAAAGCCTAAATACCTGGAAACACTGTTTCCAAGGGATCTGTTGCTCATGGTTGCCAGACTTCTAAGACCAATTTAGACAAGCCTGTATTGTGAGCTGAGCACTGACTAGGAACCAGAGAATGCAATTAGAAGCATATGTTGATTTGGATGATAATTGTGTGGTTTCAGAAAAGAATTAAATTCATGCTGAATCCTTCCTAGATAATCATATTTATGTAATCTCTAGCCGCTACTAATTTGCCCCAAACCTACATGACACAGGTGACTGCGCAACTGAGCAAAAAGCTTTTAAAGGCCTCATCTAGGAGCCTTAATCCTAGACTGCCTTCTTCCCTCCTTTCTTCCCTCAGTTCCTGAAGTCTGATAGTAAAAGCTTTTACTGTCCTCTCTATCTCTCAGTTCTTCCCTCCCTGACAATACAGTACACCCCTAGTCTTCGGCCATGTCCCTCTAACCAGCCTGATGGGTGGGCAGGCAGCAGCACACCCGGCGTGCCTTTGCATTAACAGTGGGGCACTGTAAAGGATGAACCAGCATTTGGTCTGGTGTAATCCATTGTGCTCCTAGGACACTATGTTGAGATCACATGTTTACCAGCAAGGAAATCTTTGCTAATTACCAGCCTTAAGCATGCACATCATACCTGTACCTAGTACAGAATAAAAAGATTTCTGCAGAGATTGTATTGCTGCCCAGAACAGATTTGTGAGCAGAATTTGCATCCACTCTGCAACTGGGAAACTCTGGATAGCACCCAGTGTCTGCTGCCAGGCAGGAAACAGGCAACTTGTCTCAGGAGCACCACTAATACACTTAAGTGCATACTTCATTACTTCGGGTATGCCTGTAAGGCCAGCTGCAATATAAAACAGAACCCCTTCAACCCACTGCACTACTAATGGAGTGTCACTGTGTATACATGATAGAGCTACACATGGTCTGGTCAGCCAGCTGATCATGCTTCCCTGGCAACTGGAAGAGCTAGGCAGAACATTCTGCTCCTGGCAGGACAGGGTGATAACTGCTCATTTGCTGTACAGAATGCACCTAACCCTGCTACCCTGTTTTTGGTTTTAAAGCCCTGACATGATACGGGATCAAGCTCTGAAAAACCCTGTAGTTCACTGTGCTAGCTGCAGAAAAGCTTCAAAAGGGCTACTACAAGTGCTGCTCCATGCCACTTCAAGCTCTTGAACAGCAAACTTGAGCTTAGTTATATAACTGATTTTGGCGCACCAATTTAAAGCAATGTAGAACTGAAGTATGCAAGTTTTGCTGCATCATCTTACATAAACCGTTTTTGCAGTATAGCAGCAATCTCTGTTAAAGTAGGTGTCTTTCCCGGCAGTACTAGCACTAAGAACAACAACAGATTGATCTTACTGACCCAATCCGTATCTTCAGCATGCCACTGAAAAGTTCAGGGGAATTGGAGATGATCCAACCAATGTGTATGACAAGCTCCTGCTGAACTACAGCTTCTCTTTCATCTTGTAAATGACATTTTTCATAGATGATTTCCTTAATCACTCCTGGGGATAAGGGATTAGAAATAACTTCTTCCTCTTGGCCAAAGGCTCCAAGTGTCACCTGTGGTATATTGAAAACAATTCAGAATACACAAGACAGGAATAAAAGCACCACAGAAGCAATTCTGAAATGAAACTTCATGAACTCTCCTTTCCTTGTTAAATTCTCACAATAATAATAATAAAAAAAAATGTCAATGGCTGATGCTTGTTAATATTGTTAGTTGGATGCTTTTAAAATAACAGATTTCACTATAAGCCACAGTAAATATGAAATATAATTTTCCAAATGAAAATAAAAATACAAGCCCACTTCTTTGGTTTCAAATCTGGCTGTGTAGTCATGACTGCACACTAGGTTTAGATAGCCTTCCATTTCTGACATTTCAGCTGTGGAGCTCGCTTAAGGTTCCAAATGAAATTCATAGTTTTGTTTTCTTATTTCTTATAGCATCCCAGAAGTTATAGTCTTCATTTTAAGAAAACATATTGCTGATACTGAATTGTTTAACCACAAAAAAATGAATTATGTTAAAAGTGTGATTTGCTTTTAATGAAGACAGTAAACCAAAGCAACACTTAATTTTTCTCTGACAATAAAGATCATTATTATAAAGGGATCCGTGAAGGCAAGTGAGGTTAAAAAGCTGGAAATAAATAGCTGCACATCCTGCTGCATGCACGTGCAGATTCCTCTACAGCTATGTGTAGTGCCAGAAGCACATACCCTGACATCAGTCTGGAGTAAGACAAACACAAATCTGTCATACTAGTGTACCATATAGGTAAATATACATACAGATGTATTCTAATACAAAAATACATAATATTCCATTACTATTATTTGAAAACAGCTCTTCATGAATGTAATTAAAATTGTGCTGGAAGTTAAAAAATAAAAGTCCTCCTTAGGAAGGGAAGAAATAGTGATAATTAAACTTTGGAACAGAAAACTGAAATCTTGAAAGAATTTACTCAGCTGCCACCCGTATGTTATCAGACAGAGTGGTTACATCTTCATTAAGTAAGTCTTAAAAATAAGCTTTATTACTTGATTTCATCTACTTTTGTGAAATAAAAGGGCATATATATATAAAAATAATAAATAAAAGGGTATAAATATATTAGATACATAAAATCTAAGGAATTATGGGAATCATAATCTTCCCTTCTTATGTGGATGCTGAACTGTATTTTGAGTATTGGTCTGCTAGTAAATAAAAGTAAATTTATTACCCCATACTATATGCAAGTATTAAATATATCCTTATTTTCCCCTAGGGTTTTCTTCTTCAGTAAGGATTTTTTTTAAGTCATTGGGTATTTTTAAAAGAAGCATCAGAGGCCTTAAAAATTAAAAAGCCTATTTATTTAAGTTTCTTTGATACCATTCCTTAATATATTTCTGAGGAGTGAAGACTTACCTGCTTGCCCTGAACTAAAACATTAGTAATAGATGGTGCAAGGCTGTCCACTAGTTTACCTAAAAGACTCGCTGCGAAGCGCACAACAGACCTGAGGGCAGAAAACAGAGCAATCCCACTACATATCAAAAGCTAGTTTAATGAATTCATGTCTATTTGAAGTCTGCAACAGCAGAGATCTCAAAAATAACTCTGTGAATACATACATTATTTATGATACAGAATTTGGATCAGATTTTATGTAATCTTCTATGGATTTTCATTTTTTAGTCAAGCTACAGGTTAATGGATCAAAATCAAATTTCATTAGAACTCATTAAACTACCAGCTCCATAAAAAGTTTGTCGATTTTTCTCAGCATCATCCTGAAATCAGACAGATTCTCTTCTGTGCCATTTTCATGGTTTTGCGAGATAACCTTGGTAATTTTTACTCTATTTAAGGAAGACTTATAAAGATTTGGCAAGAAGTACAACATGCAACACCAAGGCTTTGTTTTGTTTTCCATGCTGAGGTAACATTTTGCACATGTAGCATAGAAAGAAGAGACTTGTGTAAATTGCTAGGTTGAAAACTAGCTGTAACTTCTAAGAAAAACATTTTACCCAGTTAATGGTTAAAGATGTAAAGCTTAAACAATAATTTCGTGACAAAATACAAACCTAATAGGCTTGTATTTGAGCTTTTCTATCATGGGCTTTGAGGTGCCTAAAAATCATTATCCCAGAGAATGACTGTGTTGTAGTCATTTATAGTATTAGTAAAAAATTCAGACAGTTGATGTTGCTTCCTGTGAAAACTGCTATGCACTTTCTGAGATCAAGAGCAAAGCATTTAAAAAAATTCATTAGCTGATACTATCAGTATGCAAATAAGCAAAAAAAAAAAAATTCACAGAGCTGCATTTCAGACTTCTGGGCACTTTACCTGTTTGCCATGTACCAGTAAAGTAGTAATATGTGGGGTTATAGAAGAAGAAAATTTCTGTGCAAATGCAGCACTGTAGCGCAACACCAACCTGTATGTATGTCACGTGGCAACCATGGAAGAGAAATGAAAAACAGTTTACATGCTTTATTTCTAAAAATACTTTTGATTTTTATTCTTTACAAAAAATTACCAGCAAGGTATTTTGGTTCTACCTTATTATTACCAAAGGCCCATTTACATGTTATGAACAGACTAAAATGAATAATGAAAATAAATTTTTACATTTACAGCCTCATTCGTTAGGAATAGTGACAGAATTCAGGACAGGCTCAACTCATTTGTTTGAGAGAAGGAAATGAAATTTCTACTGAGTTTAATTAATAAACAACATGTAAATACCAACTGACTTGCTGAAACATTTTAAAGTAACTGTGACAAAGCCTCAATGTAAATTATTTCAGGGCAATAAGCCAACTGATCTGATCACCAGCTTTGCTGCACAAAGCTACTGATACTATTTTATCATCCCCTGTAAGAAATAATAACATTAGTATTCTTTTCTCATTATTAAACAAGAACTGTACACTTGCAATAGCACCCATAGGAAAACCAGCTTATTGCTCCCTTTTTATATTTGAAAAGATAACGGTAGGAAAATGCTTTTTTATTTCTTTTAAGCATTACAGACCAGATCTTCAGCTCCAGTGAACTGATACAATTTTGTTAGTAAAGCTGTCCTTTTCCTCCCATTTAAGTGTGTAAGGATCCGTCTTCCAGCTTTACTGTATAAACACATCAGGAAGAAAAACTGGTGCAAAACAAAAGGAACATGATATATGTATACAGACCAGAGCTTTTTGCTGCCAGCTCGTCTATAGATTCTTTCAATATGTTCAGCAACAGTACCTAAATGCATTAAAAACAAACCAAAACACAAATAAAACACATGCAGAAAGACACATATATGCATTTAATAGTAATAAGGTAAATTTGATGAGATTGGTTAACTTTGAAACAGCTTTAGTAAAGCACTTACCCACTGTGTTTAACATGTAAAATACAGATGCAATCAAGTCCCCTATCACCCAGCTGTATGTTGTTACGCAAGAAGCCAAACCAGGTTTCAGCTAAATTTGCTGCCTGTGCTACAAAGAGACCTATACCACCTATTCTTGCAATCTCGGGGGAATATTAATGTATGTACAGATTAGACCTATAAAAGTACATACCTATCAAAAGGTACAGCCTCAAACTGCTGTTTACATTTGGATATGGCAGGTAGATATAGCCTCCGCTGTCTTGCTTCTTTGCTGAGCTAAAACTGACAGTCTTGTCAAGTCTTGTACAGTGTAGTTCACTGAAGTGGCGTTACGTTTGGACAAAGCTCGTAACAGCTGACATCCAAGACACACGTTTTCAGCTTAGTATATGAACAATAAATGACCTGATTAATCATCTGGGACACGAGACTTTAGTTTTACAGGAAGTTGGGAGAGTGTGAACAAGATCTTTCACCACTTTGTGGCCCTGCCCTGAGTAACTACAATAAAGTGGCCCCTCAAAATAGCTGTGACTAAGGCGGTTTGATTTTTATTGTTTATTTTTGCATAGTGATAGGACAAGGGGCAATGGGTTCAAACTTAAACAGGGGAAGTTCAGGTTAGCTATAAGGAAGAAATTCTTTACTGTGAGGGTGGTGAGGCACTGGAATCGGTTGCCCAAAGAAGTGGTAAATGCTCCATCCCTGGCAGTGTTCAAGGCCAGGCTGGACAGAGCTTTGAGTGACAACATCTGGGGTAAGGTGTCCCTGCCTGTGGCATGGGGGTTGGAACCAGATGATCTTAAGGTCTCTTCCAACCTGAACCATTCTGTGACTCTGTGACTCTGTGTGTTACAGCACTGCTCTTGCGAAACTATTTATCACTCTTGCAAAGTACAGCATGGAATATGGGACAGAGATGACATTTTATTACTGATCTATTACTCTCCTTCTCAAAGCTGATTGTGTGTCAAAACCACAAAGAACGTTTTGTGAAGTGTTATGGATTAAAGCAGCATCGTGCGGCACAGACAACACCTACAAGTGGAGGGCAGGAAATGGGAAGAGCAGTATTTCTAAGTCAAAGTAGGCAGTTCAGGATTCAGAAAATGCAGGAAGTACATGAATTAGATTCATCAGAATAACAGATACCATTCTTCTGTAGCCCATAGTTGATCATAGTGCATCAGTGTGCTCTACTGACATCTCTTCAACTGTGCATAGCTCAAGTGGGGACCATTATGTTAAGGGTAAAAGTAGTGACAAACATTCCATAATTTTGACTTTATTTGGCTTCTAGATCTTGAGCTCTTGGATGGAATGGCAGTGTTTTTCATGCCAGGCACTTACCAATGAAGTTCATCTAGAATAACAGAAGGAGCAGAAATTGACTCACAAAAATCACAGCCTGTGACTGTCAGCTGGAATTCTCAAGGTTCTTCAGCTTTTATTTTTAGATTTATGTTTTAGTGATGGTGTTATTATTTAATGCCGGTCTCTGTAGTCTCCAGTCACAGGAGAGTCAATGACTCAGGCCATTTGTCTGAGTTACCATCATCCACTATTCCATGTGGGATGGCACCAAAAGGTCTATAAAAATTACCTCTGAACAGCCAGAGGCATAGCAGTACTAATTTTTTTTCAAGAGAGTTTTAAAGTAAGTTCTTCGTCATAATCTGCTGGTCAAAAGTTGCTATTCTGGTTGCCTACAGAGGTCAGGAAGTCTGCCTCAAGTAATTTCAAGAGCACAGAAGACACAACCCACAAAGGACTAAAGAAATCTATGACAACAGCACAGGTAACAGTGGCTTCAGAGGGTACACCTGCCTAGCACACAGATTTCCGACTGTGACTTTGGGGTCATGCTGTATTTCTCCAATGCATTGTGTATCAGGCAATGAATTTTATTCCAATTTATGTTGTTTTTCATAATGTTTTTAATACATTGTTGTGGTTTAAGCCCAGATGGTAACTCAGAACCATGCAGCTGCTCGCTCCCTCCCCCCTTTTTCCCCCTGGCTCCCAGAGGCATGGGGAGGAGAATCAAAAGAATGTAAATCCCATGGGTTCAGGTAGTAAGTAGAAGTCAGTAAGGCACCATACAGAACTACTACTGCCACTACCAAAAATAATAATGATAAGGGAAGTAACAAGGGGAGAGTATATAAAACTAAAAGGGGAAAATGAAACAAACACAAGTGATGCCCAATACAACTGTTCACCACCTGTGAACTGACACCCAGCCGGACCCGACCAGGGATGTGGGTCTTCCAGGTAACTCCCCCCAGTTTATACAGTGGGCATGACATGCTGGGGTATGGAATACCCCTTTGGCTAGTTTGAGTGAGGTATCCTGTCTCTGCTTCCTCTCAGCTTCCTGTGCACCTCCACACTGGCAGAGCATGAAAGACTGAAAAGTCCTTGATCGAATTAAGCATTACTTTAGCAACAACTCAAAACATTAGAGTGTTATCAGCACTGTTCTCAGACTAAAGTCAGAAACACAGCACTGCACCAGCTAGTAGGAAGGAGAAAAATAATGCTACAGCTGAACCCAGGACATACAGCAATATGTATATCATGTATATTTATGTCAAAATGACAACTCTACATAACAAGAACCAGCTGCCTTATCTCAAAATTATGAAGCAGGGTTCTGTAACATGGGATGGCAAGTTACACTACTTGACAAATAACTACGATATTATTTGATCTTAACACTCCTCTTTTTTCTCAGGAAATATATACAAAAGCAGCTAATAAGCAGTCTTTGAGGAAAAAAAGCCCAACACCAAGTTTTGCACTACAAAAGTCACAAGCCTCAGTAGCCTCATCTGAATTATTTTATGTGAATTTAAATCCTGTGCTCTTAATACAAAACTATAACACAAGAGTAAGCTGCACAGATACACTGAACTAATTACATGAAAGGAAAATCAAAATTCAGTATAAAGCTTCACACATTTCAGTGTGTTACAGACACACAACTTGTCTTTACTTTCAGTTTTCTATACAAGGTTAAATTCCCTATTTTTTGTATCTGCGTGCCCAAAATTGGAACCAGCTACAGCACCAGCCTACAAACAGCCTAGAAGAATTCATACATTTAGCTGCTCACTCCCCCCTACACTATGAATTTGCATGTCCCATTTAATGCAGAAATTGCTTTAAATGGCAGAGAAAATAGCTACACGACTGCTGTAGTGTAGCTATTTACTAGTGTGGCTAATGGCACAATGGCCATTATTCATGTTCATTACGACTAAACATACAGCTGCTTCCTGAAAAACTCAGAACAGTCAAATGAAAGAAGGTCTTACCGTCCTTGGTGATAAAATTCGGTCCTTCCCTTTTAAGCAATATACTTGAGAGTAATGCTTGACTTGCTAGGCAATTGCAGTCCTTAAAAAAAAAAAAACAACACAATCCAGCAACAACATAACCACAAACAGCCTTCAGGTTTTTACAGGGCCTTTCTTAAAAAAAAAGAATAAAAAAAACTACAGATTTTTTTTTCAAGGGGACATCACAACTATTTCAAACCCTATGTATGCTGTATCTTTGTCACAGCTGCTTGCAGATACTTCCCAGTGGATCAAATTAAGTTGCACTTATTTGGCCATAGAAATGTTTCCCGATTATCTGCTCCTGGGGACAGTCATTTACAGCAAAAATGCTTGTATTGACATAAGGAACCAAGCAGAATATTTTGTGTGTTCCTATCAAATGCTGGATCTAGAAACACTTGGTGGTAGATTTCTTCTAGATGGTAGATGGTAGATAGATGGGAAAATGGAAGCCAAGAATTACAGCATGAAGTACCAGAAGTAAAGAGGAAAATGTAAAGAGGAAGATTCCCCAAGCATGAAGCAGAACACTGGACCTTTTATGTTCCTAGTTATACTAACAGCATTGAACCATGACACAAATCATATTGATAAAAGAAGGCTGCTGTTAAAAATAACAGCACATTATTTCTGCTTTCATGAAGTTATACTGTATTTTTATCAAGTTTTCTTACATTAAATTTCTGCAGGATCTCATATGTTGACTTGTTTTTCCAGTCATTAATATTTACATCTGGTTGCTGCTCAAGTTCAGAAGCATTTGGAGTACTAGACTGTCTCTTGACCTTTGAATGCTTTGGAAGATCCAACTCCTCCAACCTCTTAAATACAGGAGCCCTTAAAAAAAAAAAGCATTTGATTTCTTCGTACTACAGAAAATATCCTGATTATGAAATATCATCATCATTATTTGCACACAGCCTTACTCTTCTGTTTCAGTGATTCTTAGGAAGTCAAGCTGTTCAACAACTGCTCCAGATATTAGTGTCTGAAATGAAAAATTGAAAAAATAAAAAAAAGACACAGAAAGGTACATAACTATACAGTTATATTCTGTTCTCAGTGTGCTGCTTGTTGTTTCCATTGAGCAAGAAGTTTCTTCATTTCCATTTCCAAATATCTTTACACTTTCAGAATATCTTGCCTCTTAAGATCTCACTTAACACAGCAGAAGTCTCTTGGACCTGCTGTCTCTCTTTTACTGGTGTTCTGCTGATCTTTTGCCTGCAACATACAGTGAAATCAAGCAATGTCCACCCCCCTGCCTGCCAAAAAAACAATGTTTGATGAGAACATCTGAGATCAAGAATTTGCATTTCTTAGAATCCTGCATGATACCCATGTTCTAGATGGTAGGTAATGCTTGTTATTTCAGGGACTGCAGAAGAATGGGTAGTTTTCCTGTCAGTATTAGTGATGTTTCAGGAAGACACATCATGGCATTTCCTACCCTGTAGTCATTCCTTAATCCAAGCCTACCTGCCCTAAGTCTACACATCAAACGCAACTTACAGAGACTTCTATCTCAGAATATGACATACTGGAAATTCAACATGGCATTTATCTGATGTAGTCATTACAATTCATTAACTCCAAATTTTTATGGATTTCCTATTTTGATACTGCCAGAAGAAACATAGTGTATAAAGCATTTTTAAGACTGCTTTTTGCTGATTCTCATTAGCTAAATAAAACTGTATTGTCAACTTTTACATTCCATTTTCATTGTACACAGGTTGCAGTAAAATACCGATCTAGTACACTGTGAGATGACTGAATATAAAAAAAACCTTTGACTTTATTGCTAGTATCATCCACTCTTTGACTTGCAGATCTGCTTGAGTACATGATCACAGTGAAGGTGAAAACCAGAAAAGAGCTTCAAGTCTTCTAAGCATATGCATTTTTAATTAAATTCGGTTTTGTATGTTTTATAAGTCAAAAAGAATGTTCACTCAATTAGACCCACCCATTCTGTCTCTAGGCACATTGACACATATGCATCTAAATGAAGTAGTGAAATTCACAAAGACTGCACACAGATTTTGTTGGAATAGATGAATTACTTAAGAAAACACCATGAATTAGACATGTCCCTTCTTTACCCAAATCCTCCCCAATGAAACAAGTAACAGTGCTTAAAAAAAAGACACATTCTGTTGATTGAAAAATATCTCATCTTGTAATAAATCAGTTTAACCAAATGTAAGGCAAGAAAGACATTACAGTTAAAAAAACCCAAACCAACAAACAAAAAAACCCCAACCCAACAAAAACCCACAACAAACAATGCTGTCGACAAACACTGTGGACAGAACATGTGGCATTTGCTATGGGAAAAGTCAACAGGCGCAGGAGAGACTAAAGGACCTTCATGTGACCAGCAGAAATACATCAGAATTTTTAAGATTACAAGGATATCTTAAATCTTTATGGCTCTGAGGATTTAATTTACAAATGACCCAGCGCTTGTACAAAGTCCTGATTTTCTAGGGAACAAGAAATCATAACAGTGTCTTTGGCCTTTTCTCTAATCAAGAGAAGGGTTCTTCAGTTGGTATTAACTAAGATTGAACCAGCATATACAAGTATTGTTAAAACCAGCACCTGACTCTGTAATTTTCACATTTTAATGAAGTGCTTTAAGATTAATTGAAAACAGCACAGATGTTAAAACTAGATCTTACTAATTGTAAGAACTTTAATATATATATAAAGCACCTTTTTTTCACTCTTTATTGATTATCTAATCAAAAGAAATCCCTCAATGCTTGACATGGCGCACTTATCTTTCGGTGGTAATTCTCAAGACTGCCAAACATAAAACACACTTTTTCCCTTCTGAATATTCTGTATGATGATCATCACTTTCAAAAGACTCAGCAAAAGGAATGAAGATAAATGTGTGCTTCTTTTGAGATGAAACAAAAGCTGTAACAAATGGCTTCAGTCTTGACTCCTTAGTTTTATGATATTAAAGGAAATATACTCTTTTCCCCATGTACTTCTAAGTAATACATATACCAATAGTAGGAGGTAAGAACACAGAAATCAGGAAAAATACCATACCTGTACTCTGTCAACATGAACTTTTACTCCTCCAACAATTCCCTTCCTAAAGGCTGCCAACATATCTAATATTGGATTGAATCTGCTCCCTCTGAAATTTGAAACAGAACTCCATTAATCTTGCAATTAGGTAAGTGTTACCCTGCAAATAATGCACATCTTGCTCTTGCTGTCTACCTTATATTGTCTTCACGGATAAGCACAACAAACAGTGGACGACCATGCATTTTCCAATACTGCTTAATGAACTGCAGTGCATTCTAGGTAAGAAATAATACATTAGTCACCAAAAATTCTCTGAAACAAAGCAACCCCCTAAAAAAACCAAACCACAAGCATAACTTATCAGAATATACAGTACAAGATACTAAAAAAGCTATCTTAAACTAACAACACTGAAAAACCAAACAGATTAAAAAAAGCTAATAAAACTACTAACAAGACTGCTTCAAAAAGTAGAAGCTGCTTTCAAACACTGGTATTTCACCAGTTTTCTGAAAATACTCCTAGCGCAGACTGTACTACTAGACGGTGTGGTGTACTGTGCTACACGTAATGACCTATCGAGTATGTATGGAAATGCAGGGCTTGAATCTTGGCCACTAATACGGATTAACCAATGTCACCTCCTAGCACTGAAAGTACCTGCTCCAGCAGAGGAGACATGGCATGTCAGTTTTACTCTGCTGTCTGCCTTGAAATCAGGGAATGGAGACAATCTGTAATATTTGTGCAAAGCTGAGCAATGTTTCCTCCAGGTAAGGCTTTGGTATTCCCCTTAAACAGATAAGTTTCATTCCTTTTTCAGCCAAAAGCATTTGTTTTCCCAAAGCAACAAATGATAATTTGTTTGCTGCATTACAGCATTCCCAGTCACTTCTGGGTGAGATTTTGTGTCAGAGATACTAGCTAGAACTCCTACTAGGCTGACAAGGATATTCACCTTTGAAGATTTTCCAGCATAAGCTGCAAGTTTATTTCTGTACTGGAAGAATACACACTACAGAGTGTTCCCCTTTCAGTCTTCTATTTTATCAAACTTCACATTTTAATCTTCTACAGACTCTATTTTCATCAGTTTCTCCAATGTAAAGTTACAGATACCTTAATGTCATCAATCAGCATCATAACATCCTGAGACATGTAAAAATCACTTAGATCAAAAATGATCGAGTAGCAAACTACAGTCTTCCCTAGTATCCGATAAATCTGTGGGGAGAAAAAGCTTCAATTAATATTTTCTTTAAAATATCTGAAGCAGTGAATTAGCTGAAAAGGAAAAAAGATATTTTGAAACTGAAAACAACATCAACATAGAACAGCTGACTTAAAAATCCCCAAAATATTTAATATAAAACCTACACATCTAATTTTAGGTACTCTGGTTTTTATTTGGCATGCAGGTCTACATTCTCCTTCAGTCAAAGCAGTTCACTTCTCCACCATCCAGCCTGTTTTGGCCCAGTATTGCTGGAACTGGATGTCTAGGAAACGTATGACAGTTTAACACCAAGACAGAGCACACACATGCATCACAGCAAAATGCATTACAAAGACTTTAAGATACACGCATAAAATAAAATTCCATCTCAATTCTATTTAAAATCACTCAGAGGCTAATTCAATATTTAGCTGAAATATACATTAGCACCAGTAACATTTATTGCAATAACCTTTGATGTTCCAAGGCATCCTATGGGCCTGTCCGGTCTTCCAGATAATCCCAGTTTGTCATTCACTCCCAAATGGAAGTAAGCCTGTGAGAAAGAATCATGAAAACTGAGGGAAACCTAGACAGATGGCTTTGGTATGCTCCTGCTGGTGCTTACACAGAAAGCTGTGTGTATTCTTTCATTTAGAAAAAAAAGATTCATAACGTGGTCATTACTTCTATTGGGATCATCTACATAGAATAATAAATCAAGTGAAAGTGCACTAGATTTAGTAAATGCACAGTTCAAAGACCAAATTGAATTCTTCTGATAATAGGTAACTTTACAGCAAAGGGGAACCAACAAAGTAACTTAAGAAAGAAACACAAGATGCAAGCGCAATCATCTTCTTCCCCTTCTTGCACAGCAGTACTCTGCTGTAGGCATGGTTTAACACTACCTCTTTTTCCTTCCTTTCTTCCTTCCTTCCTCCTTTCCTTCCTTCCACAGTGTTGGGAGGATGAAGGATTTTTACCTTACTTATGAAGAAAGAATACAGTTACTATGGGTTTACCTGAGAAGACAGCTGTTCAGTAAGGGTGAGCACAAGTACTGCATAGGGTCCTGGTCCAGGATTAGGACATAAGGGTGCAACTCTGGGCTTGGGCAAAGCCCTGGAGTCCTGACTATTTGCAGTTTCAAATGCAACTAAAACTTGTTGTTTCCTCCATTATGCCTTACCTTTGACTTATGATGTTTTCCAGTTTATATAATTAAAATATTTTTAAAATCTTGAACTTGCTCACTGAAATAATTTTTTAAAGGATTATTTGCATTTATTGTCTGGCCAGTCTTGCCTCTTGTAATGCTTTTCCAAATGTCAATATAAAGGTAAAACAGCAATATAGAAACCCTTTAAAGACCTTTATTTTAATTTTAGTAAAGGCCTGCACATTAGTGCATCAACAGCACAAGAGGGAAGTGTCTCATTCATTGCTGTATTATTATTTGAGTTAGATTATGTATGCCAGTATTACTTCAACTGATATAATTTTGTAAGACTTGCATGTTACAGAAAGAATCTTCACTTAGTACAGTGCATGAGAATAAAACTATAAAAAAGCCCAACTAAGCTGTAAGCAAGACAGTACAAACGTATCAGTGAAAGCACACTGAAAGGTGCCATTTTTTCCTTATTACGGCTGGTTTAGGTAAGTAACCCACCATGACTAAAACTTCAGAACACACAGAATTCTGATTTTTTGCGTTATAGGAAGATAATTCAGAGGAAGATGAAAGAGAGCACTTGAACAAACATGGCACAAAACAACTTTCGGCTGCTGCCAGCTTGGGGCCTTCCTGACATTGCCTAGGCTTCTGCATTAGTACAAGAACTATTCAAGAAGGAAAATAAACATTGCCACTTACATCACCTGTTCATCCAGACTAAGTAACCACACTCAAGTGGGAAAAGAATGGAGACATTAAAGCCCTAACACCTTTAAATATCTCATCCATATACATAACAAAACCAATGTTGAACCCCTTCTTGCAATAAGGGATGCTGAGGAGGAACTCTTCATTAGCGACTGTAGTGACAGGACAAGGGGTAATGGGTTAAAACTTAAACAGGGGAAGTTTAGATTGGATATAAGGAGGAAATTCTGTCCTATTAGGATGGTGAGGCACTGAAATGGGTTGCCCAGGGAGGCTGTGAATGCTCCATCCCTGGCAGTGTTCAAGGCCAGGCTGGACAAAGCCTTGGGTGAGATGGTTTAGTTAAGTGTCCCTGCCCATGGCAGGGGATTGGAACTAGATGATCTTAAGGTCCTTTCCAACCCTAACTATTCTATGATTCCATGAATAAATAATGGAGACCAGAAAAATGGCAGTAGGCATTATAATTTAACACGAAATATCACAAAAATAAAGCTCCAGTAGTAGTACAATATTGTCTCTCCCTCTGAAAATTCTTTCACTTGAGGCCTCATGTTGATCTACAGTCTGCTACAGCAGTTTCACCTTTTAGTAATAGCTTCCCATCTTGGTCTGTTACAAACAAAGCATTAGTTCAGATTCAGCACCAAAATATCTGAACACAACAATTACAGGCAAGTCCAGCTGCTTCAAGCAGGCTTTGTGGATAAAGTGCTCTTCAACTCTGGAATATCAAAGCTGCTAATAGCAAGAAAGGGCTGTGAAAGCAGGTGGGAGTGAGCTTGATTTCTGAGAGTGAACCAAACTAGAGTGGTCTTTCACACCATTTGTTTCTGTGTTCTGCTGTTCCCAGTCTATGCCTATGGAGTATTGTGCTACTCTCTCCGCTACTGTACTTCCACTACAGAAATACTTTATTCCTACATATTGCATACATTTTTTTACTAATTTCTTGTTCTCCTCTTCCCCCTTATCATTCACACCCACTAGACTCTGTGGATCTGTTTCTGTGATCGCCAGTCTTACTTTCAATCCGTAATTTTCCTTAATCAATGTCTTCCCTCATCTGCTTCTTTTCACACTACTTTTTTTTGACACATGCCTGTTTATAAGTGTAGGGGTTTAAACTGTTACCACATGCCACTAGACCAGTTCAAAAGTTTCTAATAAAATTAAATGAAACGCTACTGAGGACGGACAACATCAGAACTGTAAATATTGAGATCCATGTTCTTTATGGATCAACCCTCTTTTCCCCAAAATACAGGCAACTGTTTCAGCATTAGCTTCCCTTCCCCACAAATTTGTCCTGGTAGGACAAATACTACCAGAGTTTTTTTTTTTGCTTGCTTTTTGGTTTGTATTGTTTTTTTTCAATAAGCCCAGAGATGCAACTTCATTTATTGTAATTCTTATTTTCATTACTTCAGCTTCACAGCGAGAGCATCGCCTATTTTACAAGCCCAAAAGGATGAGGTTTTGCATAAGGCAATTTAATAATTTCATGACATTCGTTTTAAAATTAAACTTTGACAAGGCAGATGTACCTTCCCACCATGAGTACAAAGAAAATGCCAGAATTGCCAGATGTCTCACCAGCTTTTGAAAAACAGTTCCTGACACACAAGTTGTCACAGCTAGGAATGTAACTGTTAACAATAAAACTTAATGCAGGTCTCATCCTTCTGTCAGGGAGACCAAAGAAATGGTGGATGACTGAGAAAAACAATACATATTTCAACAGTAAATTTATGGAGTATCTATTTGCTAAACCAGAATTTCAGGTACAAAATTTCAGAGTAATAAGACAGAGAATCCATTTTGAAATATATTATCAAGAAGACTAATGAGCAAAACAGGGTGAAGAAATGAAGACATCTGAATGCATACAAGGGTGTTTATTTTCTCTTGGTTTAACTACTACTCAGAGGTTAGTGGAAGTACGTATTTGGGGCAAGCACTTTTCTAAATAAGCTAGCACAGTCTTGGTACATCAGTTAACCTCATTGTCCTGGGTTCAGCAGTAGCAGTCATTTTTCTCCTTCTTGGTAGCTGGTCCAGTGCTGTATTTTGACTTTCGGCCTGGGAACAGAGCAATAACAATGATGTTTTGGTTTGGCCAAGGGCTTTGTGAGCCTCATGCTCTGCCAGGGAGGAGGCGAAGCTGGGAGGAAGCAGAGACAGGACACCTGACCCAAACTGACCAAAGAGGTATTTCATACCACACCACGTCACGCCCAGGAGGTAACTGGAGAGTTACCCGGAAGGGCTGGGACTGCAGGGTTGGACAAGGTGTCGGTCGGTGCTTGGTCGGGGTGGGGGTGGGGGGTGCGAGTTATGGGTTGGCTGGTGCTGAGGTGTTGTATTCTCTTCCCTTGTTATTTTCTCTTATCATTGTTGTCGTTGGTGGTAGCAGTGGTGATTTGTGTTGTACCTTAGTTACTAAACTGTTCTTATCTCAACCCGTGGGAGTTGCATTCTTTTCAGTTCTCCTCTCAATCTCTCCAGGAGTAGGGGGAGGGCAAGAAGGAGGGGAGTGAGTGAACGAGCTGTCTGGCTGTGTTTAAACCATGACATTCACAAACTGACAAAGTCTGAAATATGTTGCTGTCTTCTCTATTTTTGATTTTGCTTTTTTCTGGGTCTTACAGGCTTCTGATACAGATAATAGCATTAGCCATAAGATCCTGATACCAGAGGAAGAGAAACACAGAGAGTCTGGAACTTCAGGATTGATAAATTATACTGCCCCCAAACATTCAGAATTTGTCACTCTTGTTTGAGAGAATTTGCATAATTCCAAGTTAGACAGAAGCTTTATGTACCTGATTCACAATGGAACTTCTGGTGGTGAAGCATGAAACACATCAAGTGTGCACCCATGATTCTGCACCAGCTTACTGGTCTGCCAGCTTCCTGCACATCAAGGCTTGCTTGTGCACAGAGGGACTATTTTCAAGGAATTTTCAGAGGAAGGGTACAGGTGTATGAGAGACAGAAGTAAATCAAAATCAAGTAATCATATAGATATTTATTAGGGCTTGTGATAAGTTTACCTACAAATGTTGATCAATGCATTTATTGTTTAGAGCAGCATCTGTCATGGTCTTTTAGATGTATTTCCAGGACAAACAGTTGTGGACACCTTGAAACACCTATTCAGTGTAGCAGAGTGCTCTCGTATAGAGAGCACTGAACAAGACTGAACAAAAAGAGGATGCTGAAGTGGCCTGTAGCTGCCATTCATAGAGTAATAGAACGGTTTGGGTTGAAAACGACCTTAAGATCATCTAGTTCCAACCCCCCCTGCCATGGGCACAGACACCTCACACTAGACACCTCACACTGTCACTCAAGGCTCTGACCAAGTTAGCCTTGAATAGTGCCAGTGATGGAGCATTCACAACTTCTTTGGGCAACCTGTGCCAGTGCCTCACCACCCTCGCAGTAAAGAACTTCTTCCTCATAGCTAACCTGAATTCCCCAGTTTTATGATTAAACCCATTACCCCTTGTCCTACCACTACAGTCCCTGATGAAGAGTCTCTTTCCAGCACCCTTGTAGGGCCTCCTTCAGATATTGGAAGGCTGCTATAAGGTCTCCATGTAGCCCTCTCTTCTCCAGATTGAACAGCCCCAACTTTCTTAGCTGGCCTTCATATGTGAGGTACTCTAAGCCCCCTTATCATCCTCATGGCCCTCCTCTGGATGATCTCCAACAGTTTTATGTCCTTCTTATGTTGGGGACACCAGAACTGCACAGTGTACTGCAAGTGAGGTCTCATGAGAGCAGAGCAGAGGCAGGATCACCTCCTTCAACCTGCTGGCCATGCTTCTTTTGATGCAGCCCAGAACACAGCTGGTTTCTGGGCTGCAAGTGCACTCTGAAGCCTGCTCATGTTCAGTTTCTCATGGACCAACATCCCCAAGTCCTTTTCCTCAAGGCTGCTCTGAATCACTTCACCTAGCCTGTAGCTGTGCCTGGAACTGCCCCAACCCAGGTGTAGGACCTTTCAGTTTGCTTTGTTGAACCTCATGAGGCTGGCACTGGCCCACCTCTCAAGTGTGTCAAGGTCCCTCTGGATTCCTTCCCTCCTCTGTGTTGACCACACCACGCAGCTCGGTGTTACTGGCAAACTTGCTGACAGTGCGCTCAATCCCACTGTCTATGTCACCAACAAAGATGCTGAACAGGATCAGTCCCAACACTGGTCCCTGTGTGACTAGTGACACCACTCGTCACTGGTCTCCATGTTGACAATAAACCATTGACTACAACTCTGTCTGCAGCCATCCTGACAATTCTTTATCCGCTGATTGGTCCATCTATCAAATTTATGTCTCTTGAGTTTACAGACAAGCATGTAACGCAGGACAGTGTTGAATGCTTCGCACAAGTCCAGGTAGATGATATCAACTGCTCTGCTCCTATCCATCAGTTCTGTAGTGCCATCAGAGAAGGCCATCGAATTGTTCAGACAAGATTTCCCCTTAGTGAAGCCATGTTGGCTGTCATCAACCACCTTGTCGTTTTTCATGTGCCTTTGCATGCTTTCCAGGAGAATCTGCTCCATGATTTTGCCATGCATAGCTGTGAGACTGACAGGTCTGTAGTTTCCAGGGTCTTCCATTTTCCCCTTCTTGAAAATGGGGGTTATATTTCCATTTTTCCAGTCATTGGGAACTCTGCCACTATTTTTCAAATATGATGGACAGTGGCTTAGCAACTTGATCTGCTAGCTCCTTTGGGACCCCTGGATGGATTTCATCAGGTCCCATGGGTTTGTGCACATTCTAGTTCCATGGAAGAGCTTGACCCTGTTCCTCTGCTAGAGTGTGCTTATTGTTTTCATTCTCCCAGTCCCTGCATTTGTCTTCCATGACTTGAGTGACATGGCTAGAGCACTTGCTGGGGAAGAGTGAGGCAAAGAAGTCACTAAGAACCTCAGCCTTCTCCAAATGCAGGGTAGCCATGTCTTTCATTTCCTTCTGGAGAGGATCCACATTATCCTCGTCTTTCTTTTGTTGGCACATACCTTTAGAAGCCCTTCCTGTTACCCTTGACATACGTGGCTGGACTTAATTCTAACTGGGTCTTAGCTTTCCTGACCTGCTCCCTAGTTTCCCGGACAATGTTTCTGTAATTCTTCCCAGGCGCGTGTCCTCCCTTCCACCTTCTATAAGCTTCTTTCTTCTTTCTGAGTTTGCTCAGGAGCACCATGTGTACCCACGAAGACCTCCTGGCATTCTCGCCCCATTTCATTTTGTCAGGATGCATCACTGCTGAGCTTGCAGCAGGTGATCCTTGAGTATCAGCCAGAATTCTCTGGCCCCCGCTGCCTTCTAGGACTTTATCTTCCCCTGTTGGTTTCAGCTGGCCTTGATAGTCACCTGAGCAGATGCATCTAAGCCAGCATCACCAGTGAGGCCCAGTACAGACAAGGCTACCAGTGCCAGCATTTCTAGTGAAGGGGTACAGCACTCCGGTAGGAGGGCACTTGCCTGTATAGAGAAAGGAAAACCCACAGCCTTCGCAGAGGACAAAGGAGATTCTGAAGACTTCCTTCATCCAAGTGATTTCTGAACAGAGTTCTTTAAATGTGCTGAGTTAAAGGGGTAAATGAGAAAGGGTTTAAACACCAAACTTACTGGATACAGTCAACTCAAGAAGACTATAAAATGCCTGTTACAGGATCTACACTATGAAAGTAGCTGATGTTTTATGACTACTGCCTTATTCCATTTATTTAACTATTGCTCATTTACTCGTTTCTCCATCACGATTCATGTCGTCTACTGTGCTATTATTAAAATCCTATTATTTATTCCCTATTTGTTGAAAGTGGCTCGGGTCATAAGCCTATTCAGATAATATAGATGATCTGGACATCCATGATTCACTGAGACTCTAAGGAGGCATGTATGACTGACCAGGATCAGCGTGTCTTAAAAGAGAGCTAGAAGTAACACAAAACCATAAGCAACGTGCTTCAGGATACACAAGCCTAATAGCTTGATATAAATTCCTATTGTTATGAAAGAAAGGTATAGATAAGAGAAATAATTTTAAATACAGATTTCTTACTTTGACAAGTTCTTTCTGAGCCCATATCTGAATTGGTTCCACCTGCTGGGGGGTCTGAGTTTGGATTCCATAGGTGTTGAGAAAAACCTGTAGGCTACAAATGAAATAACAGATTTAATGACAAATCACAGAACAAGCATAGTTTTAACAATTATCTTGGCAGCAGATACAGAAGTAGCTGTACACTTCCTGGAGTACCTTTAGCTGATTTAAGATGTCTGTTGTTGAACACTTCCCTAAAGCATACATTCATAATAAAAGCAAATACATACCGCTGACTTTCTGCTATCAAGGCCACATGTACTACCAGATCATTTTCTAAAGGACCCTAGAAAATAATGAAAAGTATTTATTAATGTTGCTAGCTAACCATTTCATTAGATATAGCATGAGGAGGGACAATGTCTATTTCAACAATTCACTAGTATGCCAGACATCACTACAGTGTTTTTTCTTACTATGTGAACATATTGGAAGAGCAACATGGGAGTGAAACCTGTACATCTCAAAACTATGGGAAACCGGTCCTGTCAATAACACTTTGCAAGAAGCATTTTGGAGAATTACTACTAAATAGGTTTCTGGTAATCACTTGCACTGTTTGGCTTTTTTAAATTAAAAAAACCCACCCCGATATGTAAGAAAAATACCTGATATGACAATGTTTCGATACACATTTTTGAAAGAGTGAAATAACTCAGTTATTTGGGTAACCAATAATACCCACTTTAAAATAATGAACTGATTATTTCAACCCTTTATTCTGAAATATTTTGATCAGACAGCCTCTCTTTACAGTTATATGAGAGGTATATTACATTTTACAGGAGATAACAGCATTTCCTTGCATTGTCTTTTTGGTACCTCACCTTCTAAAAGAGTGCATTTCAACAAAATCTATATACAGGCATCTGAAATGCTTACATACTCTTGTTTATTCCTTACAGTAATGAAATTTACTAAAGTGGAAATACTTTTCTGTTCAACTTAATCAAATAGTTCTTTAGCTGTATGAAAAGAGAAGACATCATTAAAGAGAAGAAACTAATTTTGATTTCCAAAAGCATAATTAAGATGTGGTTTCATACTTAAGTCATTTTTCTAGCACTTTAAGGCAAATACTAAGTACTGATCCTGCATAAATTAGCTCAGTTAGATAAAACAGCATCATCAAACATTCAAACTGCTTCAACAAATTTAAAATGTGGATTAAATAAGGCAAGGTCAACACTCTCAGATGAAACTTGTTTGCTGACTTTAACTGCAAGACTTTTGCTGACAAAGCACAACCCCCTCACCTTGATATATCTGTGCATCTACCTTTCATTCTTTAATCTTCTCAATGATGACAAAACTGGAACAAACATATGTATCAATAAATATTTTGCTCTGATCCTAGTGTGATAATAAAACCACACAAGATAGACCAGCACCTGTTTCAGCAGCAACAATCCCAGTGAAATTCCACAACCACCTGGTTAGCAGGGCATGGACACCAATCACACTCGACACAAGTTCCACACTGCTGCTCAGAGGATACAAGGACAAAGGCTTGATCATAGAATCATAGAATAGTTAGGGTTGGAAAGGACCTCAGGATCATCTAGTTCCAAACCCCCTGCCATGGGCAGGGACACCTCACACTAAACCATATCACCCAAGGCCTCGTCCAACCTGGTCTTGAACACCGCCAGGGATGGAGCATTCACAACCTCCCTGGGCAACACATTCCAGTGCCTCACCACCCTAACAGGAAAGAATTTCCTCCTTATATCCAAACTAAACTTACCCTGTTTAAGTTTTAACCCGTTACCCCTTGTCCTGTCACTACAGTCCCTAATGAAGAGTCCCTCCCCAGCATCCCTACAGGCCCCCTTCACATACTGGAAGGCTGCTCTGAGGTCTCCACGCAGCCTTCTCTTCTCCAGGCTGAACAGACCCAACTTCTTCAGCCTGTCTTCATACGGGAGGTGCACCAGTCTCCTGATCATCCTTGTGGCCCTTCTCTGGACTTGTTCCAACAGTTCCATGCCCTTTTTATGTTGACAACACCAGAACTGCACACAATACTCCAGGTGAGGTCTCCCAAGAGCAGTAGAGGGGCAGGATCACCTCCTTCGACCTGCTGGTCATGTTCCTTTTGATGCAGTCCAGGATACGGTTGGCTTTCTGGGCTGCAAGCACGTACTGACAGCTCATGTTCATTTTCTCATTGACCAACACCCCCAAATCTTTCTCCTTGGGCTGCTCTGAATCTCTTCTCTGCCCAACCTGTAGCTGTGCCTGGGATTGCTCCGACCCACGTGTAGGACCTTGCACTTGTCATGGTTAAACTTCATGAGGTTGGCATCAGCCCACCTTACAAGCGTGTCAAGGTCCCTCTGAATGGCATTCCTTCCCCCCAGCCTACCAACCGAACCACACAGCTTGGTGTCATCGTCAAACTTACTGAGGGCACACTCAATCCCACTGTCCATGTCAGCGACGAAGATGTTGTACAAGACTGGTCCCAACACTGATCGCTGAGGGACACCACTCGTTACTGGTCTCCAGCCGGACATTGAGCCATTGACCACAACTCTTTGCATTTGGCCATCCAGCCAGTTCTTTATCCACTGAGTGGTCCATCCATCAAATTGATGTCTCTCCAATTTAGAGACAAGGGTGTCATGTGGGACAGTGCTGAATGCTTTACACAAGTCCAGGTAGATGACATCAACTGCTCTACCCCTGTCCATCAGTTTCGTAGCCCCCTCAGAGAAGGCCATCAAATTGGTCAGGCAGGATTTCCCCTTCGTGAAGCCATGCTGGCTGCCACCAAGCACCTTGCTGTTTTTCATGTGCCTTAGCATGCCTTCCATAAGAATCTGCTCCAAGATTTTGCCAGGCACAGAGGTGAGACTGCCTGGTCTGTGATGCCACAGTGAGCTGGAATTCCCACATATTCCAAAATGCCTCTCTTTGTTCTCACCCACATTATAAGCACATGCAGTATCTTGCACAGTTTTATCATCTTCATGTCAAAGAAAAGCACAGCCATCTATAGCAAAGAAGTATCATCACTTGGAATAAGAGAGGTGTAAGCAGACTCAAGTGATTCCAGAGCTTCTCCATTTATTTACCTGTAAGCTACTGAACAACAGACAATCCATCTCAGAACCCCTTGCTTACAAAAGAACTACAGGAATTGCTGAATTGCTCTAAGTCAGATTTCTGTAAAGATTTTTAGGTTTAAAGGGAGAAAAAAAAAAGTAAACTTATCCTTTCTTGATTTCTAGCTTTCAAATATAACTTCAGTCTTGCCCATCAGAGTACGCTCAAGGATCACCCTGGGAAGGTCTTTCTCTTTCCCCTATTCTGGTAGCAACAAAAACATCAGTGGTCCCACGTATGAAAATTTCTGCCAAAGTTTCAGCAAAATTCAGCAGCTAAGGCAGCCCTTAAAGGGAAAGATTAACAATCATCAGCTCAGCCGAGCTGTCTGAGTAAAGCACAGTTGCTCTTTGAAATAATTCTAGACAACTGTTGAGTGCTTAAAAATGAGGACTGTATAGCCACTTGACAGTGACAAACCATCTAGTCTGATCTCATTTTTAACAGTGACAAAGCTTTTTTTTTTTTGCATCATTTGCAGATGAAGTAAAACATCAAAACAAAGCTGCTGAAGTTATTTTTTATTCTTTCAACACTCTTGAGCTTTTAAAGCCCCTATTACATAGCTGAATTTTATCAGGTAACTGCATTTTAGTAAGTTCTTTACTGACCCACAATGTGGCCACCAAGGAGTAAATTATGAGAAAATAAATTTTTATTGTATTATTTATAGTCTCTTCCAGAAAGCTCCCAGGGCAAAGGCTATTTTTCTCTGAAGATCTGGAAAGTCCCTATCATATAACAGCTACCCCCAAAAATAGTAAAAGTATTAAAAAAAAAAAAAAAGTATAAAAAAAAAATAGTAAAGTAAAAATGCTTTTCTACTATAAGAATTTCTGGTAAGTCATGAAGTGTCTTTAAACAAGCCAGCATTTTCCTCAAAGTGTTCATCTGTGGTGTATTAAGAATTACTGGTTTCAAGAATCAAAGAAGAAAAACCAAAAAAGGTGGATGTGCCGCATGCAGCTCTGACTGGCTACAGGCTTCTACTGGCACTCCTTAAAGGGCATGTGAATGCAGCAGCTCCCACGTTCTGTAGTGTTCATCATCCCTTGATGTAAGAACAAAGAAGGAAACTGGGAAGAAATGAAGTAACTGAGCTTTCATTACCTCATAATAACATGGCAGAAGTAGGGCACTGTGAACAATGAAAGTCTCATTATGAATGAGACACCTTGGTGACAGGACATAGTGGGGTAGCAGGCATTTTAAGCAGCATTTGGATTAAACATGAAAAACATTCTTCATTTCTGATCTTGGAATAAATCTTAGGGTAAGTATTTTACACTTCAATAACATATTCACAATGCTGAACAATGAACTTACCAAATACATATTCCTTATACCAAGAAATAAATGACTGAAAAAATCTCTTAGCTACATGCTGCTGTACATACAGTTCTTACATCTATAATAAAAGTTCCTACATATAGACCATGTTTCTATATTGTTATCCTATCTGCTGCAGATTTGAATTACACTGTTTCAAGCATTTCCCATCTTTGAGCACTCAGACTCGCTGCGCATATAAGGCAAAATCAGAAGCATCTCTACACACCATGCACACCAAAAAAGAACTTCATCCTTGTATCTCTTAGGAGCTTTAAATGAAAAAAATATTAATACATTGAAGTGGTAATTAATTTGAAAGAACAAAAACCAAGGCTCATTCTTGCTTCCCTGACATATCTTAACTCAAAGAAACACACGTATCTATTAGCAGCTACTTAAACTTGCATTTTACATATCATTTACATACATTTTGATTGCACCACTTAATTAAAGGCAAAACCTGCAATGTTATAATCTTCCTCTTGAAAGCAATCAATCTTCCATCAACTACGACAGACATATATTTAAAATTTCCCTAGCACTTTAACTGTAACGTTAGAAGACCATGTGTAACACAAAGGTCACATTTTTTCAGTAAAAATGTTTTAATTCTAAGCTTATGCTTACCTGATTTGAAAATCTCATGCTAACATTCCGCTGATCTTGTGGAGCTACATACCGACCAATAGGGTCAATATCTTTAGGACTTATTAATTTGTCAGCTGAAAGGAAATTATAATAAAATACAGAATGATGTGAGTACTTCCCTGCAGCTTTTGTGAAGGAGGCATAAAAATGTATCTTACATAGTCAGTTCTGCTGCTATAATATTTTTTTTAGATCAATAATTTACATATCAAAAAAGCATTGTGAAAAATTATATTAATTTTAGGAC
The DNA here is from genome assembly GCF_034315485.1 of Pezoporus occidentalis. Classification (NCBI taxonomy): domain Eukaryota; kingdom Metazoa; phylum Chordata; class Aves; order Psittaciformes; family Psittacidae; genus Pezoporus; species Pezoporus occidentalis. The sequence goes on along the minus strand of NW_026914796.1, from coordinate 434,725 downwards.
TAATTACTTAAGCATCATTCTTACTACAGCTAACTATAATACAACTAACTAAACAAAAACAATCCTTTATTTTTTCACAGAGATGTGTTAAAAGAATATATGCGAGCAGACTCCACAGCACACAAGTCACATATAAAGCCCTCAAATCCACAATCATGGAATTAATCTGGTGTTTTAACAAGAAACTCAATGTTTACCATCAAAAATTGTTTAGCTTTGAAGAAAAGCAGATAGCCTTTTATCTCAAAGTAATCTCACAACAATGTGGAATGGGACAAGGGATATCTAAGACAACTCTCAATATGATATCTCAAGAAGAAATCTAAAAAAAAACCAATTACGTGTTTTTGAAACCTAGCACTTTCTACACAGAGTTTTTTACAAGGCAGAATACAATCCCCACAACTCTAAAATTGCATTATTTTAACCTTCCCCAGAAGGAGAGAAAGAGAAGAAAGAAAGAAGGAAACGAAAAGAAAAAGGGAAAGGAGAGGAAAAAGGAAGGAAGTTATTTTAACCTTCTCCAGAAATAGAGAAAGAGAAAAAAGAAAGAATGAAAGGAAAAGAAAAAGGGAAAGGAAGGAGAGGAAGGAGACAGAGGGAGGGAGGGAGGGAGGGAGGGAGGGAGGAAAGGAGAGGAAAAGGAAGGAAGTTACTTTAACCTTCTCCAGAAAGAGAAGAAAGAAAGAATGAAAGGAAAAGAAAAAGGGAAAGGAAGGAGAGGAAGGAGAGGGAGGGAGAGAGGGAAAGAAGCAGGAAGGCAGGAAAAACAACAACAACAAAAAGTACTCCAATAAAAGTAAGGAGGCTGATCAAAACAAATTAATCACTTCCCTGGAGGCGACAGCAGTTTCTGAAAGGGATGACTAAATGGGAAACCAGTACTTCTCCAGAAATCAAGATGTTTGAAGTCAGGCTTCCATTTAATTAGAAAGCACCAACAAGCAAAGTAACACACATGAAGTCTTTCACTAAGGACAAGACTGCCACTGGGGTAGGTTTTCACCCAGAAAAGTGCGAAGTTAAATGCACCAATTATAAATGAGTATGAATAAAATTTGCCAGTAATTCAAAGTTTATTTGAATTACTAGCAAACAGATTTAGGTCTGTGATGAAGTTTCCAGACCCTATTTGCAAAGACAAAAGAAATAAAAATATTTTGAAAAAAAGGGAGGGAGGAATGAGAGGTAGTGAATACAGTGGAGGGAGAGTTTTTAAACAATAAAGGAAACAGTTAATAATGAGAACAATTCAAAAAGAGATTTAGTGCAACGACGAAAGTGTGCAACATTATTCAACAAAGGAAAGAATCAAAACAAACCAGAAGAAAGTTATGTTACTCAAACAGCATTTAGCAAACAATAAATACAAGTTATTTAACCAGTCTTTTGCAGGTACAGAACTACACAAATGTTACTGTAAGATGAATACTAGCAGAGCTACTACAGTATTTGACACATGCACACACATTTGAGGATTACTTGGCTAATACTAAAGGGTTAAATTATTTTTTTCTGTTAAAGGTGAGACTCCCTGCATTTACTTTACAGTGTTGACTAAAAAAGGAATTAGGCAAGGAATACAATAAAACGAAACAGGTGGAGCACCATACAGACCAGAGCTCCATACCTAAAGATACACCCATTGTTCTTATCAAGTCTTGCATTTTAAAGTCCCCTCCAGTGTTTCTCATTTTTACTACCAACAGCCTGTTTCCCTTCATAATGTTCACAGAAAAAAAATTTTATAACTCAATCTGATGATTACTAGGTAAATGTTGACTACGTTAAAATAAAGGAATATATCTTTCTCCTAAAAGAAATACTTAGAAGAGGAAAATCTTAACTTTGAAGACTTTCTAAGCTTAACAACTGCTTTTGCATTAGCCTTCGAATTCTCTCAAGAGAGATCACAAGTTCATTTGTGACTGAAATTCATTATAACAATTTTCAACAGCCCAACTTTGAAATGCACTTTCACATGCTGCTCATCTAGTTTCTTCCAAAAGCTAAAAATAACAGACTGAAGACAACATCAACTTTTCCTGAGACTGTAAAAAGGAAAAGCTATTCAAAAGTTAAACATGTGTTGCTTAAAACAGTAAATTTTAATTAAATGCTACAGATCATCTACAAACATCACTGTACAGGGGCAGCTGACACAGTTAATCCAGTGTTAATATATTTTGCCATGAAGAAGAGGAAATAAGAGAGAAAGCCAGGGAAAGAAAAGAAACATATGTTTAGAAGATTTTAGTATTCTGAATTAGTATTCTGATTTAGTATTCTGAAATATTCCAGTAAGCTTCACACCATGCTGTATGCAGCATACTGTGCTTTTAACATAAAGAATAAAAAGCAGTTTTTGCCTATCAGATATGTACCAGAGTACCTAAACCACGTCACCCACAGTCCAATCAAAATTCAAGACAATGTATATTTGTTCAGATTCAACAAAAACATCAACAAAATAAATACCCTTCATTTGGGGGTAAGTTAAAACCTGAGAGAATTTCCTCAGCCTCTTACCCAGGAGTTTTGCAATGATGTAAACTGCCTGTCCCCACAAGAAAAATTTTCCATCACATCCACTGTTACTAGGAAACCGTTTCTGACTGCCAGGGTTCTTCTTCTCCAGTTCAACAAAATCAGCTGGCACATAGTAATACTTCGGTACAACAGGACACCCTATGGAGTTTTAAAATAAGTAAAGTAAGCAAATAAATTCCACTTCCCTTATTATTTGTTTGTAGTTCCATAATAAAGCTAAAGTGGATTCAAAATCAGGAAAATCTGTACCCTAGCAACAATCTGACTGAACAGATATGACTGTTGCTATTCATAGTTATCTTGCAAAACCTTAATCACTATGGGAAACCCAGGGTAATAATAAACTATTTCTTTTTTTTCACTGAACATTTCCACATAATTCCTTCCCAGAACACATACACTATCTGTGTAGCACTTTACTGTGCAAGAACAAAAACAATAAAGCGAAGTGCAGTACAAGTAACAAACCATAACCGAACAAATGAAAAATGCATCAGGGTGAAACAGGGTGTTTTTCCCCACACTTAACAGCAACTCAGTATCAGATAAATTTTAAAGCTGAAATCTTGGCCAAAAGTAGCCAACCATTTAGTTACATGAAATTTGTAATTTTTTGCATGTACAGAAAACCAAGTAAAAATGAGGATTTTAGTTTTGAAGCATCATGAAACAAAATGGCATAACTTCTTCATTGGAAGGCAGCATATCTTGCATCTAGAGTTACACCACAGGTATTACTGATTATTGTGGATCAACAACCTCTGCTTCAACATTTTTTTAAGTGGACAAGACTTACGAATTTTGGAATATAATTACAATTGACTGACCTAATTATATGCAATACAAAACCAAATTAATATGCTTTTTGCAAAATTCTGAATTTATTTGGATAAAGAACATACGATGAACAGAATAATGTTGCAGTGTCTATTTGATTAGACAAAAAAAAAAACAAACTGCCAAGAAGCTGAGAAAAACTGAAAAATGAAAGGTCCCAGAGATGGAATATTCAAATGAGTGAGGTATCAAAACACACCCAGAAATTTTGACATGACATACTCATGATGACATTCAACACGAGGAACCACAAGATTAATTTAGTGTCCATGGAACTTCACATATCCATTAATAATTAGAAAAAAGAAATTATCAAGCAATGTCAGAATATTTGCTATGCAATAAAAATTTGGTAACAAAATTACAGAAACTAGTTGACTTCAAGACAGTCTAGGTTTAAAGAACAAGTCAGATTAAAATATTCTGCATTTACTTCTGTAACTGTAGCACAGATGTCAAGAACAAGTGACTAAAGATGCTGAGATCTAAAACTGGATTGTTGGTATATTGAAGCTTGTTCAGTTCTCAGGCCATTTTTTTCCCTTACACTCAAACTTACAGCCTTTCTCTTGTTTCTGTTCTTTTATTTTAACTGAATTTTGGATGGATGTGTGTGTAGGCCACCAATAGCCTTGTCTGCAGTTCCACCAAAATTCTGGAGTGCACAATTTAAGAGAACATTTGTATTAAAATTAACATATTGCCACTTTCACTGCTCTGAGCCAGAAACAATTTCATATGCACACATCAAATTATTTTTTAAGTCTTGTGAATTTAAGTGACAATGAATGACACGAGTAATTCTCAGCTGTATCCAGGTGGAACACTGAAAAAAATCTGTCTGTTGGTAGGTAGTTTTTTCCTGCAAAGTCAAAGTGAACTTTGTACACAATGAAGAATAGGTGAAAGAGGGCAGGAATGATGGGATACAGTGTAAATCTTATATTTTACAAGAAGCATTTGTATAATGTAATGTACATAATATATATGTCGTTCTTACATATACCAAAAGCATCTTCCCCTGTAACATTACTTTTATTATCACACTTTATGATACAAAGTACCTACATGAAAGAGGTTATTTCACTGCTAGTATTTTATCATCAGGAAACACTGTAATATTATTACTTCTTCTTTGCTCTGACTGCAGTATCCATTAATAGAAATTTCAGTATTTTAATAATTTTAGCTTCATAAAAAGCTACAGTGTTTCAGAAGAATGATTATCAGATAATACCTTCACATGTATGTTGAAGCAAAGGATCCAGAAGATCCTGATACTCCTTTACTTGTGCAGGATTTCCTCTAAAAACTCCTAAAAATAACAAAAAAAGAACTGATTTAATGGAAGAAAGAACTATTCCATCGGCTTAATGTTCATAACAGGAGAAAAATCTCGTGTTTATTTTTCAATGTGGTACTGCCTGCACACTAAGTAATTCATGAAAAGTAAAAGACTAAACTGTAGATCCTCACTTACTGCTATAGTTAAATCTCACATGGATCATGAGTCAGCCGCACTCTTTATTAGCTTAAAGTGAAATTGATGGCAAGTTACATGAGGTAGTAAAGCTGTGAATTTACAGAGGCTCAGGAACTGGACACAGACAACCAGCCCAGCTAGCTGTAAATAACTTAAGTATAGCAGAATGAAGAAGCAGAGCTTGTGTGTCAGTGCGGAGACAAACAGGCTGGTTCTAAATCTTTAGTACAGAGATGCAAACTGACCTAGAAGTGAGCTGCCTAGGAATCCTCATGAATAAACACAAAAGGAATCTGAAGTAGTAAATGGAACAATTTCCCTACAAAGACTTTTAGATGGAGTGTTTACACTGATAAGTTACATAGCTATTTTATCTTCATATCATAGAGGTTCAGAACTGCTGACACACCCTAATATATTGAACAGAATAGACAAGTCTTTATGATAATATTTTTGGGAAGAAACTGTTACATTTGGCAGTACCAGTACCTTAAATGTTCTTCTACCAGAACTTAAGTGATTCCAAAATGAATCTGATGAACATGATCAGTGTTCAGCTCATCAGAAGTTCTTCTATTAAAAGATGTATGAAAAATACCGAAAGCATTTCTGTTCATCAAGCAAAACATGGATGAACCTGACAAGTCACACTGACATTTTAAAATAGAACATTTTTAACACTGAAAGGGGAACAAGTTAGATGAAACTTCTTCATTGTAATCCTAACCCACACCATTCTATGATTCTTCCTTTCATTTCCTTCCAGTTTTCCTTTGCAATTACCATATTCTTCCATATTATTATAAATAGCTGTTTCCCTCCATATCTTACCCTAGAAAGCTACCATAATCCTCTATTCAACCAGAAATTTCAAAAATGCTACTATGTCTTATGAAAAAAACAGTCATATTGATTTAGTTTAATCCATTCCCACAGCTATAAATGCACAGCTGCTACCAAGAGAGTCCTAATCATTTCCTTTGGAGAGAAATCCCAACAAGGGGAAAAAAAGCCCTGCAAAAAAACCTAGAAGAAAAAGCAGCCTTTTTGAATTCTTGCGGGTGAATTCTGAAATACAAAAACAAGACGACAGAAAATACGAAACTAACCCACTGAGAACAAATATACCAGACCACTTTTATTACAAAAAAAGTTTAGATGCTTTTTATCAGATAAATATATATCAGATACACCTAAACTTATCTGTATATGCACAGATGCATTTACGTATATGATGTTTAGATAAGTTTGTTGTTCATTTTTGAGACATTTTGTTCGTTTTTGTGGTTTTTTTTTTTAAATACATGTATATTGTTACATACAATTAACAAGAAATTATCTTTTATTATTTCAAGAAAAGCCAACAAATATTTCTACTGGAAAGACAGACTGCAATAGGAAACCGGAATTTGACTACTGTATACAGATTTCATTTCATAGCTCTTCAACACTCTATTAAAAACCAAAGCTTCACAAGTTTTGTTTATGACACTTTAAAATATTCCCAAGTGTATATCTATATATATATATACAGGAAATGAAATCACTTCTTACAAGAAACAAACACGTGAAAGTTTGCACACAGAAAAGCCTGTTAAGTGACACGCTGCTGAACTATTTCAAAACACTTGAGCACAGCCATGATGTGCTGAAGTTTTCTGAATTTATAATATTCTGAGTATCTGTAACTTAATCTTATTGGCAGATGCTGTAGGGGATAATAAGACACACTTATGTGATAATACAATAGCTTTAATATCAAGAATCATCTAGACAACAGTTAGCTAGTAACGATCATCATCCATGAAGAATAAAATATAATACTATTATAAAAACTCTACTACATAATAATAACATAATTACATAATACTAATATAATAATACTACTTAGTACTACTAAAAAATGCGTAATCAATTCAGTAATTCAATACCTACTTGCCAGGACTGTTTTAACTCTCCATGTCTAAAAAATCCTAAAAGGCTGCCACTGAGAAACCAGGAAAGTTGATGGGCTAATTACTTTAACTTACAAGAGAAAATACAAGTACATATACGGTTACTTAACTATGCTCTGCTAATCTTTAAAAAAGTAAATGAAGAAAGAAATTTTGCTGATGTGAAAAAAACGAGGGATTAGGGACTATAATTTACAGGACACTCTCCTTCCTTACTGAACGAAGCACTGTCCCACCATTACACATGTAACACAATCCAGTTCTCAGGAGTCACCTAGATATTCAGTAGCTTAATACACTGCTGAGATATTTAGTGTCACTGCATTACGATTTATTTTGGCAGGACAGGAAAATCATTTTGTACCTTTCCCCTAAGGGCTCATCTCTCAAATGCCTTTAAAGAACAAGAATGTAAAGCTACACTTACCATCAATTATCATGAAAATAAAAAACAGAGGGAATTCACACTCAATGCCATCAAAAAGCTGAAAAGAAAAAAAAATTAATCAGACATTTCATCTTTTTTCTTTTTTTTTTTAAGATATATATTTGAGTATCCCACTGAATAATTTCAAAGCAACAAAATACAAACATGAATGAAAAGACACCAGCTTTTCATTTAGGTTACAGCTTCTTAATTCATGGGCACTTTAACTGTCCTCTGCGTCATTCTCCAGCAGAATTTTTATATAATCTATATATTTTTATATAATCTATGTTTTCTTTTCCAGAAACTACCAGGGAGGAAAAAAACGTAAATTTTCATTTAGATAACCTTTACTGATAAATATTGTGGTCAAAAGCAGCATTGTTTTCTATACGCTCAGGCTGTAGTCAGCTGTGAAATTAAATAATAAATAACTTCCTTATTTACGTGAAATAAACTGTACCCTAAATGCACATGGAAGCACATTCACTACAGAACAATCAACAACCAACTTGCTAATTTAGCAATCTCTCAAAAGTGCACATGACAAATTGTAAAATGCACCTCCTTTCACTTGAAGCAATTAGGCATCACTGTGCAATTCTAATTGCAAATACTGGTGATTGTGTCTGGTTTGGTTTATTATTTCTTTTCTTTTGGGGGGGCAGGGGAAGGGGATTTTGTTTTGGTGTGAGGTTTTTGTTGTTTTTTGTTGTTCACAGTATCACACAGTATCACAGTATGCTAGAGATTGGAAGGGACCTCGAAAGATCATCTAGTCCAATCCCCCTGCCAGAGCAGGAACACCTAGATAATGTTACACAGGAATGTGTCCAGGCGGGTTTTGAATGTCTCCAGGGAAGGAGACGCCACAACCTCCCTGGGCAGCCTGTTCCAGTGTTCCGTCACCCTCACTGAGAAGAAGTTTCTTCTCAAGTTTAAGTGGAACCTCTTGTGTCCCAGTTTGTACCCATTACCCCTTGTCCTACCATTGTTTGCCACTGAGTAGAGCCTGGCTCCATCCTCGTGACACTCCCCCTTTATATATTTATAGACACTTATAAGGTCACCCCTCAGTCTCCTCTTCTCTAAACTATAGAGACCCAGCTCCCTCAGTCTTTCCTCATAAGGGAGATGCTCCACTCCCTTAATCATCTTTGTTGCCCTGCGCTGGACTCTCTCCAGCAGCTCCCTGTCCTCCTTGAACTGAGGGGCCCAGAACTGGACACAATATTCCAGATGGGGTCTCACCAGGGCAATTTGTTAAATATTTGTTAAATATTTAAATTTGTTAAATATTTTTTATTTGTTAAATATTTTTTTTATTTGTTAAATATTTGTTAAATATAATTTGTTTGTTAAATACCAGCTAAACATTTGAGAAAATCAAAATTTGTCCTTATGTAGGCCACATATTCTTTTACCTTAATTTCTGCTGGTTTATAATAACGTCGTGTTTTGTCCTCCAGTGCTGTTCCGTACCCGTCTCTCAGAAATCTTTTAAACCCATATTTTCCTTTCAATTTTCTAATAATTTTATCTAGTGTTTGGCTGAACAAAACCTCATCATCCAAAGCAAATGCAGGATAACTAAGACAGGGCAGAAGAGCTGCATCAGTATTCTGTAGAAGGAGAGAGAGAAACAGCGTATGACAAATTTAATTAGATCTCTGACAATTATTTGATGCACAAAACAAAACCTGTTTAACTTACTAGTGAAATACACATTTGGAACATTATCAAAACTGCAGTGCAAATAAATTAAAATAGAGTACAAAACACTCTAAAGATGTATACGGATAAATGACAAATCCGATATTTGGATATATGATTTAAAGGAGATCTCATCTGACCCAGAATCTAACCTAATTTACAGTTGATAATCTGTAGCAAATAAGGGAACACATTCCTGAACTTCCTGGGTTTAGAAACACAAAGTATCCTCCAGGTTATTCCTGGAGGCAACAAAAACATTTTGGTATCCCATGCTCAAGAATAATCACATTTTATAAAGGTGCAATGCTGAGAAGTAACTATGACTAAACCATCATTTCTGAAAAGCTTTTTCAGGAATGTTCTTCAGGTGCCGTAACAAACAAGCCTATCCGATTTACAATTAAGGTGATATGGGAATGATTTCCAGAAAAGATATGAGCAGCATTTCTCAGGAACCATGTACAACTACCATGATTAAAATCGCAGATTACTAACTAGTGCATTACCAGTACAAGTAAGCTTACAGAAATACAAATAAAAGTAATTTTAATTCATATATCATGCACTGTTCTGATACTCCTTTCTGCTGATACATCCAAGATATTCAGCCATTTAAAATACCTATTTTTGACTATATTATTGATGAGAACCCATAAAAGGAAAAATAAGGACATAAAGATTGCTTTCATAGCATGAATAATTTATGAAACCAACTTCTCTTTAAATATTTCAAGTCTTCAGCAACTAATAAACAGCAAGAGTTCTAAAAGACTATTATACTCTACAAAAGTAGTTGACAGTGCCTTTTATTTTAATTATCTAGTATCACAACTCTGCTATAATTCTTCTACACAAGTAAACTACTAATGTTGAAGATTAACAGTCTTTTTTCGTGAATAAAAATGTCATTATAACCCAGAATTACCAAAAAAATTACAACTCGTGGTACTATCAGGGGAAGGGAAGGGAAGGGAAGGGAAGGGAAGGGAAGGGAAGGGAAGGGAAGGGAAGGGAAGGGAAGGGAAGGGAAGGGAAGGGAAGGGAAGGGAAGGGAAGGGAAGGGAAGGGAAGGGAAGGGAAGGGAAGGGAAGGGAAGGGAAGGGAAGGGAAGGGAAGGGAAGGGAAGGGAAGGGAAGGGAAGGGAAGGGAAGGGAAGGGAAGGGAAGGGAAGGGAAGGGAAGGGAAGGGAAGGGAAGGGAAGGGAAGGGAAAGGGAAGGGAAGGGAAGGGAAGGGAAGGGAAGGGAAGGGAAGGGAAGGGAAGGGAAGGGAAGGGAAGGGAAGGGAAGGGAAGGGAAGGGAAGGGAAGGGAAGGGAAGGGGTGTTGTGGGGAGCCAGACAGGCAGGTCAATGCCCCCTTACAGCAGGGTACAAGTCACCACACATCCTTATAATGTGATGAGGGGTGATGGTTTTAAACTAAGAGAGGAGATCTGAGCTGGATGTGAGGAAGAAATGAGGGTGTAACACGGGCACAGGTTGCCCAGAGAGGTGGTAGATGTGCTATCCCTGCAGACATTCAAGGCCACGCTAAATGTGGCTCTGGGCAACCTAATCTAGTTGAAGGTGACCCTGCCAATGGAGGGGGTTGGACCAGATGATCTTTGAAGGCGCCTTCCAACCCAAACTATTCTATGATTCTTTATTATCACTCATTTTAAATTACTGATTTTCAAAGAACAAATTTACCTTTCATGCTAGTACTTAAATAAGATTTTTTTAGTCTGCGTCACTTAGATTTACTCACTGGGGAAATACTTATTTGCAGCAGTAGCTTGGAATAAGAAGAAATCTTCTTTATTCAGCAATTTATAATAAGCCAACCTTAAAGGCATATTTTCCAGACAAAAGAATGAATTAATGCTAAAAAAAAGTATTAAAAAAAAAGCAGGCAGTGACTATATAGTGGAAACTAGACCAAAAGAAAAACAATCACCAAGACTGCAACCCATACTTAAGTTACTGCAGTTCATTTTAAATTTGTTTAGAAAGCTACCAACAGGCTACCACTTTAACTTAAAAATTCATAAAAGAAAATATGCCATTTTAGTTGCAATTCAGAGAAACACCTACATCACAGTGACATTTAGGAAGCAAAAATGAAACATCTTCCCAGCAAACTCCTGTCCTTATTAAGCAGAACTTAATGGCCATCATAGAACTAGGGATTATGTTTGTATCCATTTGTTTTTTCCACACTGTTGAGGTGAATTTCAAGTAATTACTTACATGAGACCTTGATTCGCGGGGTAGCAATGAACAGAGAGTCTGTCTGTTACGGTTATGGGCATCAAAATCCACAAATATAACAGACCAAGAGCAGCCCTGTAAACAGAACACCAAATCTATTTAAGTGGAAGGGAAGAAAGGTTATCATCTACTGTTGAAACTAATTGGTTCTTTGCTTTTATTTAAGTTATGATGTAATAGTCTGGCTACAGGCAATTTTAATCAGAAAATGTAACACAACATCAAATTGAAAACATATTAAATGTGCGAACGTATTTAAATAAACCTGAATCCAATGGCTTTATCTACTACTCATTATGAATTATATGATTCATTCAAGCTATGAATTCTTCCATTAATTTCTTGAAAAATAATTATTGTATGAAGGACAAAAAAAAAAAACCCAAAACAGTTGTCCCTGCCTGTGACTGCAGGAAGTGGTCCAAATAGTGATGATATTTCCTTACAAGTCCATTAGAACACAAATAATTGGATAATCACCTGAGGTACTGCTTAGGAAAAATGCTTCCGCAGCAAATAAAACTCTCCTGCTTTACAGCTAGTGTAATACCTGTTATCAACAACTACTCCTTAGCAAGACCCATTTCCCAGTAAGATTCTGTAGTTTTACAGTACATCTGTCTACCTTTTGACACTTCCTGAAACACTCAGAAAAATGCCTGTAGCTGAAATACTGTTAAAACAGAATCAACAACATTTAAAAATATTATCAGTACGCCACTTCTTGGAAACTCAATGCAGTATGTTACAGAATCATAGAATAGTTAGGGTAGGCAAGGAAATTAAGATCATCTAGTTCCAACCCCCCTGCCATGGGCAGGACACCTCACGCTAAACCATGTCACCCAAGGCTCTGCCCAACCTGGCCTTGAACACTGCCAGGGATGGAGCATTCACAACCTCCCTGGGCAACCCATTCCAGTGTCTCACCACCCCAACAGGGAAGAATTTCCTCCTTATATCCAATCTAAACTTACCCTCTTTAAGTTTTAACCCGTTACCCCTTGTCCTATCACTACAGTCCCTAATGAAGAGTCCCTCCCCATCATTCTTCATATGGGAGGTGCTCCAGTCCCCTGATCATCCTCGTGGCCCTCCTCTGCACTTGTTCCAACAGTCCCATGTTCTTTTTATGTTGAGGACACCAGAACTGTATACAATACTCCAAGACAGGTCTCAAAAGAGCAGAGGAGAGGGGCAGGATCACCATCTTTGACCTGCTGGTCATGCTCCTTTTGATACAGCCAAGGATAGGGTTGGCTTTCTGAGCTGCAAGTGCACACTGCCTGCTCATGTTCCTTTTCTCATCGACCAACACCCACAAGTCCTTCTCCAGAGGGCTGCTCTGAATCTCTTCTTTGCCCAGCCTGTAGCTGTGCCTGGGATTGCTCCAACCCAGGTGTAGGATCTTGCAATTGTCATAGTTAAACTTCATAAGGCTGGCATCAGTCGACCTCACAAGTGTGTCAAGGTCCCTCTGGATGCCATTTCTTCCCTCCAGCGTATCAACCGAACCACACAGCTTGGTGCTATCGGCAAACTTGCCAATGGTGCGCTCAATCCCACTGTCCATGTCACCGACAAAGATGTTGAACAAGACCGGTCCCAACACCAATCCCTGAGGGACACCACTCGCTACAGGTCTCTACCAGAACACTGAGCCATTGACTACAACTCTTTGCGTGCTGCCATCCAGCCAGTTCATTATTCACCGAGTGGTCCACCTACGAAATTGATGTCTCTCCAATTTAGAGACAAGCATGTCATGTGGGACAGTGTTGAACGCTTTACACAAGTACAGGTAGATGACATCAACTGCTCTACTCCTGTCCATCAGTTCCATAGCCCCATCAGAGAAGGCCTCCAAATTGGTCAGGAAGGATTTCCCCTTCGTGAAGCCATGCTGGCTGTCACCAAGCACCTCGTTGTTTCTCATGCGCCTTAGCATGTTTTCCAGGAGAATCTGCTCCAAGATGTTGCCAGGCACAGAGGTGAGACTGACTGGTCTGTAGTTAACTCGGTTACTAGTTTTTGCCTTCTGGAAAATGGCAGTTATATTTCCCTTTTTCCAGCTGTCGGGAACTTCACCTGACTGCCATGATTTCTCAAATATCATGAGCAACTCTTAGTGCTCAAGACTATGAAGAACGTAAAGATCCTAGATGTTTTCTTCTAAAATAGATAATGTGCGCATAATGTCTGATCATTATTTAAGATCCTTACTAGCTCCTAGCTCTTAATGCTTAACTTCAGCTTTTAAGATGTATACAGAGTAAATCGAAACAAGACCAAATGGCTAAGTCTTTTTGAAACAGTGCATCTGTGTATGCATAAAGAGCACTTTAATACTTTTCCACTGAGGCAAATAGCCATCAAAATTTCCTGAGGAGTGGATTGTAAACACAACACCTTACGCTAAATCGTATCACCCAAGGCCTCGTCCAACCTGGTCTTGAACACTGCCAGGGATGGAGCATTCACAGCCTCCCTGGGCGACCTATTCCAGTGCTTTACCACCCTAAAAGGAAAGAATTTCCTCCTTATATCCAATCTAAACCTCCCCTGCTTAAGTTTTAACCCATTACCCCTTGTCCTATCACTACAGTCTCTAATGAAGAGTCCCTCTCCAGCATCCCTATAGGCCCCCTTCAGATACTGGAAGGCTGCAGTTCTAGTACAAATAGATAGATGAAAAAAAACCCTCCACAAACAAAACCCAAAGCCCCACAAGCCTATCCACAAATACTGAATGCCTAAGTCTACAGAATCAGAAATCCTTGTTTAGGAGGCTCTCCTGTTTTATGCCATAAGACAAAGAAGGTTCTAATAACAGTAAGCGCTACTAAGCTTTTCATCAGTAGTTAAGTTTGTTTAATAGACTGTACTTCTAGATCAGCGGCTTACTATTTAAATCAAATTGTAACTTACAGTTTTCATCACAGGCATCTGAATAGGTCTAAAATGTTTTAGTTTAACAGTTGGTTTTAGATGAATAAACTGTGAGGAAGAACTTTTTGTTTGACAGTGCTTACAATTATTTTAGATTGTTGTTTTGATCCATACCTTCCATTTTACCAGTAGAAAAATGGCAACAGAAATAACTAGGAATGTTTTAATAAATCAAGCAGTACAGAAAGGAACTTGGAACATAATTTGGACTGTCTCAAAGTCACACTTTTATACTTTACACTCATTAGCTTATGCTCATTAGCTCACACAGACAGCACCTGAGAATTCCCCTTACTCACCATTTACAACTTCTCTCCTTTATACTATTTACCTTATGGCAAACCAGTGCATTTATACAAGTATATTTGCAACAGATATATTTGCAATCTGACTTACAAGATAAAAGGAGAGCACAGACATTAAAAACATTGCAGCCCAAAGCCATCAAGAATATATGGAAACTTTATTCAAAAATTAAACAAATATAACTTCAAGGGTTTGGAACTACATGACCTTTGAGGTGCCTTCCAATCCAGACCATTCTGTGATTCTGTGAAGTTCACAATATAAAATTATGGAAGGTCAAAAGGACTGTACATCGCCGAACTTAAAAAGAAAAAATAAATATGCTACTCATGTAAATGCATACCATTTTTTCAAACTAAGTTTTGAATGCTATTCAGCCCTAAGAAGAGATAAAGCCTGTTTCATCAATATTTACTTTGTGATGATACAGATATTTGAGCATGTGATCAAGGTCCATCAGTTACAAATAAAAAAGGACAAGATTCCAAGGAATCAGTGTCATACAGAAAACTTTACTTAGCGTACTAAGCTCACCTCATTGTGACTAACCTATCTTCCCTTCTCACATCATACAGACAAAACTCACCAGCAAGTTTTCTAACTATTTCTACACACACTGACACTATCCAATTTTCTTCTTCAGCTGCACTCCTACCCTTCATTTCCATTCATTAATAGCACCAATAGCTTGACAATGACTTTTCTATCTGCGTATTTTCTGGACTATTAATTTGGAAGCATATTCTTTTACTTTAGCTACAGGCTGCTGTAGATACAACAGCTAAAAAAAAAGATGCACATAGAAGGGGAATACAAGTCAGAGATAAAAAGCTAAGAAAACGCTTGCTTTCTTAATTGATCCAAGCCATTTGATGGGAAAATGAAGATTCCATCACTATGCAACATAATGAAATTAAAAATCAGTAAAACAGTGGAATTACGTACAAGTACCTTCTTTAAAGTATGGATCAAAAGACACATGAAGGAAGAAGACAGAAGTAAGGTAATGGCTGTAGGTAGAGGCATACTGTATTATGACCAAAAAGTTGTTTTCAGAATAAGCTGTGATAATTTTAGAATATTTTAAATAAATAAATGTAAGTAATTCTTGATCCTTAAGGCCACCAACGAATTCTGTACCTGAAACAGAAGCAATCAATTTCCAACCTCACTTCTTTAATGAGAGAAAACGAACATTTGTATTACCTGTTTTCCAAAGAGATTGAAACCATTAATTGCTTCTAAAGCTGCTTTTGCCAGCCCCACAGAACTGAGAAAACAAAAAGACAACAAAAAAACAGAGGCATCATAATACAAGCACAGACAAAAAAATCCAAAGCATTTGACAACTTCCAGAGCTATGATCTTTTCTTGATTTGAATTTCATACTTAACCTTTATGTTAATGATGATGCAGCAAACTTGGGGTGGCCTGGTAGTGGGTTGTTTTAGGGTGTTTTCTTTGTGTTTTGGTTGCGGGGGGGAGGTCTGTTTGTTTGCTTTAAACAGTTTTCAGCATTTGTCCTCAAATGTCAGAGGCTACCTGGAAAAATCACTTCAGCTCACCACCACCTTGCTACTAGTCATCTGGCATTATATATTTCAAGGTCTTGTTAATAGTGTATTAACAGAAAAATTATTTCAGCACGATTTTTCAACCTAACTCTCTAGCATTAAAGTTTAAAGGACTGATTTCTGACTAACTTTCAATATAATAGAAGATCAATCTGGATTCAGAAAAGGAGGACTTTCTGATGTCAACCATACAGCGAAACATCTTCTGTTTGACTTACTTCATGACTAGTATGCACCGCAAAGAAAACAAGACCCTTCAAGTTAGCAAGTTCATGCTCAAAGACATTAAGTACTAAAACCGCTAATAATAATTTTAAAATCAAAATATATACTAAAATTTATTAGATTATGAAAACTACATAGTACATATAAAAATATACACAATAAGACCTTTATGAGGCCTTTTTATTAGAAAAGGTAGTATCGTACCTTCAAGTTAGCAAGTTCATGCTCAAAGACATTAAGTACTAAAATCGCTAATAATAATTTTAAAATCAAAATATATACTAAAATTTATTAGATTATGAAAACTACATAGTACATATAAAAATATACACAATAAGACCTTTATGAGGCCTTTTTATTAGAAAAGGTAGTATCGTACTTTCCTTGCATTAAAAAAAACCCTAGCCCTCCTCAATGCACACATACACTTTGGTTGATTTTGGTTTTGGGGGTCTTGTTTTTGTTTTTAAAGAAAAACTCAAGATAAGCTAATAGATACCTACATGCATTTGACAGGTTTATAAGAAATATGAAGTATGAAAGCAAAATTTTGAAATATCATTTTAAAAGATACCCAATTATAGTTAGGCCAACTTCTCTTGTGTCCATTCAACTGCAATAAGGAGCAAAACCATTAACATACTCACATAAGAGACTCAATTTCTGCACATCAATTCAAAAATCATGGATGTTACAGTCACAGGGCATCAAAAAGTAAAATACTGAATGAGCCAGTAGTTTAAAAATGTAATATACAACACTACCAGATTTCTAACAGTTCTTACATTGAACGCAAGCGTTCCAAGTAGGGAAAGGATTTTGCACTGCTTACTAACTGGTGACATAAAAGTATAGGAAGTAGAAATATCACAAAAGTCTAATAAATTAAACGAACACCTTTTAACCTTTCTTAGGTGACCTGGTAAAAAAGACTCAGAGCATCCAGTAAAAAAATCCAAACAAACTAACATAAAAAGCCCACTATAGCCTAGTGTAATTCTCCCAATTTTAGTCATAAAACTAAAAATTTAAAATATGCCTTTGTCTCCACTTCACTATAGTGCCTCTGATAAGGCATCTTTATCTGTCTCTGCTTTGTTTTTACATAAACAAATGCAGTGATTTATTGACTTCACTGACACCTAAATGTCTGTCCCAGTTTTGAAGCTTCTCCTTCAGAATCAACTTTCATCTTTCTCCCTAACTGCCCATTTCTTGAGATAGCAGCTCTGCTTTCTAAGTAGTGTGCAATTAATTTGAAATATTTTTAGTCAAAAATGACAATGAGATAATAGAAAAGGAAGACAGCATAGTAACAGAAAAGTATAATGTCTACCTTGTTATCTGTAAAACTCAACAAATCCAAAGACATATATCAAAAGGGAAAAAAAAGAAAAAAAAAGAATTAATCAGGCTGACATGACAAAAGATTCAGAGTTAAGGGCACAGATCAACACTGCAGGAAGAAAGCCTTTCACCTTAGCAAGGTAAAAATGAATGGAAAGAACTGAAAGGTTCATCTTTCCATAAAGCCTTTTCCTATACAGGAGAGAAAGTTGTTCATGCTGTCCTCAGGTAACAACCATTCAGACGCAGCTACCTTGTTTTTTCCAACTGGGCACAATACCCAAATTTGGAAAAAAAAATAAAACAAACCAAACCTAAACACACACACACACACAAAGAACTCTCAAACATCTGCACTGCTATGTATACATGCTTGAAAAGTCTGAATTTTAAAGACCTGGAAAGAGTCTGGGAAAAAAGGAATATATCATTTAATAGCTTATTTATTAACATAGTAATTCCATGAAATATGCTTAAAAAAACCCTCCCTGGAGGAAGACGAGAGAAAAAAAAGCATTTAAAAGTTTATATTCTTTCTCTAAGACTGATTATCCACTTGGCCAACCGCACTTTCCTTTTATTGCCATCTCTGGAATAAAAATTATGCTGTACTGCCAAATAATGAATGTGGCAGGGGGAAAAGTTTGTCAGAGGATCCGTGTGACCAGATAGCAAGAGAACAATGTTGACAAGGAGACAGTCGTGATTATAAAATTTAAGCATTCTTAAGAGTCTGAGGGCTACAATCCACTCATAGGGAAATAACAAAATTAACAACAGTTACAAAAATGTACATTCTGGAAAGACAGCCCTAGATATTTTGTTTATAAAGATAAATAATGAAGTAACACCATGCTAGAAAAAATATTCAGAAAATACTCTCTAATCCCCAACTTCTGTGTAAGAGGAGTTGTGACAGCACGGACAAACAACTTCACTATTTGTCATAAAAAAATAAAGCAACCAAATTGTCAGGAAACTGCAAACAGGAACTGTGCTTTTACCTTTATTCTTCTTTACTCCATGCAGCACCTAGGTATCAGAGCAAACTTTTTACCTTACTGGAAATAAACTGATCTGAACTATTTTTTACCAATGTAAAATATCAATACTCAAATGTTTACTAGCCAATCCACAATTGATGGTATCCAATTATAATTTACACAGAAATTATTGAAGATAAAGGAAAAAAAAGTAAAATCAGTGCAGTTACAGCATTTGTTTACTTTAAATACTGTTTAAATACATGGCTTGGTTTTAATATTACAAGTACTGTAGACACCGATTTCAGACTCTAGAATTCTTTTTTAGCTATTACCACAGGTTTATAAGCCTCCATCTTTCTTTCTGAAACCTTGCCAGAAATAGTACTCATGGGATTTAATTCTAAGTGATTCAATAAAAGAAAGATGATTAGGTTTACTAAGTTCTGCTCTGAGCAGCTGCCATCAAGCAGTGGTGAAATCCCTGAGTTTGGCACCTTCTGCTGATGAAACATTTTGGTACTGGAGAATGTGATGAAGGAATACACTGAACTAAAAAGTGTTGTGAATATAATTATTTATCTGGCTTTGGGTCAAATACTTCAACAAAAATGTAACTGTACTAACAATTGCCCTCTTTTAATTATCACCTAGCAACCGATCAAACAAATTGGTGTGATGAATCAGTAAAGAACTTCACATAAAGTATTAATATCAAACTGCATACACAGAAAATGAAAATGGGAGAAATCCCACACACTGAAATATGTACCTCATGTTAAAATCTCATATGCTTCTTTTTCCTTTGAAACAACACTTCTAATACCAACAATGATATTTACAGAGTAGGAAAAAAGTTACTGAATGTCATGGTTTAAGCCCAGCCAGCAACCCAGAACCACGCAGCCGCTTGCTCACTCCCCCGTCTTCCTCCCACCCACTCCCGGAGGGATGGGGAGGAGAATCCCCTCCTGGGCAGAACATGAGGCTCAGAAAGTCCTTGGTCAGAGTAAACATTACTTAGCAACAACTAAAACCATTGGTGTTACCAGCGTTGTTCCCAGGCTGAAAGTCAAAACCACAGCACTGCACCAGCTACCAAGAAGAAGCTACTGCTGAGCCCAGGACACTGAAGAACTAGAGAAGTCACTCATTAGCAACAACCGCTGGTATTCAGATCATGTAAAACTACTCACTCTATCTACAAAATAGAAGGATACTGCTTGAAAAAAACACCGAAGACAAATACAGATTCCACCCTTGAAATAATTTCTATTTTTCGTAGTCATTATTCACAGAATCATAGAACAGTTAGGGTTGGAAAGGACCTTGAGATCATCTACTTCCAACCCCCTGTCACAGCTATGGACACCTCACACTAGACCATGTCACTGAAGGGTCTGTTCAACCTGGCCTTGAACATTGCCAGGGATGGAGCATTTACCACTTCCCTTGGCAACTTGTGCCAGTGCCTCACCACCCTCACAGTAAGGAAATTCCTCCTTATATCTAACCTGAACTTCCCCTGTTTAAGTTTAAGCCTATTACCCTTTGTCCTGTCACTAGAGTCCCTGATGAAGAGTCCTTCCCCAGATTGAACATCCTCAACTTTCTCAACCTGTCTTCATAAGGGAGGTGTTCCAGCCCCTCATCATCCTCGTGGCCTCCTCTGGACTTGCTCCAAGAGCTCCATGCCTTTCTTATGTTGAGGACACAAGGACTGCATACAGTACTCCAAGTGGGGTCTCACGAGAGCAGAGTCAAGAGCCAGAATCACCTCCTGCTGGTAACACTTCATTTGACGCAGCCCAGCACATGGCTGGTTTCTGGGCTACAAGAACACACTGAAGGCGGCTCATGTTCAGTTTCTCATCAACCAACACCCCCAAGTCCTTCTCCAGAGGGCTGCTCTGAATCTCTTCTTTGCCCAACCTGTAGCTGTGCCTGGGATTGTTCCAACCCAGCTGTAGGACCTTGCACTTGGCTTCCCTGAACCTCATGAGGATGGCACTGGCCCACCTCTCAAGTGTGTCAAGGTCCTTCTGGATAGCATTCTTTCCCTCCAGCTTATCAACCAAACCACACAAATTAGTGCCATCAGCAAACTTGCTTAGGCTGCACTCTATTCCACTATCGAGGCCACTGACAAAGATGATGAACAAGACCAGTCCCAACACCAATCACTGAGGGACACCACTTGTTACTGGCCTCCCCCTGGACACTGAGCCACTGACCACAACCCTTTGCGTGCAGCCATCCAGCCAGTTCTTTATACACTGAGGGGTCTATCCATCAAATATACGTCTCTCCAATTTTGAAACAAGGATGCAATGCAGGGCAGTGTTGAACACTTTGCACAAGTACAGGCAGATGATGTCAACTGCTCTGCTCCTATCCATCAGTTCTGTAGCCCCATCATAGAAGGCCACCAAACTGGCCAGACAGGATTTCCCCTTTGTGAAGCCATGCTGGGGGTCACCAAGCACCTTGTTGTTTCTCATGCGCCAGTCACTCCAATGTAGAGATATTCCAGTCACTCCAAACAATGAGCCGGCTTCATTTGGAGCCTTGACTCAGATGCCTCTATACATAAACACCCGTAGCATGGGGAACAAGCAAGAGGAATTAGAGATATGTGCATGTCTATGGGGATATAATAACTACCACAGAAACATGGTGGGATGGGCTCCTATGACTTGGAATGGAAGGTTACAGGCCCTTTAGAAAAGACAGGCCCGGCAGACGGAGAGGGGGTGTTGCTATCCAACATCTGTTGGAGCAACAGTACAGCCCAGCACAAGCAATCCAAGAGGTTCCTCGACTGTGTGGAAGACAACTTCCCTCTGCAAACAACAGGGGAGCCGACAAGGAGAGGTGCCATGCTTGACCTTGTGCTCACCAACAGGGGAGGGCTCCTTGGAAATGTGACACTCCAGGGCAGACTAGTATGCAGCAATCACGAGATGGTCGAATTCGAGATCCTCAGGACAGTGAGAACAGCATGCAGCAAGTTCACTGCCATGGACTTCAGGAGAGCAGAATTCTTCCTCTTCAGGAACCTGCTTAGTAAGTTTCCACGGGATATAGCCCTAGAGGGCAGGGGTGCCCAACAGTGTTGGTTAATATTCATGGATCACCTGCTACAAGCTTAGGAGTGTTTTGTCCCGACTAGAAGGAAGCGCAGCAGGAGGGCCAGGAGACCTCCTTGGATGGATAAGGAGCTGCTGAGGAAACTTCAAGGGAAAAAAAAGGTTTATAAAAGGTGGAAGCAAGGACAGGAGGCCTGGGAAGAATACAGTGATGCTGTCCGGGAAGCTAGGGACCAGGTTAGGAAAGCTAAGGCCCAGTTAGAATTAAACTTGGCTAGGGTTGTGAAAGGTAACAGGAAGGGATTCTATAGGTACGTAGTGAATAAAAGACAGACTAGGAACAACGGGTCGCTCTCGGGAAGCCATCAGGAGAACTGGCTCCCCTGGATTTGGAGAAGGCTGAGATTCTTAATGACTTTTTTGCCTCAGTCCTCACTGGCAATTGCTCGGACCACACGAACCAAGTCTTTGAAGGGAGATGCAGACGACTGTGAGAATGAAGACCTTAGGCCCACTGCAGGAAAAGATCTGATTCAAGATCATCTTAAGAACCTGAACATGCACAAGTCCATGGGACCTGATGAAATCCATCCGCAGCTCCTAAAGGAGCTGGCAAATGAAGCTGCTAGGCGACTGTCCATCATATTTGAAAAATCATGGCACTCCGGTGAAGTTCCCGGGGACTGGCAAAAGCAAAATATAAGCGCCATTTTCAAGGAGGGGAAAATGAATGACCAGGGAACTACAGACCAGTCAGTCTGATCTCTGTGCTAACTATGAGTTTGGACAGAGCCTTGGGCAACATGGTTTAGTGTCAGGTGTCCCTGCCCATGGCAGGGAGGCTGGAACTAGATGATCCTAAGATCCTTTCCAACCCTAACTATTGTAAGAAATACATGTGTACTATTTGCAAGCCAAGTGATATTATGATGACCAATACTACTTAAAAAACCCTAAAATATGCAATCTATAGCCATTTTATGAATAATGAAAACTCAGAAGTCAAAGTGTGAAGAAAACAACAGTAATAAGTTGTCAGATTACATATTTGATCCGTCAAGATAGAATATGTGGGAGCAATTCTACTGAACTGGACCACTCTAATGTTAAAATGTTAAGAACATTCCTAAATGCCTCACAGGACGGGAGACAGAACACCCAATTACTTGTAGCATCTAAAGAACCTGGAATAGAAATTGTGGAAAAGGCTATCCTCCAGTGTTCAGCATATTTCTCCCAGCACGGTGGAGATGAGAAAATTTAGACTCGTAATTCAACACTTAAACCAAGATATTTCTAAATATTTTTGTGTATACAATCTACTGCACATGCCTCAAGACTCTGAACTGTTCTGAATACAATTTTCACAATAATACGCATGCAGCTGCACATAATTACTGGGATTGGAATATTCAAATAGGAAAGCATCTATGTAGTTATTTCAGCATGCATAGGATGATGAAATTATGCTTCACAGGTTCCCAAAATACACTTCTTAGTCTTTAGAGAACTTTAATTTATCTCAAGCAGTATTTTAATGAGTAACTATTTTTAACTCACCCCACGAATTCTTTTTGTTCAAGTCACATTTACTTGCTTTGACTGAAAGAACTACATTTGCTCACATACCTTGAATGCAGCTCTGGACTGCCATTGTTGTATTTACTTCCTCTTTCCCAAACACCAAAATCTGGCACACGATAGGCTCTTTCCACACAAAAGACAAGATTCTGAATGAAGGAAACCTATGGAAAAGAAAGGAAGCAAGCGAAAGTGACTAAAGGAAACTGAAAATATAATTTCTTCTATTCAGGGGTTTTATTCGGTTTTGGCCTTTTTTTTTTTCCTCCGAAAAGACAAAGTTGTTTTTCCTCCACCATCATAACGTGCCTTCCAGTTTTCCCCCTGAAGAATGATGTTCCTCATTTCAGATATTCCTTTAAAACCAAGTTTTAATCACTAAATACTAAGAGCTGTTCAAATCAGCTGCTGAGATTTATGCAAGAGTTCCTACAAAGCCTGGGATAAAAATTATTTCATATTCGACACACATATTTGAACAGCTCCAAGAAGATGGTATTTTGATCTATTGAAAAAGATCTGTCCTAAAAAAAAAAAAACAGATGGCAAAAAAAACCTGAATCCTACAAGAGTAGGACACAGAAATCTTGGTGCTATTTTGTAATTCATTCTAAGAGAAATGATCTGCCAAACTTTTATTATATTAGCTCAAGATAAGACATACTTATTAAAGATAAGACATACAAATTAAAACATACTCCTTTATAAATAAAACTCTGAATCAATTTATAATTAAAATATCTTGGATCAACATGTTTCAACTGAATACTAAAACATTAGAGAATATTTTAAAGAATTTAAGGTGTATTTAACTACAGCTAGGGACTTAAGCAGATATTTTTTATTCATTTACACTGTTGAAAGAGACATTTGGAGTTGCTTCATTGTAGAAAAGTTAAATTGATGATTAATTTTTACACAGAACTTACAGGAAATTTAACCACAAACACAACACTTACACTGGTTCATCCACACTTCTGTGGGAAAAGAGAATGTAATGGCTATAAACACAGTCATATTGCTCTCGTGAGACCCCACTTGGAGTACTATGTGCAGTTCTGGTACCCTCAACATAAGAAGAACAGGGAGCTGTTGGAGATCATCCAGAAGACCATAAGGATGATAAGGGGGCACAGAGCACCTCCCATACGAAGACAGGCTAAAAAGTTGGAGCTGTTCAGCCTAAAGAAAATCTGCATGGAGACCTCACAGCAGCCTTCCAATATTTAAAGGGGGGCTACCAGGATGCTGGAGAAGGACTTCATCAGGGACTGTAGTGATAGGACAAGGGGTAATGGGCTTAAACTTAATAGGGGGAAGTTCAGGTTATATATTAGGAAGAAGTTCTTTACTGTGAGGGTGGTGAGGCACTGGCACAGGCTGCCCAAAGATGTCGTAAATGCTCCATTGCTGGCCATGTTCAAGGCCAGGCTGGACAGGGCCTTGGGTGACATGGTCTAGTGTAAGGCACCCCTGCCCATGGCAGAGGGGTGGAACTGGATGATCTTAAGGTCCTTTTCAACCCAAACCATTTTATGATTCTATGATCTACAGAGGACAAACCACTTTAGTACAGTCAAGTGATACTTAATTTTTTTAATGAGCTATGAGATAACAATCAAATTTTTACTAGAAGTTATTTGTTTTAATCTTAATTTACCTGTACACCTACCTGTTTTGTCCTTTTTGCTCAATTTTTCTGTAAATCTTAAAAAATTACTATTTCAGACACACTGTATGCTAATAGCAATCCATCAGTGGTACATGTAATTCTGTTCTTACTTTTGTCTGTATTTATTACATGTCTCTGTTAAAATTTCACTGTGCGGTGCTCATGTACAATATTCTGTACACTAAATCTTTTCACAGCTAGCATTTTCAAGGAAAAAGCCCCACTCTTTAAGATGAGATTAAATTCAATTTCCAACTGCAAACTCATGCAACTAGTTGCTAACACACTCACAGCTGCCATGCCTGACATCAAAGAACCTGGTATACAATGAGTGCATCATTTGGAACCAAGAGTTCTGTGTGCAAACATATCCATGCAGACAGCCTGCCAAATATCAACCACTTGCCAGTACGTTCCACTTCACTAGTCCTGGTTCAAAACCCTCTCTACAAATGGAAAGACACTAAACACATCCAACCTGACACTTGGGTAGCAGGTTGGCACAGCCATGGGGCTGCCAATGCCACTATCTTGCATATTATCTAGACACACGGGAAAACTTGGAAATACCACAATTATGTGGTGCTAATGAGATCTGAGAATATATGCAACTGTTGAAGCTATACAGAGACTATCAGAATATACAGGTCTGGGGTAAAATAATCTTAGTGTAAACCTTCATAGTCCACAGATTTCTAGGCCGAAGTTGCAATGAAAGCTACATCCTGACATTGAAGTAGAGAATATCCACTGACTGGAGGGTCATGCACATGTACTTTTTCTGCAGATTCTGTTATGACATGCAAACATCTGAAGGATAATATAAATTAAAAGTCAAGCTAAGTAAAAACATCGTCATATACATTTGCCTCCTCACAGGCATAAACGTAATTCAAAGAAAATAATACAGACCTATCATATAATCTAACTAAGCGAGAAAGGAGACAAGTTAGACCACTTAGTTTTCTCCTTATCTGTTGTGGTTTAAGACCAGCCAGTAACTCAGAACCATGTGGCTGCTAGCTCACTCCTTCCCTTCTTCACCTCTGCTTCTGGAGAGATGGGGAGAATTGGAAGAACGTAAATCTCACGGGTTGAGATAACAACAGTCCAGTAACTAAGGTACCATACAAAACCACTACCACCACCAATAATAATGGTAAGGGAAATAACAAGGGGAGAGAACATGAAACTAAAAGGGGAAAAGGAGAAGGAAACAATAAACAGAAGTGATGCACAATACAATTGCTCATCACCTGCCAATCAATACCCAGCCCGACCCCAGCAGTGATGTGGGCCTCTCAGGTAACTCCCCCAGTTTATATAGTTGGCATGATGTGCTGTGGTATGGAATACCCCTTTGGCTGCTTTGGGTCAGGTGTCCTGTCTCTGTTTCCTTTCAGCTTCTTGTGCCCCTCCTCACTGGCTGAGCGTGAGACTGAAAATTTCTTTATCAGGGTAAACATTACTTAGCAACAACTCGAAACATCAGTGCGTTAACAGCACTGTTCTCAGACTGAAGTCAAAAACACAGCACTGCATGAGCTACTAAGAAGGAGGAAAGCAACTGTTACAGCTAAACCCAGGACATTATCTAAAGAAAAAACATTAATGAAAATGTATATGTTAGAAAATATAATGCAAATACACTACTACTGGAAAAATCTCAGTTCTTAAATACGTTAGTACTTTAAGTGCATTTAAGCTTCTTAAGGCAATACAGCAGTGATGACTAAACAGACCAGAGTAAACTCAAACAACTTCAGATTAAGAAAACAGTGGGGACAGAGGAAGAGGGAAAGTGGCAGCAGAAGTAGAAGGGGAAGCAGAAGGGGAAGGGAAACAGACAACAAAACTTCTGCACTTTCTGTTCCTGCCTCAAAGCAATACCTCATTTTAGAGCAGGACCGCAGATTGTCCTGACATGACTTGTCCTTAAGTCAAGGCTATTACCATCTTATTTACAGGACAATTAACAATCTTACAAACATCTCTTACCAAGATATAAAATTGTATTATTTTAAATTAAAGATACAAGAAAACTTAACACACCCAAAGATTCATATGTATTTGAAGAAATTGCTTCAGCCTTCCAGAAAATTAATCCTATTATTCGTTATACTGAAATTCCACTGGACAGAATGCACTGACTGACAGGCTGAAATAAGAAGAAACATGAAAAAAACAGAAGTAGAACTTAACCATCCTAACAGATCTTTTAAATCTTCACCTTGTACCTTGCAGGCATAGCAGGGAACTATAAAAGTTTCCAATGTCATTTTGCATTCACTCTTCCCATATCTAACACTTAATTAGTTATTAATTTATTTCACTATCCATTCGCTCCTTTCATCTGCTCTGAATTCCATTAAAAAGGGGAGAGTATCTGCAGTGTATCTCCAGGACAATTATTTTACAGTTAAAATCAAGAAAGAAAAACAACTTAATAGAGCATGCATTTTAGCATCAGAAATTTATTCATACCTCATCTGTGTTGTAGATGACCTGTAGCCCCGAAGAGATCATCTCAACCAAATAGAGAAGAAACAATGACACAGCATTTATCTGAAGTAATTAAAGACAGAAAAGAAACTATAATTGGCTTTATGCTTATTGGAGTCACATAAGCAAGGTAAATGTGGTACGACTTACAAACAGAAATGGTCC
Organism: Pezoporus occidentalis; assembly: GCF_034315485.1. NCBI lineage: Eukaryota > Metazoa > Chordata > Aves > Psittaciformes > Psittacidae > Pezoporus > Pezoporus occidentalis. The sequence goes on along the minus strand of NW_026914796.1, from coordinate 407,116 downwards.
CACTATAACACAGTTTTGGTTCTTCAAAAATATTATCCCAGTCTACCAGTATCATAGATGTAATGATGTGGGAACAATCAACAGGAAGAAATCCCTCAAACAGGCACTGTCTTATAAAACTGCTGCTGCAGTATAGTTTTTTAAATTATTTGAAATTATGATATTAAAATGTTTGCGCTTAGGCATGCTGCTTTGACTCACAGGCAATCACTTCAGTCACAAGCTGTTTCACAATTTATTAGCAAGTAGAGCACCAAGAAGGCAAGTAGCATATTGAATAGTACACAGCATATTTGGTCCAACCCTAACCATTCCATGATTCTGTGATTCCTAAAAAGCAAGTAACTTATTCATAACTGGAATTCAATTGACAGAAGTATAATTACAACATTCAAATACGGTTATATTTGTGAAAACTGTTTTCTTTTGTAGACAGCATTAATTAACAGTAATCACTTTTAGCAGCTGTACAGATGAGGACCATAATATTGATTTATTAATCAAAGAAAACTGCTTTTGTCACACAGAATTCTAGTATAACTGAGAATTTTTCCAGTAGGAAAAGTAAGTTTATAACAAGTTGCATCAATGAGCTGTAAAACCACAATCTCAGCATATGAAATCCAGAGAAAACATCTAGAACAAAAAATTGAATTCTCATCTGAAACACAGCAGATTAAGAACAAAATCAAACTTCTAAAAATTCCAAAAGATTTAAAGACCACTGACTCCAATTTCTTCATACAATTTGAAAAGCACCAAGTACAGCAATAACAGCAGGCCAAATGTGTAATGTATTTCATTCTTCCCAACTGCCCTCAGTTACTCTGTTTGCTGTTGTCTCCACCGAGCTGAAATGGCTCTATTTTTTGAGATTTGCTGATGACAGAAGGGAATGTGCATCCATGTTTATGGGAAGGGTTGAGCTGCCACAAAACACAAGAGACTTTGAACTATTACTCAGTACTCCCCAGGTCTCAACATTATTGTCTCCTCCTTCAGACAGAAAATGTGTATTTTCCGGAAGCTTCACATAAAAGTTCAAAATGTTAACTTAGGATAACCCCACAAATTGTTTTTGTCAGTACATTTACTGTACAAACTATTTAAGCGATGTCACTATAAAATCAAATAATTATCAATCTACTGTCACTTCTGAATAATTTCACTAGCAATTTCTGAACTAAAAGGAGTATGCGGAGTTATGGAATGCAAAATAACAAGGTCACAAATGCAAAAAAGGGTCTGAAGGTAAAGAGAAGGAGAAAAAAGGAGCAAACCAACACTCCGGAAATTGAAAGCCAGTAAGACAATCAATTATGCAGTGAATCTGACTAGGAAACACTACACAAAACAGTGAACAACAATTTGTAACCAGACAAAGCTGTTAACCGTATATTAATGAATATGAATAATATGAATATGAATAAAAATTGCTCAGACTTACAGAAAAAAAATAAAACACATAAAAAAATGTTAATAAAAAGTTATAATATTCAATGGAAGATTACACTAAATCTTTTGCTTTACTTTTTTAACATTTTTGTGCCAGGATTCTTTATTGACAGTCATCTGTTGGTCTTCAAAAATAGCACCTTCATAACCAACATCTACCTTCACAAATCCTGCAGCTGTTTCAGTACCTTCTGACTGAAACATAACACTGAGTTGTATTTCAAAGTCTTTTTCACCGAAAGATGCAGAAGGATTTTCAGTTTTATCAAGTACAAGACATTTAACACAAATCTAAACAGACAGCTGCACTGTGAAAGAATGGAGTCAACAGTAACATTGTTTAAAATCATCCAAACTTTCACTTACACTCACATGCATATTTTACCTGAAGGTGGCCGTACTCCTCATGGGAGAAGACCTCGTCTCCAGTGTGTGCACTGAAAACAGAATGAAGACATCCAGATGGTTTGGGGTCTTGCTTAAATTGCTGAACCTAAAGGCGAATTTAAAGGCAAAACATAAATCAGAGTCAATAATTTCAGTACATCTGGCAACCACAAATTCATTATGTAACTAAAGTATCTGAAAATTTATTGCTATGACCACTAAATAAAATTTATAAAAAACAGTTACTGAAACTTACCAGAGTATATACTTCAAGTGTACATAAAGAATATAAATATTCAACACATCTATCTAATCTGTAATAGATAGGCACAGATGCTTAGACACTTTCTTCTGGACAAACACCACCTCATTTTGCTGGTGCTGAAATCTCAGTAGAAAGCATATCACTCCTACTTTGAATCCACAGGTCTGAAATGCACACATAGAATTTTGACCCATGACCTCTCAGCTGGCTCACCATCTTTCCCTAGCAGAGGACCATGAATTCCAACTACTTTCTCACATACGGGGCACCTCCCCCTCTCACCTTCCTGCCCTGTCCTTATCCACCCAGAGTGTTCCAGTCACCTGAGCTACCCTACCACACAGCTGTGATCCTATGACAGCCCTGGAGCTGCGCACACAGCTCTAATTCGTCCTTTTAATTCCCCATGCTGCATGCACTAGTGTAAGGCATTGCTGAGTGGCACCCAAATATGCTGATTTCCCAGGAAGGGTACAAGAGCTTTCTATTCCATAATGCTGTCCCACAGGTACCTCCTTATTTTCACACCTGCTCTTGGGACAATTCCATCTGAGTTAATGTTGTGTGCCTTCTGTTCACATCACCTTAAACTCTTTGCTTGCCTACCCCATCACCACTTGATTGTTGAGCAGTCTCTCTCCCCCTCACCATTCCTAATTTAAAGCTCTTACCAGAGTGCAAAAATTATGTTAGCAACAAGAATTTTAGTAATTTTTGTTAATTACAATCAAGAAAACCTAATAATTCTTGTTGTACAACTTGACAATGTGATAAAGGTTTTAGAACAAAAAAATATTATTGTTACTGATACTAATAATTTTTAAGCCTTCTAGGTTATAGATGTACAAAGTGTTCAGAAATCACCACAGGCAGATCACGTAACAAATGAAAAGCTGTAAGAGCCAAGAATCTGGTATAAAAGAGAACATGGCAAAATACTGGAAAACATGGGAGCACAGTTTGTGACATTCAGATATTCAGTGAAATGTTTACAGGTACTAGATGGCAAAGCTGATAGCTTAGAAAGAAAACAAAAATATTATAGATAGGAAGAATAGTAACCCAAATTAAAATGACTTTTTATTCATGGACACTATTATTGAACCTCAGAATGAGCCTCTATGATTCAGAATTTCTTACAATAGAGATGGAATGCAGTAAGCCAAGTATTAATGCAGGAAGTTAACAATAAAGGAGTGAAACAAGAACCACAGTGGTTTTAAAGTAGTTTTGATTCCCTTTTTTTGTCACGAATTACAATGTCTGTGACATCAGGAAACCATATGAGTAAACAATTTGCACCCTCAGAGAGCTGCCACTAGGGCACAAAAAGGAAATCAAATTCACACACAAAAAAAAAAAAAAAAAGAACAAAGGTAACAAAGAAGCGCCTTCTCTGTATTTCCTCAACTTATGGTATGCGCTCCAACAGTTACTGAATTTTCTAGCCATCATTGTAAGTACTTGGTCCACATTTAACAAAACTTTCAATACTGATCATATCTTCATGACATGTTCTTCTCTACCAACAAATCATACATGGCATATAAGTACATGCCCCAGAAGCAAGCAAGTGAATAACATCTTGTGGAGTTCTCATGTCCAGTCCATGAACATATCTGACATATTTTAGGTCATAACTCATTTATTTGCAAGCAATACAATATAATATCTGCAATTTTTGTCACAAGCAGCATCATCTATTCAAGTCATGCTTTGGCTATATAGAATAAATATTATTAAAAAATATCTTCCTTCTACATGAGGCCAGCACATAGAGTCTCTCAGAATAAAGTCCTGTTTGACTTAGGTCTGTTAGGTACTTAGGTACTAGAGACTGATTATTACTACACTGTAGGAAGACCTCATAAGCTCAACGAATACTGGAAAGCTGCTGCCAAAGTAACTAAGCAACGTAATCAAAATCATCACATAGGTATGGATAACAACCGCAAGTACAATAACCAAGTAAACAGTATCCCGCTTTAGCCAGAAGAAATTCCACATCTTTCCATTTAAGCATGAAAATGACGTTAAAACCCCCCAATTACTTTAGGTTTAAACAGGATAGATAACTGCGAAAGGAACCGAAAGAAGTCTCAAATATAACCCTGCAGTTTACCTCGCAAAACGCTTGTCTCTTCTCTGTCCTGCAACCTGACAATAACAACGCAGCTGTTCTTAGCTGGGCAACACAGTAATACTGCATTTCCCCTTTGAAGTTCATCTATATTTAGAAATCAGTTTTCTCAGTTCAATTAATTCCTTAGAATTAAGTAAGAGCTTGTGTCCACACTATAGTGTTTTACCTTATCGGCCTGACGCATGTAGCAGTAAAGAATTCCTCTCATACACTTAATAGCAGAATGCTCCAGTTCATGAGTCCTTCCCTTGTCATCATCAATACGCCTGGGCAAGAGAGATAACTTGTAAAACAAATTGGAAATGCACTGAGGGTGAGAAGACACATTAGTGCTTTGGAATATTAAGTACATAGCTAACACTGTTCCACAGTGGGGCCCATACTCATATCAACATATTTACAGCCCTACCCATCTTTCCTTAATAAAATTAAAAATTAGTTTATGTTGCAACTTATACAAATATTCACATTTCAGAATTTAAAAATAAAAATAGGCCTGATATTTTAACATTGCAAGCCACTATTCTGTGTTCCTTGAGAGATCCAAAACACCAAGGCAACTTCTCTTTAACTCTACAAAATCTCTGCCATTCATAATCAAGCAGTCACTTTCCTGAGGATGCTGATAAACTAAAGCTGTACCTATAAGAGTCTCAAAAGTTCACTACTCTGAATGTCCAGAAATGTTTCAAGATGCCTTAACATTTTTATACCATAAATCACTCAGTATATGACTAAACATATATTTAAAAAAATGCCAAATCCAATTTTTTTTTAACCGTGTTGTGTGTATTGTAACCTTCACCATTGCATTCATGTGTTCTGTCTTTTCAAGCTCTCAATTTTTGATTGAGCCTTCCAGGGGGAAAACACATCTGTTAAGTTCTAACAGCATGTCTCTGATACAAATATGCAGACCAGCATAATATCCACTCTGCTACTTCTCAGTCCACTTTATAGCTGTTACTAATTTGATGACAGGTAAGTGGATGATAACTATACTGCAAGCAAAGCATATCCTTTTTCACTACACTTAACATTTTAGTAGTTTATGCTGTGGTTCTACTACCTACATGGAAAATAAGGAAGGCAGTGGTAACTTCAAAAACATATACATCCAGAAATCCTGCTATTTAAATAATAATCTTAAATTCAAGAAATGTACTTACTTTCAGTTTGAAAGGAGTGAAAAAACAACCTCATAAGTAATAAAACCAGAAAATGCAAAATTAATAGGTTAAGATTTTTTTTAAGCAGGAGGATTTATTCTTACTTTTATCAGACCAATGAAGTACACGTGAAAGCTCATGGTACAGTATTTTTCCTCTATTCACAACAGCAGCACTGGCATGAATCAAGCACAGTAATCTGCATGTAGTAAATAATGCAACCTTCCATGAGTCTTTTATCTTTGCTTGTTTAGCCATTCACTTAATTTCAACCATCAACCTTTGCCAAACAAAGTTCACTGCACAGCATCTGAAGTTCAGGGCCTTGTTCTGAGCATAACTGGGAGTAACAAACTATTTGTCTCGCTACTTTGCTCACCCTTCAACCTGCAACAAATTTCATGTATCACCTTTTACGACAGTACACAACGAAAACGAAAGGCTGAATAACTTGGGTAACATCATACCATGGTCTCTTCTATGAGCTGCTGAAAATTCAAAACAATCACCCGTCTCTTTTATTTTTCCTTCTATTTTTTTTAATCTGTTTTGTTTTCAAATGCTTTTATTTCAACAACAATAACGAGGTATTACAAGAAAGATGCAAAAATTTCAACAAAACAAAATAAAGCTGCAATTATACATTCCAACTATAAATTTCCTTTTATTTTTTTGCTAGTTTATCAAAACTTTGAAACCTATTAGATTTCAGGCACAGCATCTCCAGAAGTAAACAGAGAACTCTGCATCTTCTATTTCAAAATGCATAATTTCATCACATTTCCTAGAAGACAACTTTAACAACTTTCTTCAGAGTGGTGTCAGATACAGAATCTAAAGCAATAAATGGAGACAAAAAAGAAACTCAAAACTTTTTATCTGCTAAGCAGATCATCTTTATTTCAACACTAGCTCCTCATATTGTTTCTGGCCCTACTTCTATGAAACATACTAGAATTTTGCCCAAAAATACGATCACTACCTCAGTACAAGAGGTTGATTGCTAAAAAGAGGAAATTATCCAGTTATCTGCACACCATCATCTTTTCTCAAAACTGCATTTGAGTTATCACCTCTGTTTTCCTGGGTGGCTGGAGTGCCAAGGTTGGAATCAAGGAATACTAAATCTCAGAAAGCAATTTCCATAGTTATTTGACCTGAAGGAGAGGGCATTATTAACAAATTATCTCCCATAGCTCTTAAGGTCATACTACACCACACAAATTCCTAACCTACTTCTCTAAGGAGTCAACTATGGAAATGGAAGAAACAGAAAATAAGAGGAGCTAACAACTGAGACTGCCCACCCTCTGTACCTAGAGAGGAAGACAGCCACTATTATTTCCCAAATACACTTTTCTCAGCATTCAAGGATTCAGTCTGCTACAAGTACCCAGATTGTTACTGCCTGGGACAAATCTGCTTCTGCTTCATACTGTTCTACTGCATTTAAAATAAGTAGTAATCCTTGAGCACAGTTTCCCTCAATAACCTTTATTTTTAATAGCATGCATTAATTCCTCTGTTTCAGAACAGTGGTACCAATTAAATTATATGAAAACATGTTTACTTACCAAAAGTAGAGTGGCATTTTTTAACTAGTAGCTACATAAACATTTTTATCGATATTTGGAAACATTAACGCTACGAGTTTCCAAAACTTTCTTGTTGAAGCTTCATCTTCAAAAACATTCCTAGGGAACTGAGTAACAGAAAGAATGTGAGAGATGTGAATTTAGAAGTTATTCACCTGTAAGCAAGGGCTAATGCCCAGGCACATGCAGCACAGTAAAGACTGTCGTGTACTTTTGCCTTTTGGTTATCCCCATGCGTCTTTGTAGGAAACAGGCCTGTGGTTGGGCTTTGATGAAGCAGCAACGTTGACTTAACTGGAAAAAGTGGGGGGGGGGGGGAAATATTAACACGTTTCTTTCAGTTCCTACATAGATTTCAGGAATAAATCAAGATGTAAACAACCTGTTAGAGCATGCACAACATAAAACAGACAACAGAGAAAGGTAAGGAGAAAGACATATACAAATTTTTGTTATGTTGGTTTTCAATCAAATTAGACCTTTTTATAAAAATAAACACCCAAAGCCCCCCAGTATTCAAAACTACTTATATGCCTCTGTTCTCATACAATCCACTCCATACAGAATCTCTACAATGCAATCCAGTAACTTCCCTTTTATGAAAAATAATAATAAAAATTTAACAGTTAAACACCGAAGAATCCTACATTTATAAAAAGTACATCTTTAAAAGTACATCTTGCAACGCAACCCCCAATCCCCCCAATCAAAATATAACATCACTTCTTTAACGTGTTATGTTTTTGGCTTAAAATGATCTCATAATGAAAAGAAAACTACCAAAATTGTCTTAAAATAAGTTAGCTAATAAACAAAACTGGCACTGAAATTAATAACAGAAATTAACCTCTCACAAATCACCTGTCCAACTGTTACAAGTACTACAAGAAAACTTTTATCCATTTAAAGTTTCCTCAGCTGTAGCTGGCTAATGCCACAATAGTAAGTTACCACTTTATCCAGAATAATTCTAAATTCCGTCTTACACCTGGACTGGATTTCCAAGTATTTTTCATTTTCAACAAGTGTAATTCAACCCTCCAGTTTTTGCATCTTCCAAATTCACACCAGAAATTTAGGAAACTATCCTCAAGTAGGAATAATGACACCTAACATGTAAATATCAATTCTAATTCACAATTGGGTTAGTTCAAGCATCAGAAACTGTCAGCAAATTACCTTTACCCCTCCCCATCCAAGATTATCAGGTGCAATAGAAGTTATTCTAGTATTCAACAAATGCAGATGATAATTTCGAACACAGGTGTCATGGGGAGAATTGAAAGAATGTAAATCCCATGGGTTGAGATAAGAACAGTCCACTGAAGTACCATACAAAACCAATACTACTACCACCATAACATAAGTGATAAGGGAAATAATAGGGAAAAAAATACAAAACTAAAAAGGAAAGAAAAAAAACCCAAACCAATAAACACAAGTTATGCACAACATAATTCCTCAGCACCTGCCAAGCGATACCCAGCCCAACTAAAGCAGTAATGTGGCCCTTCTGCATGACTCCCCCTGTTTTATATAGTGGGCATGATGTGCCGTGGTATGGATTACCCCTTTGGCTACTTTGGGTCAGGTGTCCTGTCTCTGCTTCCTCTCAGCTTCCTTTGCCCCTCCTCACTGGCAGAGCATGAGAGACTGAAAAGTCCTTGATTGCAGTAAGCATTACTTAGCAACAACTAAAATCATCAGTGCATTATCAGCACTGTTCTCAGAGTAAAGCTGAAAACACAGCACTACACCAGCTATGAAGGATAAAAATAACTGTTACAGCTGAACCCAGGACAACAGGTCTGATTTTCCAAGCTATGTACAATATACCCAAATACATGCATTATATTATCACAGGAATGTTATGAGAAATTATAAACGACAGAATGCTTCACCTCTCAGAAAATAAAAATCCTTCTTAAATGCCGCAGATACCATTTTAAGAGAAAGCTAATTACTGTCATAACCATAACTGTAAATATTGTAGTCAGTTACACTAGAAATCTTTCATGGTAGGAACAATTTCTAACTTACCAATTCTATAATAATGATCCAACTTATCCCACAAACTTCCCCCCTCTGGTTTTGGAAGGTTAATACTTTTAAGTGGCTCATAAATTGAACCTAAAAAAGAGAAGAGAAAACAAAATCAAGACCAGAATTAGTTTAATAATTGTGCTATTGCTAACAATTACTGCAAGATGATTTTTTGATGTTTGTTATATAAAATCACAACTCATCAAATTCCAATTCAAACAAAAGTAGTTGCAATATTTCTAATCTCAGAGAATAATTTTTATACATGTTTATTCTATAGTACCTGTCCAAAACAACAAGACCTCTATCTGGATCTCTAATGCCTTGTAGATACTTAGCTACATAAATGTAATAGTTTAATTAGCACATGCTACATAAATGTAACAGTTTAATTATTGAAGACAGCCTATTAAGCGTTAAGGATTTCCTAGGAACATTTTCTTACAAGTATGCTACAGCATTCCTAAGGATTTGTAGAAAAACAGAAGGAAAAGGGCCAAAAGTAGCCCAAATTTAACTATGACTTCCCTACCTGCCTTCTAAAATGGTGAAGCGTGCAACACCATTAACATCTGACCCATCCTAACCTCATTTTTACCCACCCTATCAACAACCTTAGCTAATTTCATGACTTGAATCAAAAAAGGGGTTATCTTTTTCTCATGTACTACCAAAGCTTAAATAACCTATTCAACACATAAAGCTCCCAAATTATCTATATTCCAGAGAAATACAATGCTATCAAATCTACATATTTCCTTCTAAATATCCCACAAATTGACTGCTTTCCTATTTGCACCTGAAAAGCCTGTTTTCCTGATAGCTGAATTGAGCTACCCATTCAGTTTCTTAAAAATTACTGGGGTAAAGCACTTCTAATTTAAGAGTAACATATTGCTCTGCTTCCACAAATCACTTCAGCTTCATTTGGTTTTCTGGATGGTAAGATCTCCCAGAGCCATCTGCTAACAGGAAGAATGAGAATTTCCCTTTTCTGGACTGCATGATGCCCTTCTGACAAGCTCAGAAATCAACTGCTAGGGAAGCCCAACCAACAAAGCAGTCTGGCAGGATGTAGCACAACAGCATGCTGCTATTCAAGCTGCCTCTTTTGCACTCACAGCACATATCCAACCAACCAACAGACAGGAGACTGGCCATACACAAGGTCTCATCTAAATGAAATGAAAGCATGTGTAGTGGTGATACAAACTTTATTTATCAAGTCCTGTGGTGGAGAGACTGGAAAATGCTCCTTGCCTCTCAAGAACTCAAACCTCACCCTCCAAATTAGTATCACTTTTGCTTTGCAATCACAGTAGTTAGAAAAAAGACAAACAAAAAATACCAACAAAAATCCACCCTTCCTTGAGCAGACTCCTGTGGATCTGTTGTGCCTGGATTCTTCGGTGACATTTACCAACACATCTGAGTTTACCCACAGCTTCTAGTTTCCTCACTGGGAGAGGCTAAGTTACAAATAACATGTGCATATAGGGAAAAGGCCAGAGAAGGAAGCATAAAGTGCACAATTTATTTGAGTTGCCTATAGAAACAAAGCTAAAAGAAATGAAGTTGGTCTGTAGTGGAAAAGAAAAACAGTGTATCACAGCTTTTGTATCTTCTCTTTAAAAATCAACAGAATGAAAAGCATGAGAATGCCAAAGCACCATGTACAAATTATATTCTTTTAGACGCTTGAAACTTTACTAGACGAAATAAAACAGCCAGAGTAGACTGTTATTGAAACATAAAGGTGAAAAGAATTCAAACTTCAAGAAAACTAACCCCCCTCCAAAAAATATGATGCCTTGAAAGTATCTGTTACATTACTCCTACTACAGATAGGAAATCTTGGTTAAAGGAACATTCAAAATCAAAATTTTATTAATTTTATTAACTTTATTAATTCCTCATTAGCATCTATATAGTTTCCTTTTTGCTTGGGTGTCTAGAATGCTCTGCTGGAAAAGTTCTGGGTAAATTATATTTCATTGTATTACAATTTAATCAAACTCAAGAAACAGACAGGACAAACATGAAGCTAGCTGCTCTTTCCATGTGTTCTTGTAGTGAGACAATAACTCAGCAGAAGCTATTTTTAGGATAGCTAAAAAAAGACCATCTGTGCTCTTTTCCAATATTTAGTTAAAAGCTCATTTAAACAAGATAAAAACCTGCCTCAGAAAGCCATTTTCAATTAGATATTTAAAATTGGTTTTCAAACTAGACAAAAAAAAAAAGCAGCAAGACCTCAACACCTAAACATGAAAGAATGAAACATGCAAATAGTACCCTCAAGGCCTCAGTTTGTACCTGAAAAGCACTCCTGAGAAACAGAACTAGGATATCAATTTTAAATACAATTTTTCATAAATATCTGACTTCACTGTAATCATACAGCGAGAGTTTTATTGTAGATAAATAAGTAGATATGCTAGGAAACAATACAAAAAATATTTTGTTGATTTATTATTTTTTCAACTGTTTATCAATGTAACAACCCTACACAAAATTTAAATAGGATGCATGGTCCTCCCACAAAAAAGGAAGTATGCCCATTACTTCCCTACAGAAGTGTACTCCTGCAAGTCTGTAAAAAAAAAATACAAAAAAAAAAAACAAACAAAACACCAAACCAAACTCAACCAACAACAACAACAACAAAATCACTAAGAAAATATACAGATAGGAAATCAAAAGTGTTGCTTCTTGCATTAATATACTTAATGTCTTATATGAGAACACTCAAAATCTTTACCACAAGTCCAATTAAATCCTCGATTGTCTCCAAATACTGCACTGACTAAATACACCTAGTATAGTGGGAAGTTCTCTTGAGGTAAGCTATTAGCAGTGTAAATACTTATGCATATACAACCTCTGGAGCTGAGAATATTATGTTACCTTGATGTTACAGTACTTTCCCATTCACTTCACTTTTATTCCAGTTACCCTTGAGATTAGCTATGAACCGCCTAGATGTTTAGATTTAAAAGCTATAGCAAACATTTTGAAACACTTCTCCCATATTCATATATATGGAAGCTTTGAACACCCACACATTCTTCAAGATGGCATCAACTGCAGATATTAAAAACATGTTATCAGAATGGAGTACTGGACCTAGTCTATGGATAAGATTTGGGTACTTCAACTATTGATTATTCAAATTTTTCAAAGCACAGAATTTATAAAAAAATACCAACCAACCAAACACACACCTCCCCGAATTTTGCTTACAAATGGAAACAACATGACAAGAATTTTATTTCTAGAATGAAAGAAAATGGTTATTTGCACAATTAAATCAGCACAGACCCTCAAAAACCCTAACAAAAAAAACAAACAAGCAAAAAAAGGAGCCAACTACCAGATTTCTTTCTAGATTTTGTAAGAATAAAAACTGACCACAGACCTTTAATCTGACACTAGCTCTGGATGCAAGCCAACAGAGGAGACATGAACAAGTTCTGGACTTTAGATAACAACTAATTTCATTACCCAGGAAGTCATTGGGACTAAAGAGGATTATATTTCTTCATATAGCAAAGTTTAAGAAATGATATCACATGAATAAATCAAATCTTACCAACATCACATTTCCTTTCCCTCTAGACTTCTCCTCAATCTCTCCTGCGCTCAGACTTAATACAGTACTGGAGAGATATAATACAATTTATTCTAATAGTTTTCTGCCATCAAATACCTCTGCTTTTAAGTCCAAACCCATGAACAAGGTGATATCAGAAAATAATCGTCAGAAGCATTTCCACTAGAAGGAAAATTCACTTCTCACATATGTAAATATGTGAACTCTGAGTCCATGAACTGAATGTGCATCAACTGTGCTGTTGCTGATGGGGATTTTTAATCACTACATAGAGGAGGAAACTACAATCTCACAGCTGACTCTGCTTTGAGCAAAGAGCCTAGAGTAGATCACTTCCAAACTAAACTGTTTTACAATTCAGTGAAAATACGGCAAAGAAATTCCAGGAGAGAGGCTGAGGGAAGAAGAGAAAGGTATTAAGGTATTCCTCTACCTGAATAAACAGTAGGAGTAAACACAAGGTCAAAGTATACCTAGGTTGAGTGATAATAAAAACACAGGTAAAATGAGTAAAACCTTGTAGTAGTTTCATTTAAATAGTATTAAAATACAAAAGTTTTAAACTATCACTTATCAAGAAAAGTAATGTGTTAGACTGTGTATACAATTCAATTAGACTTTCATGGAAAAAGAAAAAATATGTATCAATTTATTTTGTCCTTTCTCTACTAGTCATATGAAGTGATTTCTCTCTACAGTACATTACACTTAACAGAAATTACTGATTTCAGGATTTACCATAACTAACAACACACCGAAGTTACTGAACACCAGAAATAAAACACTGACCATGATGTCAGTGCAGAGAAGCTTCTCATAATCAAAGTACACCAAAATGTTAAAGTCTGCGAAGCAAGGCCTGTAAATGCTACAAGCAAGACAGGAAACCATATAGGATATTCAAGGCAGTCACTGCCACTTCTGAGAACTCAAAACAATAACTCTTAAAACTACTTAAAATGATAATTTTGCGTAATAACATCAAGTACCAATAAAATAATTAGGAAAGAGTAATTTTTTTTTGTTATAATGTCAGTACTTCACATATACTTTATCATTAAGAGAGGCAAAACAGAAATGCCACAGGCAGGGCAAGGTAGCTGAAGTGACTCGGTTCTAGCAAGAGACAGCTGAAACCCCCTTACCTGGCTACTCTCACTAGCACCTGTATTGCTCCTGTGTTTCAACACAGACTAAACAAGAGTCTGTTCCAGTCAAACTCTTTTCAATATATATAGAGCTAAATCAGTAACAGCCTTGACAACATCACATATTCTAGCTTGTGCCATACTTAAAGAGAAGCTGCACCAGGAGGCTTTGTTTTGTTTCCACCTGGTTTCCAAAAATCAGGCTTTGGAACAGTATCTGACTTATTGAAGATTTTACTTCTTTCCACCAAACCAGTCACATAGGAGATTTTTAGGAGTTAATTCTAACACCATTCTTGGTGCACCTTTCAAATGACAATCATCTTAAGAAGAGAAACTTCAGTTCAGAAACTGTTCCACTGAGACAGTTACAAGAGCAAAAACCATAAACAAAATGAGATCTGAGCTGTAGGTTTCAAACCTCAGTAGATTCCAGTTTTCAGAAATTTCCAATGAAAGAGCTCAAATTTTTAGGTTCTACTGTACAGTTCTAAAAACTAGCACAAAACACTGCATGAAACACAAAACAGAATTATTTTTTGTTGAGTTAAAAAGCCACAAACAAAACCAAAACATACAACTGCACACTTACCAAATTTTGAAAAAGCATGCGCAGAGAAGGTTCTGTCATCATCCAAATTGGCCATTTCAAATTGGTGCAGCTAATGACAAACGTCTCAGGCTATGCTACAGCGATTTTCAAAAGTGTTTAGTACATGTTAATGGCAATCAGCATTAAGTTAAAGCAATGTTAGTCGAGTTATTAATACGACAGAGTGAAAACAAAAGAGAAAGTATTTCTCTCTCTACCTTAAAAATTTGGGTTTTTTCTGCTTTTACTTCCATAAAACTTGCCAGCCTAAAACAACGAAGTCAGTCTGCACAAAGTCCATTTTATGGACATGAGACAGTAGCTTTGTTATTAAACAGGAAATTTGTGCTGATGTCAGAAGGTGCTGAATAAAATCTATTTGATATATTTCAAGATAAAATAAAAATACTGATTTAACTAGTGCATATAAAAGTGTTAAGTAACAATAGAGAACTGAAATTCTGCTTATACTTAGTGCTGCTTTTATCTGCTACTAACAGTTAACTATCAAAGCAGCAACAAATGAAACACTATTTTATTGCTCAAGGTAGGAAAAAAAAAATCTCAATTAAATTTGGTTTTACTGGCAAAAATGTAATACATAAACATGAAGATATGGATTACCTCCTACAGGATAGAGTCTTAAAGGATACTTTGCTGTTAACTCAAAACATGAACACACATTTTATGCATGTGTGTCTATATTCCATGTTTATTATACTTTACTCCAAGCATCATACTAAAATAACCAAACAGTTCTCCTTGTAAACTGTGATTCTGGAGCACAGACCCCAGCCAATTCAAAATATAATGGGCAAGTTTCAGTCTCCTTCAATGACTGTACCAATTATGTCGCTTTCTGATCGTGTCAGAAAGTAAGTATAAAAGCTCTAAAGTTAAACCAATTTTATTATACTCATGAAGATGCAGGAGTAAATTTGAGAAACAAAAACATGATTTGGATTTTTAGACAAGAATGTTACCTGGAAGATTATGTATAAAATTTGATTTTAAAATTAAGTCTTTTATCAGAAAAGGATTTCAACTAAAATAATCTTTATTTCCCAAGTAAAAAAAAAGAACTCTTCAGTTCCTATTTAAGTGACAAAAATCTCCACAAACAGGAAAAGAAAGTGAACTACAATAACAACCTGTCATTTTTATAGGATACCCTTTCATACTCATTTAACAAAAAAGTAGAAAACTCAACCACTTAAAATCATCCAAATACCTTCTGCAGTCACAGGGTCTGAATTTGCATAGGTTGGCGTGGTGCCCTGTGCCTCAGGGTTCACATACACCCAACATGAAGGTTTCAGACTTTATTTTGTGGGCTACATTTGTAAATCAATTTTCAGATAACAATACTATGCAACCATAACTGGCCAAAAGCAACAACTCAATTACTTGATAGTCTTAATCACAGTATTTTGCAAATTCATACTACACATAAGTGGAATCTTTAAAGCCACATGAATTACACCAGTCTTCAATAAATCAATTCTTTTTATTAATGCCCTCAGAAAGCCCCAGGTTTTCTTCACAGTCTGATCAGTCACTACCAGAATAGAACTAATTGCAAATAATGCAATAGGGACTGAGCTTTACAAGCACATATTAACCACCACAGAAATAGTTTAGAAACTGTTTCCATTAGAATATTAACAATAAAAGCCCTACTAAGGCTGTATTGAATTTAGAAAAAAGTTAAAAAAAAAGGTGGTTTTTTTTGAACTTTGGAAAGTCAAGCCAACTCAGTAAACATCACGCTGTCATTTAGATCAGAATGTAGCTGCCACGCAGTCCAGAAGTTCAGAACAGAAAATTCCCATGTTAAAAATAACTGCCTCTCCCAATGGAAACCTGGCACTTCGGCGTACGTGGCTGCACTTTTAAAATACTTCACCTGTTCGGCAGCCTTATAAACAGCTGCAAAACCGCTGTGAGAGCTAGCCACCTGCAGCCCGCCGCCGCGCGAGGCCTGACCGCCCTTTGGGTATGGCGGCGGGAGGCCCCGCCGCCCCGAGCGTGCGCCTTGGGGGGATGGCAGCGCCGGGAAGACCTCAAGAAACCGCGCCCGCCCCGCGCCGGGCACGACAGCCACAAGGACGAAGTCGGCCAAAACCTCCTGGGGCGCGAAGAACTGCGGTGGAGCTGGCGAGAAGAGAGAACCCGGAGCCCCTCGCAAGCAAGCGAAGAGATCAGACCTGAACGTTTAGAGCGAGCGCGCAGCTCCAGCATCTTCCAGCTCACGTCAGCCATATGGGCTGCCGCTGGGGCCGTCGCCGCCATGCCGGTGAGGACCCACCACTCCTGCCGAACTCTCGTCGGAACAGCGGCTCCCGCCTCACGCACGTTGAAACAACGCAGCCACCCGGCAGTCTCTGCCCGCCCACTAGCGACAGCCGTAAAGAAACCGGCGCAGGCCATCACGCTATTGTCGCAAAGCCATAGGGTCAGTCCCGGAAGTGAGCCGCTGTTCTGTCGGGCACGCCCCCGTGCTGCCGTAAGTGAGGCGGGAGGGAGTGGGGCATGGGGCTGTGGTGCAGCAGGATGGGGGGCAGCTGTGGCTGTTTTGGGCTGGCCCTAGCTCTGTTGCTGGCCCTGGCAGGACCCGGCGAGACTCTGCAGAACGTCACTGCCCAGCTCTTCGGGCCAGAGGCCTACGGGACCCTGGCGGCATTCGGCGACTTTAACTCAGACAAGCAGACGGACCTGTTTGTGCTGCGAGGCGGTGAGTGGGGCGGGGGCGGGGCCGACGGCGTTACTAACGTCGGTCTGGAGAAGGACGGGCTCGTGGGGAGGCTCCGGTTGCTTATTTGACAAATGCGTTCTTGGTGGACGTGGAAAGACTTTGCCGGCGGGAGCTGTCCCGTGAGGAGCGAGGATCGAAGACCCTGACGGAACCCTTCCTGCGCGAGTGACCCTCGGTTCCATGAATCTCCTGCTGCTGTTGTTCTGCGCACGTCTTCAGTGCTTGGTCTGTCCGGAGTGTGGCTGGGGGCAAGGGTAGCGAACCAAGACTAAAATTGACATATCAGTTACGCATGAGATTTCCTGTATGGAAAAAGATGTTTTCGGTTTATACTCAAATACCGTTTAATGTAAAGAAAGAAATATTTTTCTTTAAGTTGAATTTATGGTAATGAAATAATCTGAAGACTTTATCCTACAGAGCTGAATGGCCACAAATTAGTTTTTGTCTCCTGCTTTCACAATATTTTGGGAAAAAGATCTACATTTCACAGTTGTGAAGAGGATAAATTGCATGTTATCCTACCATAAGCATTGTGTTAAAGTGGAAGGCTAGATAAATTTTTCTACACAGCTGTTGTCTGCCAGAAATTTCTGTTAAAGTTTCAGATATAAATTCAAATCAGAGCTTCTTATCAGTTATCATTTGTGTTACCCCACTTATTAGCGGTGTTATTTGTGAATGCTAATTTTTGGATTATTTTACTAACTTGAAGTTACACATTAAGATAAGAAATTTATTCCCAAATTGACCTATTTATATTCCTTCAATCTCAGAAATGGGTCTTGAAGTAGGTTTAGTAAAGCATGGGTAAATTTCTCATCTAGTTGAGATATTTAAATTCATGGCTCCTTGAAAATGCTCCTGTGCAAAAACACAGCAAAAGATTAGATTTAAAATGAATGTCAGTGATAAGAGATTTAATTTAAATTTTCTTATCTTTCAGAAGAATACATATAGAAATGTGTTTCAAAGTTTTAGAAACAAAGTTCATGGTTTCATCTTTGCTTCTGCATGCCAGCATAACCTACTTGATAACATTATTCTTCATCATTTAAGTCTTGTCAAAATGTAGCTTGAAGAACATACAGAATACCTTTTAAACAAAATGTAACAGGAAATTCTAAATAGTAGAATTCTGCGTAGTAGAATAAATGGTAGACATCTCTTTTAGTAGTGCTGAAGAACTGAGCGTTGGGAATAATGCTAGACCTTGAGTAGTATTGGCCTGGTAAAGAAGCCCAGTCCTAATAATCCTGACCCTTAATAAGGAAGTAGGGGTGATGTTTTGGGCCTTTTGCTGTGTTTATGTTACTGTTCTGATCTTGAATTACTTTGGTTGAATGAGAGTAATGTTCCATATGCTCAGATAGGTGAAAGAAAAATCAGTTTGTACCCAGAGTTTTGTAGGAGAGGATAAACTGTTTGAACATAAGAGGTAACCTGGATCCAGAGGTATCTTACTAGAAGAGAAATTCAAACTTAGAATTGGGCCCTGGGTTTAGTCACTTTTTCAAACTAAAAGTATGCGAAGAAATGGTACTGTACATACACTTGCCTGTTTTGCAAGTCTATGTACAAAATGGGGATAAGTGGAGAAACTCATGTTGTTTGCTTGTTCAACCTACCACCTTCTAGTTGTGTTTGATGCCTCTTCTGATAGTACAGGGCAGATTGTTTCCTTATTCAGCTTCTGCATTTCACTGGGGAATTTTAAAAACCTCTCTGGTATCCTCACTGAGATTTTCAGACTTAATCTATGTTATTGTTTTTTGTATGGAAACTGATCCCTTTTTTCATACCCTCCTATGTACTTTTCTTCTGTGTTCTTTTAAGGATGAGAGGGCAAGAACTACAAACAGCATCTAGGTTGTGAACACTGTGGATTGATGGAGTGGCATAGTAATTTTGTTTTCTGTTCATTTAATAATTTCTCCTGGTCAGTTTGTTTTGACTGCTGATGAGCACTGAGCTGACATTTTCATAAATCTGTTTTTAGTGACCATAAAAATCATTTTGGAGTGGTATAATTGACTTGGAACCTGGTATGTGTAAAAACACATTTGCTGCTTTATCATCATCATTACCACACAGATGATACAAAGGCAGGTGAAAGTCTATAGTGTGGAACTGGAATTACAAGTTTTAGTAATCAACCCATGGCTTTATTATCAAAAGCTTAACCAGCAGTAGGCTTCCTCATGTTGTTTTGTGCCAACTTTTTCAATCATCCGTGAATGTGTAGCGCAACCCAGGTTTTATTAGCTTGCCAGATGGGACTGCACTAGTTGCCCCAAACCATTTTGAAAGAGTTTGTTTTAATTTATTCATTTGTTGGCATATTATCCTTGGCAAATATGTTTATGGCAGTTATTTTTTATTTTTTTATTTTTTTCTCATAGCCAGGAAGCTTGCCTTCAATGCTCTTATATTAGGGTAGTTCAAGTTCACAGTGTAGAATTATTTTTGGTTAGGTAACCTAGTTTGTGCAGTTTGGGGTGCTACAGGTGAGTTCCTTGGAAATGCAGAAAACAAATGCAGTAAAGGATGAGTAAAAAAAAAAGTTGGGGTTTTGGTTTTGGGTTGTTTTATTTTTTATCTAGCTGTGAATTACTACTTTACTTACAGAAGTAAGCACCGATGTACTGTGATTTACTGACTGAAAATAATTTCATTGTTCAAATTTCTTTTTTTCTTCCCTGAAATACAATTATTTGTGCAGCATAAAAGATGGGCTGTTATTTATGTTATCAGGCTGTTATCCTGAAATTATTAAATGATAGTGGCTTGTAGTGATAGGACAAGGAGTAATGGGTTAAAACTTAAACAGGGGAAGTTTAGATTGGATATAAGGAAGAAACTCTTTACTGTAAGGGTGGTGAGGCACTGGAATGGGTTGCCCAGGGAAGTTGTGAATGCTCCATCCCTGGCGGTGTTCAGGGCCAGGTTGGACAAAGCCTTGGGTGAGACAGTTTAGTGTGAGGTGTCCCTGCCCGTGGCAGGGGGATTGGAACTAGATGGTCTTAAGGTCCTTTCCAACCCTAACTATTCTATGATTCTGTGATTCAGAAAAGGCAAAGATAGCCTCCAGTTGAGGAAATGCTGCAGAAAACTGGGTTACTTCTGTGAGTTTTACTTAAAGTGCTTTTGTCAGCTGAGTTGGGAAAGGGGTATCAGATGCTGTTATATCAGAGGCAATATTAAAAGAGTTCATTTGAGTTAGTTTTTAATGATTTGCATAGAACTGATGCCTGTTGCTTTTCCACAGGTAATGTTTATTAAGTTGTTACAGGAAGTTATATACTTAACAGAGAGGAAGGTCTAACACTAACCCCCAAGGAATATTCTTGATAGTAGCATTCCTTTGAAATGCAGTTAAATTTATAGGTTGTATTGAAGAAGCGTTCCTTTTGCTTCCTTTTGAATGAGGAGAAAATTGTTATATAGGAAGTCTTTTAAAGGTTTTGATGACTGTTTTTGTCATAAAATATAAAAATGACTATTTGTGGCATAGCTTTTTTAATGTCGGGATTTTTATGTAAGAACAGAAGAGTTGGCCTCTTTTTTTCATTGTCTTACTTACTTTTGCAGGAAGTGAGTTGGTTATCTTCTTGGCTGACCAAAAGGAGCCCTACTTTAAGCCCCGTGTTAAGTTACCAATGAAGTAAGTATTGATATGCAATGGTGAAATAATGGAAGTGGCTGGTTTTCTTGAACATGCATCTCTGCAGTCAGTGGGAACATGACTGCAATTGTCTGTGCTGCTGTTATCTGTTTGACTGTGTTGTTCAACTTGCCGTTAGAGCTCCAGTTCTTTGACCAGTTTCCTGATTAATTTCCTGATAGGTTTTTGGCTTGATTTGTTTGGATTTTGTAGGTCTGGTGAATTTGTGGAGACAAGTTTATCATTTATATTAAGTTTATGGAATTTCTGTATTTCTTTTTTGGTCCTTTAACTACTATTAAAAATACCAATATCTTGGAATATTTTTGCAGTTGACCTGTTTTTTTGGTACTTTATTTCCTAGTAAAGCAAACTATTATTCCATGTCATAGGTTAGGTCTTTTTGGCAGATAGTATTAGTCTCTGTTCCAAGATGTCTTTTCAGGAAAATTCTTCTAGTTGCTAATAGAATCCAGGCAATGTCATCTGCTTTAGAAAGAGATAGGGAGAATGGTGTTCTGGTATTTCTGTGTCGAGACCTGTTCCCTTCTAAACTTTAAATACGGCTTTAAAAAAAAACCATTGTTTTTTAATAAATGTGAAACAATCTGTGTGTTTATGTACATATGTATAATTTTAACCATAAGAATATTACAGGATATGTTATCGCTTATGAATAATGCTTACTAATAGTATTTTGTCTGTGAATAGTTTAACTGCTTGTATAGCTCAGCTTCCTCTTCTATAGTTCTGTATATTTTTACTTATTCCCTCCTATCTTGGAAGGAGCTAATTTGTTTAGTGAGATAGAAATTATCTGCTTCTAATTTTTAACAGAATGATCAATGTTTGCATGTGTAAAAAAGTCTGGAGTGGGTAACCAAGTAAAAAAAAAGATAGAAAGAACAAATAAATATAGGGAGGAGAGACAGGATGTGGCAGAAGATAGGAGGAGATGACATTGCCTTAAAAAAAAGATCCCGCTACCTGTCTGACTTCTGCTGTTTAAACTGCTCCTGTTGTGTTATGGTCTTGCTCTTGGAATGCAACCACAACATATTTTTGAAGACTGGTTCTACAACAAGTGAAGGTTTACTGAAGTCTATACAGCATTACCAAGCAGTATGTGGCAGAGGAATGCCTGTTAGCCAAATTTTAGAGCTAATGTCTTCCTTCCTTAGAGGAAGACAGCCTGCAGAATATTGATTTAAAGTTCCTTTTGCAATAGATAAAGCCTTTATAAAAACCCAGATTGTACTGGACCAACTCATAACAATTGGGATAAAAAAGCAAGCCTTTGAACACACAAATACAATTTCAATTATCATGCAGTTATTTGCATGTGGGTTTTTTGTTTGCTTTAAATTCTAGATCTCTCGGTGTTACCATAACCAGCGTAGTTCCTGGAGATTATGATGGTGATTCACAAATGGATGTGCTCTTGACTACCCGGGCACAAAATCATGGCAGAGATGAACTTTCAGTGTTTATTTTCTGGGGGCACAACCAAACATTAGGTGAGTTGCTAAAATTGCTTATTAATAATATTAATAGACTTCCTAATAATTCAAAGTGTTGTCAGAAAGTTAAAACTCATTTTGCAGTGTAGTAATTGTTTTAACAACTGTAATAGGGATTCATACCTTGCTGTTATCTTGCTCTTAAACTGTATTCAGTAATTAAGGAAAGAGAACAAAGCCAAATTCTTTCAACTCTATTGAGCAAAAGACATAACCAAACTATTACAGTTTAACAGTAACCTACTAACTGAAGAGCTGCTTCTTGTGGCTTCTCCACAGGGCGTGTCAGCCTCAGAAAGATTATCTCTTATCTTTGATTTAAAATGTGCTGAGAACCTGTTGTAAAGTTTAGTTCATGAACATTAAAAATATCATGCCTAAATAAATAGATATAGCTGATTCTGTCTTAGGGTAGAGTCATGAACTGTGTGAACTCTTGCAATCTCCTGTTTTCTGTCAACTTTGCTAGGAAATGGTTTTGGGAAGAGTTCTGGGTTTCAAGGAGGATGGAAAGCAAAAGCAGATACTCTCAAATCCACAAAAACTAAGCAATGACTATTATAAATAACTGTGTTATAAAATATTTACAGCTCAGGCAAGGATGGTATTAGATACCATTGCTTCTGGCTTTAATGAGAGGTGAAAAAGAAGCCTGGGAAAGTGCACTGGTTCAAGGATTAAGAGAATAGGAGTTATCTGTAGCACAGTAATTTATACTGTCTTGCTTCTGGGTAATCAAATATTGTGAGAGGCACAAATGAGCATATGGTGCTTAGAAAAGGAGTCGGAGGTTAAAAATTCAGGCAGTGGATGGTATGTAGCGAGGTTACTGAGGAAGAATATGGTGCCTACTTGGGTAATGGAAGTATGACAGCTAAGTCAATAGAGGGTACTGCATAAAATGTGGAAACTGGAGAGAAGAGAAATATGGAGAGATGAAGGAAATGCAGATGATGTGGCAAGGAGTTTGGATTACCAGTAAAAGTGAACCCAGAGATGATATAACCTGAATAGGACTTAAAATCTTCACTTCCCATTTAGGCAGTCTACCTTTAATTCTTATTTCAGACACTCAGTGTATATGATTAAGTATGGCTTTTACAGTGACAAAATGTTAAACAGAGGCCTTTTGTTAGATTTTAGACTGTCTTCAGCCCAACTATTTCAGTTTCATTTGCCTGTGTGGTTGCAGTTCTGAACTGGATTACGTCTAAGTTAAAAACACAAATGTAATAAGATACTGGTAACTGAATCAAAGTAATATTTTCTGTTTTCAGATCTTAATCATAAAACTATGTTAAATAAGACTTTTCATGATGAGCCTCTAGTAATGGAGTAAGTATGACCTACTTTTTAAGAAAGCATTTCTAATGGTGACTAAGAGCAACTTAAATATATTTAATGCTGAAACTTAGAACACATGCTCTTTAAGAGGAGCATTGTATTTGTAATGTCGAGTGGTGTAACAGAAGATGACAAAACACAAACCATCTTTACAAGTCTTGTCTATTACATCATCCTGGCAATAGTAACTGAATTTTAATTTTAGTACTCTGTTTTATGCAGAAAAATAGCCATTCAGTTTTTGTTGAGTTTTGTAAAGCGAAACCCTTACTGATTTATCAGGCTGAGCAAATAATCCCTTTCACACTGCACTTAACTTCTTTGTTAAATGCTGGACAGAAGAGTGGGGTTGGAAAATACAGCTGGAAAATCAAATGTATTGCATAGTGTAAAATACTGAAAGAAGCATACAGCTACCAGCAGCTCAGACAAGAGCCAAAATTCAGAAAGGCTACACAGCTGAAAAGTCATCATTACTTTGAGGGGAAAAAGCTAAACAAGTTCAACTTAACTTAAGAACAGTTAATTTCAACTCCTATAATGGCTAAAGTGATACTGAAATAGTTTTGCGTTTTCAGCTTTAATGGAGACTTGATTCCTGATGTCTTTGGTGTGACAAGCGATTCAAGTAAGCCACAGATACTGATAGGCGGGTAAGCTAAGTGTTTATTTACATAAATTTCGTAACTTACACATTGTGCATTTACTTCCATTCCTAGAGCCATAAAGCTCATATTTTAACTGGAAGTGAAAACGCATGAATCTTTTCTCATTTCCATGTGTATCTTTAAACATTCTGTGGCACTCTGCATCTAATTTTTTAAAGTGTAGCAATATCTCTAATATTGGGCAAGATGCCAAGGAACTTTGAATCTGTCTTTTGGAAAGAAGTTATAAGTTATTTGTTAAAGACACTACTGGACCCTAGAGCAGGACAGTTCACATTCTATCAGTTTTCCTGATACTGCTTTTGAAGTCTGTAATCTGATTAAAAGAACAGAAAGCTTTGGCTTCTGAGAGCAATGATGACACTAATTGGTGTGACTCTGAGTTAGTGAAAGCTACATTATTGAGCCAGATGACTTTAATTTTTTTTCTTAACAACTAAAAATTTGGGTTTGTACATCTTCTGTGACTGTTGCCAAACTGAACTTTGCATATGTTCAGTCTTTGACTTTTGTAAGAAAGAACTTGATCAATAGTGTTGTGGGTTGGGAGTTCTTTGAAAAAGAAAAAAGGCCTTAAAGAGAGGATACTTGAAGAAGAATTCTTTCCCTGATTTAAAGATTTTTCCCTTAGTTGTTAAAGAATGTGCTCAAAAGAGCAGGAATTATTTTTAGGATGAGAGTTGGATTGTAAATGTCAAACACATTGTTCTTAGCTTTCTGAAGAATATGAAAACTACTCTCAACATTTTGAACTATTTGCTTTTGACTGGTAACAGATAATTTCCAATGAGTTATTGGAGAAATTAGGTACTGGGCTTGTGTTTTCTTAGAAGATCGGGCCTTTAAAATGGTTGTTTGAAGAAGTTTGCATCTCCTAGCTTGCTATTTTGCAGCTTTTAAGTGGAACCTACTGTTTTGATTGTTACTTAGCAGCGTTAACAGAAACTTGCAGCTCTATGCCTTTCAGGAGAAATCCAGGCTTTGGCCGCACAGTTTGCATGAATGCAACACTTACATTTCTTTTAAAAGCAAAGGTGTGTTAAGAAACCTTTGCATTCCTATGTGGCTTCCTTTAGATACTGTTTCAAGAAGAATTCTGTTACCACTGAAGCAATCAATAAGATGACTGTGCTGTCTCTGTGGCAACAATGTATCAGCTTTCTGCTGTGTGTTTCTGTGGCCCTTAAAAAAATGTTGAAGTAAGGCTTTAACCACCCCACAACCGTCAGTGAGTTTTGTTAATCTATACTTGTGCCTGACTGGCTAATTTTCCTTCCCTCCAAGATGGTTCAGAAGTGGCATAGGGTAAACAACATCTAAATGTGTAAATTGCAACTATAGCAGTGTTGGCAGTATGGTTTTGATCTTTAATCCCAACTTGAATTTTATCACCATTACTTTTATTTAAATTGATTGCTTATGGAACACAGGTTTCAAATTGACAAGGGTGTTTCTGAACACCTTGCAATGATTATATATTGAAAAGTTTTATGAACTTTTGAAGAGATGGAAAAATTTGAGAGATTTGTTCTGTTTTGTTGAAGAAATCGTTCATTAGTATTGGGATACAAATATTCATTACAGCTCAATAAGACTTGAGTGTTATAGATAACAGCATAAGCAATTTCTTGTTTGTGGACAACAGTTATATGTCATCTGCTTAGAATGTTTCTATTTTTAATCTAAAATATTTTAGAATTTATAGAGCTATATAACTTTCTTGGCTACCTTCAGAATGGAATGCATAGAAAAGCCTATAGAAAATATTTAATTATTTCTTTAAGATTAAGTGATTCTTTTAAGCATTTTCAAGATTTAAGTTCTATGATCTCTGGGAAGTAGTCAGAAGCATTTTTGTTTCTTACCATAAATGAGTCACAGGCTCATTTTAAAAGTCATTAGAACATCAGTAATATGTATACAATGTCACTGGAATAAAGGAAGAATTCTAGATTGTAGTCATATCACTGTCCTGCTACTGTATAGTGCATATTCTTGGGTGACATGGTTTAGTCTTGGGTGACATGGTTTAGTGTGAGGTGTCCCTGCCCATGACAGGGGGGTTAGAGCTAGATGATCTTAAGTTCCTTTCCAACCCTAACTATTCTATGATTCTATATTGAGATTTTTCGGAGTGTATTAGCTAAGGACTCTGAAAGTAACTGATCTGATGATTCAACCACTATGACTTTAGACAGATTTGTTATATACCAATGTGCTGCTAATAGGAAGGTTTGGTAGAAGTTCAGTCATTTTTAGAGCACAAACCATTAGGGCAAGTATGTTTATAAATAAATGTATGGCCTATGTGGGAAATGACGTAATTAGCCTGCAGGTCATCAAAATGTGAGAGTGTAATTCTTGTATTGATTTTTTTAAGTGATTGCAGATAAAGTCCAGTTACACGCAGCAATGAGCTGCTCTAACAGCATGTGATTATGTCCATTTTTGCTCATCTTTATTAATCCTAAAGTAGATTTCAGAAGTACTGATAACAAAACTGCTTGAGGAAACTAGAGAGGATAGCAATCAGTGTCTCAAGATTTACAGTTGAAGTCTAGGCACTAAATTTCATTTTGTGGAACTGACAATTTTCTGTGTACAAAAAAAAAAATCCTTTAGAAAGTTAATAAAATCTAACTGAAACACCTGAGCTATGAATCATCCTTCTCAGAACCTTTCAAGCAATTATGCTAGTCACTTAGTATACTGTAAGCTAAGTAGGAATTTTAGCTTAGTATTAGGAGAACATGGTTTCTGTTCAATTTTATTTGAAGTTTCAGGTTTTTTTTTTAAAGTCTGTTATCATGATCACCAGTCCCCAAGCATTGATGAAATGTATTGCTTTTTATTATTGCCTATAGGAACTTATCATGGCATGCTGCATTGGAAACTCAAAGTAAAATGTATATACCACACTCTCATGCGTTTATAGATTTAAATAGTGACTTCACTGCTGGTAAGTCCTAAAAACATTAAATACCTTCCTAAAAATATTTATCACTGAGTATACAATGTAATGTATATCAGTTTCCTTCTAATATCTTATGATGGTTGTAAGAAGTCACTTCTGGAATGTTGTAATGAATATGACTTCACTACTTCTGATATTTTAATTCTTATTTTAAATCATTTTATTTTAATATCTGTGGTTTGAAAATTCTGGGTTTTAAAACAGTAACTACCAAAATTAGGAGCCTGGTAATATCTTCTAGTTCTTGATGGTAATTTAATTGGAGCTGGTATTCCAGTTATTGCTCTGAATTGTTTTGTGTTTACCATTAAAGCATTTTCTTCTTCCTGATGCTGTACTAATTTAGTTTGCAGTGGAATTGGAATTGAAAGCAGGTCTGCATTTTCTTCATCTTGAATCTGAAAACAGTTTTGTAGTTTGTTCATAAGAATGTTTTCAAGACTGGACTTAAGATTTGTTTCTTGAGAATCGCAATATGACTTCATTCAATTTTGTTTTGTTAATTTTATCACTGAGAAAATAGCATGTGAGACTTTATTCTTCTTTTAGTATGCAAGCAATGCAATAAGCTATTTACAATTCAGTGTTCAAAAACAAGTACTATAGACAACTTTTCGTGTAGTTAAA
The DNA here is from genome assembly GCF_034315485.1 of Pezoporus occidentalis. Lineage (NCBI taxonomy): Eukaryota > Metazoa > Chordata > Aves > Psittaciformes > Psittacidae > Pezoporus > Pezoporus occidentalis. The sequence continues at coordinate 379,154 of NW_026914796.1, read as the reverse complement.
CTGTATTCTTCCTTTGGTGGTTGTGGTTTTACTTTGTTTTTTGTTTGGGTATTTTTATTCTAATTTTGGGTGGCTTTTTTTTGTGAAATACACAATGCAATTTAGCCTTCGATTAACACAATGAATCTGTTTATCACTTAAATACCTGGTTCACACCTCCAAGCACATTTAATTATTGTATTAAACTTTTTTTTTTCCACACTAAATCAATTCTGAAATGCTTTATCTTCTGCTAGATGTGCAATGTATGTCAATTCATATATGGTAGTTTTGGAAAGAGAGCTTATTTTTTTGTCCTATTTAGTAGCATGGGAACAAGAGAGGAAAGAGTCCATAATTTTAATTAAGATGCTTATAAATGTTGGGGATTAAGTTAATTGCTTAAGCTCATAGATAAACCTTAATATTCAGTTCTGGCACACTGCTGCATGAAGCTGTCAAGTGGAAATTCCAACTGGAAAATTAAATATACAGCTGCTTACCATAATGAGTGTAATGTTATAAGCAATTCTAACACATCTAGTTCTAAAAACAGTTTGGAATTTTATTTTAGTGGCATGGGCAGCATAGATGAACTTTCCAAGTAGCATTTGAAGATTGATATATTTAAATCTAAACTCATAGGTAGGTAAATATAGGAACTCAAAATTGCTTCCATAGATAAATCACAGATTGAGCAATTTTTGCAAGAGTACACAGGCTTTTATGGCAGCTAACAGCCTAAAGAATGTCCAGAGAGTTCCAGTTAGTACTAATTACATATGGAAGTTCCTCTGTGAAGCAGAAAAGAAAGTCTGAATCTTTGTATGGGGAGTGCTAGAAGCTTTTATGGATTCCCATCTATATTCATATATCAAGATATGAATAGAAGTTTCTATGAAGAGAAGTCATTCTGAGAAGAAAACTTGAGAAAATAATAATAATACAATAATTTTCTTTAAAATAGTATTTTTCTTCCAAGATGGAAATGGTAGATTGTTGGGTTTTTTTTTACTGTCCCTATGAAAATTGGACCAACTGTGCACAAGGAACACGTTGCTAAAAAATAATAGCTTATCAGTGATATCTTATATTTCGTGACTGAAAAGTTATTGCAAAACTACCTGCTTTCAAAGAGATAAGCCACCAGTCATCTGGTCCTGTCCACACATTTATGGCAGTTCCCTCAAATCAGCTATAGTAACTGCTCAAGAACCGTGGCTGGCATGGAATGCAATTCATTTTCACTTGAGTTAAGCTGATCTAGCTTGCTGTGCAGCTTCAGGATTGCCAGAGCTAACGTAAGCACAGAGAGAAGGTTGAAGTCTCTTTCAGTAGCAGTAGCTGTAGCCTGCCTTTAACCAAGCATGAAATTGTACCTTGAGTCTCGTTGTGCCTTTTACAAAAAATACCCGTTTAGTGTTCTCTCCATGTCTCCTTTAATTTGTGTTTGTACAGAGTGGGGCAGGTGACTCATAGCAGGAGTCATAAAAGTAGTCAGCTGATATAAATTAAAAAACAAAGCAAAACAAACCCCCCAGCCTTGTATGTAAGTATCTATACAGTACTGACAATGCTGTGATTCTAAATGTGTTCTGCCAAACAGGGCCGAAATAAGGTGCTGATATTGCTTTAGTATGCCTATGCCTAGTTCTGTCTTGCTCTGCAGCCTGAATAGACTTTTCAGAAGATTGCTAAATGCTCTCATCTTTGTTTAGTTTTGTTCTTTGTCAGTTTAGATGGGGCAGTGCAGCCTAACTACACCATCAAAGAGGAGTGTGAATCATGCTGTTATTTCTCAGAGGACTCTATTACTTACAGGTTGGTTCAGGTAGAACTAGTGAAAAGGATTCTTTGACTCAGTATTCACCTGCGCTACCATTCTTGAGTTGGAACAAAACTTGACTAAGAATGGGTCCTGGTACACATAAAAAATTAAATTAATTAAGAGGGAGGCATTGATGTGGATGCAGGGGAGCAGTCTGCATGGTGAAATCCTGTTGTCCATTTGATGCTGCTGTGGTACATTTTGACTGAAAGATTCAGTGTATTTGCTCACAGGCAATGATACTAAAATGGATGCACTGTTTTGTTGTTTTTCTTACAGATGAAAATCAAACCTCCAGAATATGCCATCTTTACTTGTTGGGTTTCTGGGTTGTTTTTTCATTAAGACCTTTTCCTAATATTCTGCAGTGTTTTGGGACTCTTTGTTTTCTGTAATAGATGCAGCCAATTCCATGATTTTTAGCTGGACTATTTTTGGCAACTCTATAAAAAGCTTGGGAGATTTAAAATGTGCTTGACATCAAAAAAGAAAAAATCCTCTCTGGGAATCTTTTTGCTGGTTTATTGCCTAACCCATTTTCAACCTGCTGGCATTAATCCTTCAAAAGAGAGCTTTTAAGTGGCATGCTTTTCTCCGGATAAAAATAAAGTTGAATTGTTTTTGCATTTTTATTATATGAGAACATGTTCAGAAAGATGTTTTTAATCCCTAACAGTGCTTCATGAAAGCCTGTGTAAGGACTTTATAATGCAAAAATCCACTAAACAGAACAAAGATAATCTTTCTTGGTGAGATAAAACCTAGGCTGTTTCAGATGATGATACTGCTGTTTTATTTAAAAACAGCATCCTCATGTAGAAATCTTGACTTCTTAGAATGTTTAAATCAATAAATAATTTTGAGTAGGCCAGGAATTTTATTTAATCCATGCAAAAATTTGCAGTACGAAATTTTTACCAAACGGTTTATGTGTGCTTTACAGGTAAAGATGGAGTAAATGAAACATTTTCAAGTGTCTTCTGCATGTATATTAAACGTGTTGCTCCAGGGAGGAATACCTAGTTCACAGAACGGCTGAGGTTGGAAAGGAAGTCTGGAAGTGATGTAGTCAGCCTACCTACCGTCAATGTCACTTTCTGTATGTGCACTGAGACTGAAAAATAAGAAGATACTGTTGTGGCTCTTGATAGGATAGTAATACTTACTCACATGTGTTATGAGCTAGTTTTGACAGCTAGTTTAAGAAAATAATCTTGAAGCTAGTAATAATAGGCTTGTCTGAACAGATTAACAGCAGGTGTATTTTATAAAGCATGAAATTCCAGGTGAGCATTTCCAAAGCAACCTCTTCAAGAAGTCTTTCTTACAAACATCATGTCCTCAAAATGAAAAATTTACATTGCATGACTTAAGAAGTATTTGTACAGTATTTAACTTTTAGGGTAGCAGTTATTTTTTGCTACATGTAAATTTTTTTCTGATTAGTTAACTTGAATAAGTTAACTTGATTGTTTCTACTTCAAACATCTTAAAATATCAGATGTTCATTTAGGGGTAATGCAGTCTTTCTAAGCCAAAATTGTAGTACTTAATCTTTTTTTTCCCCAAGTAATTATTATCAAACAATAAATTTGTATGCACTCAAAGTTACAAGCCTCCTAACAAAAAGTCAGGCCATGACCCCACAGATACTTGTAAAACATTCGAACGTGTGAGACAAACTGGCTTGGACTCTGACTCGTACTGTAACATGATACTGTACATCGGGCAATGTATCCTTGAATGCTAAAAAAAAATAGCTAATGTGTTAAATCTGTCTTATATGGTTACATGCGTCCAAATTTTTGAAATACTGCTTTTACAACCTGCCTTGTGTTGAACGCTAGCACATGGTGTGTATAATTGCAGATAACTCAGGAGCTGTTTATATAAAATGAAGGAAAAATCATAAATTTGATTTTGGGAAAGCTTAAGTGGAAAAAGCATTAGTCAGAAACAGCTTGCTATAAGCTAATTGCTAGTCTCTGTAGTGATTTCTGATGGTTAATTTTCTTATATTGTTTTGTGCTGGGAATCTCGAAACCTAATGTACCAGAACATTTACAGTGTGTGCTTTTTTTAATTCTTACCTCTTAGTTTAAATGAATAAATGTAGATAGTTTTCTTCTCTACCAGTCATTCAAATCATGGGTGATATTTCTGTTGTAACCATTTCAACCTGAATTTTGAAGGCATGGCAATGCTTAATGTCATACACTGATTATATTTTTGGTGAGTTTCCTCTTGATGGAAGCTTGTAGCCTCTCTGCATGTTATATTATCATTAAAACTTATTTAATACAATAGATCTGCATTTATTCTCTAATAAAATAACCACTTTCAGTATGTTTGCGAACAAATGAGCTGGCCTTTTAAAACTTGAGTGGCATTTTAAAACCGTGTGTGTATGTATTGGAAGTTAAATTGCTCTCTCTGCTTTTGCCCCCTACCTTTTTTTTTTTCCCTCCAGAACAAATACTCAATAATGCCATAGCACTGTTTTATTTCTTGAACAGGTACATTTTTTAATTTCTTAACTGTTTTAAGCTCTGTTATGAGAGCTTACCTGAAAGTTTACAGCAAATAACGGATGCAAAAATGTATCATGAAAGATAAATAAGATGTATTTTAGAGAATCCTAATCTGTCTCTGTAAAGTTTTCTTTGGTTTTTATTGCTTTTATTACTTACAGATTTGTTATCTCTAATTAAAAATGCTCTATGTGACATGATCTCCTGTTACCTCTATTTCCCACTTAGTCCTGCACAGTGTTCAGTACCACTGGAAGTTCCTGCTCAAGAGATGAAACCAGAATTGCTCAAATTAGCTGCATCTCCTCATGCTGCTGAGTTTGGTCTACTTTGACAATATCACTTTTGTTACTCATTGCTTGCCTCACAAAGAGAATTAAAGAACAAGCAGAGACTTCCTGAGAAAAGGAATAGCTGTTTTAACTTTTCCCCAGTCTTTCTAAACCAACTTGTGACCTGTGTTATCTGCTTGACAGTTTAATTTTAAAATTAAAAGAAGTAAGAAGGGTCTCAAAAGCTATTCTTTTTGAAAATTTTTACTGATAAAATTGTATACACCAGGAGGTACTAATATGATATTTTTGTGGGAATTCACAACTTAATATTTGTAAGAAGTAAATTGGATATGCCTCAAACAGCATTTTGTTGAGAAAGCATGAATGTGAAAATGGATTCTAAAAGCACGCTTTGATACTGAATGGTCATCTTCTATTGCTTGAAACAATATTGGTGCCTTTATTCTAAAAATAAACAGAAATTTCTGTAAGAAAACTCATGCGTGAAGTGCTAAAAACCAGAGGAATAGTTCCACCTGCTCTGCCTGTTCAGAAGCATAACTATTCAGTATAAATATAATTTTTTCCCTGTGATGTTTTAAAATTAATACATATGGATTCTTTCTATAGTAATTTTTAATAATGAAAGGGACTTTAGCGCCTATGTTGTCTATAATTGTTTATCATCAGCTTTACTAAATAGTTCCAGTAACCACTTACTAAATTATGAAAGACCCATTTGAAAAACAGGGTAAATTCACAACCTTGTTTATTATAAGCACATTTCTTAAAAATTTGCAAGTACATATTAGTTTGTTTGGAGCATATAAAGTCCTTTTGTTTTGCTTAAATTTTTCAGAGGAAGTTGTTACTGGAAGGTGTGGTTCCTTCACTAGTAGGTTTTGGTGTAACTAGCACCAAAAATTCATGACAAGTAAACAGCAAACTCATTAGCATTGGTACTTTATCTATATTGTATATAGCTGTAGGTAGGCAGTACATATATTAATTTTCTCCACTACTAATGCCAACTTGCAAACCAGTCTGAATATGATATGGTAGAGAGTTTTTCTGCCTGCTCAAAAAACTGAAGAGTTTTGTGCTTCTGTTATCAGGTTTGGTTTTCTGATTCCTTGCTGTAGAGAAATAAACCTGACTACACTAACTTTTTTTGTACAAAATTGTGGGTATTAAAATTACTGCACAACTAATTGTATACATAGAACTGAATCAACTGTAAATAACATTTTTAATCTAGCTTTTAAATACTTTTTTTCCTACGGGTGGGTCAATCTGTGATGTAGATAGAGGAAATTTTCTATTGTAGAGAAAAGTTACCTTTTGCCTGACCTTAGGATTTATGACATTTAATGATTTTGATACAGTTGTTGCCTTTCCCATGCTGTCAGCGCACTAAAATGCAGAGATTTTTACATCAGCACATAATTTATGTGTACTGAGACATACAAGCAGGAGAGCTCATATCCACAGGTAACTGCTAGTTAAAAAGCATGCACACACACACCTGTTCTGCCGCATTAATAAAAAAAAAATGTTTAGGCATGTTTGGAGCATACATGTCTGCCTGTGCTAACCGGGTAATACTTTGTGCATTTTGATTGCCTTTAAAGAAGGGTTGGTTGGTTGCGGTTTTTTTCCCTACTTAGTAACTAAAACTTCTGTGACATAAATGTGAAATCAAGCTGTAACTTAAGAATGTTGATCATGCCCTGGTGGCTTCTGAAGACAACCATAGATGCTGAGGAGTGTAATTCTGAAATAAAGCCCTATGACATTAAACAGAAAGGTCAAATCAGTCATTAGTGAAATGAACCCTCCATCTATAAATAGTAGCAGTTTTTATAACACTCAGGAGTGAAGGAAAATAAGAATAATCAGAAGAGAACACGAAGCAGATTCTGTATAGTTATGTTTTATTGCTATTTTCTTGTAGTTCCAGTAAGAATCTGAAAGCATAGCTCTATTTTCTCTCAAAATGCGGAACAAATGTTCACATTAAGGGACCTGGTTTGTACAGCAGCTGAACAAAGATGTTAAATCTGTAAGCACTTCTGCATATTGAACATTGTAAACAGTTTAAATGTTTTAAGTTATCATATTTCTGTTAGCTCTTTGTAGTTTGACTTGCATTTTAGTATCCTGAATTATTCCTTCTACACTGCAGCTAGCTAAATGTATTCTTTGAATTTATTAATTGTGTGACATCACCCCTTTTATTTTTTTTTTTTACTTAGTTTAATGTTTATTTTAAAGGTACTTTTGATTCTGGTCCCAACATCTGGGTTTTTATATACCTGTCATTTCTTGCCTTCCTGCATTATTTCAATTCCCTGTGCAGCCATATTTCTCGGTATTTCTCTACACTTATTACAAAATCAGATTAAATGAGGGAGGAGAAAACCTGATGTAATATGCTTCAGACTAAGAGTGGGAAAAAAACTTTTTATTTTTTCAAATGCATAAGAAAAATCCATTGCAAATCTGTTACATGTTTTTACAAAATGTATGTGTATGTGATACACAGTAACCATCCATACTCTCTTATGAGTAATTCACCAACACTGGAGTGAGCTCACAATGGCTGTGTCCGAAAAGTAGGGTTAAGCCTGAAATATTTCTCCATCTCCTTTTCTACTCTTGTCAACAGTATATCTGTTGCTTAATTCAGCATCCACAGAATATAAACATGTTTGGTAGCATTTTAATTTTTTAGTAAGTCAAAAAGTCATATTTTTAGTAAGTCAAAAAGTCATATTTTTAGTAAGTCAAAAATGTTTATACTTTTTCTAGCTTTGAGGTCTGTCTCTCTTTACCATTAAGAAAAGTTCTTCAGCGTGCATATATAATATCCAGCACTTAATAGCTCGTAACACAAAATTAATTTGTGCAGAAACTATAAAATGCAGAACAGTGCCGAAAGTGTATTGATTATACAGAATAGTATCTGGTGATAAAAATAGTTGGTGGTGTGGTTTCTTGGGGGTTTTTTTGTTTGGGTTTTTTTTTTTTTGGAGGGAGGGGAGGTTGTGGGTTTTTTTGTATTTAATCTTTCTTGCTTAATATATATATACATTTAAACATCACCAGGTTTTAATATATTTATAACTTATAGGTAATATATTTTAAATATGTATCTTTATTAAGTGATCAAATATTTATGTGTGTAGTCTAATGTTAAATATTTTATTTCTCTTGCCTTTTTCCTTGCAGATTTGTTCCTTACTACATTACCAAATTCAGAAAACATTCAGTTTGAGACATGGGTAAATAAGGTAAGAGTGAAAACTCAATCATTCTACTAAAATACAGAGAAGCTTAAAAAAAAAAAGAAAAAAGTTATCTGATATTTATTGTTTCAGGAATGAGTGGAACTGATGTTGAGGCACTAACTGCACTATTTCATTTAGACTCCAGAATATCACTGGAGATGTTTTTCTCCGCATAAGCTCCTCTGCAGATTTTTTTAACATGACTTAAGTAATTCAATCAGACTGCCTTCATTCACCTTAGCTGCACTTCTGCTGTGTCATCAGCTCTTCTAGGTTACTGATACTTAGCGTGGTAATTTATGAAGAAACAGCTGATCAGATTTCTTTATACTTACTGGCTCGAAGAGCTGATTTCTTTTAAGCTTTCTTAGAGCTATGACTTCATGTCTTGGATAAGATTTTGTGGGAAGGAAGTTCAAAATCTCTCTTCTGTTACAGTATGTATGCAAGTCAAAGTTGAGAAAATCCTGAGTTCTACATTAACCAAACACCACAAATGCAGTTCAGGGTTGGGGAGCAATAGGTCAGTGGGTTGTTTTTATTTATTTATGGAGATTCTGCTTTTGTATTGCTTGATTCGGGCAGGGATTAGTGAAAAACCTCATTGATATTAACAGTTAATGAAATCAGTTGATTTGAAACGAAATGTATGCTTTACATGAAATCTGTTATCCAAAAGGACTATAATTAATAATCTTAGCATGTGTATGTTGAAAGTTTACTTGTTTGTTGTAACAGGAGGTGTTTCACATGTTTCTTATTAGTTAAGGAATTAGGTTTTTAGGCTTTATTTGCCTGAAAATTTATCCATTATACGGCAGCGAGTCACTGTAGAGCAGACAACAGAACTGCTGAAGTGGAGGAAAGGAGGAAAAAAAAACGAGAGGCAAAAGTAATGAAAAGTAGTGAAAGCTGCCACAGAAAAAATATGGACTCAGTCAGACATCAATGTGATCAGACAAAAGCCATTTATTATCGAGCATCAATCCTTTTTATACTGTTCTCTGCATCTGCTTACAATAGCTTGCTGTATTATAATTGGATACATATTCTTGCAGCACACAGCAACTAGTAACAATTAATCAAATAAGCGTATGAGAACTTAACGTTTAAAATTTGCTATCAGTCCACTGTTTTGTGGATAGCACAGTCCAGTTTCTTCTTACCTTGCTTGCACTGTTACTTTTGCTTCTTTAACCACGTCCTCCTTCATCCTTGGTTCATGTCGAGCTCCATGTAGGCACTTGCTGACTTGGGAACATGGCCATTCTTTGCTAAAAATCCATCCACAGAAAGCTGTACTAGACACATTTTTTTTTCTTTTACAGCAGTGGGTCATGAATTCTCTATTTCTAGCTTTTATATAGACTTAAAATATGAATAGTTTTTTATTTTGATTAATTCCTTTCTTAGAATCATAGAATCATTAGGGTTGGAAAGGACCTAAAGATCATCTAGTTCCAACCAGGGATGGGCAGGGACACCTTACGCTTTCTTAAGAAATTAAATGTTAGTGATTACACAAACTTTTGACCTGTCTCCTGTAGGTGAGTTTTTTTTCAAAATTTTCTTTTTTTTTTTGGATTTTCCAATTTCATGTATTGTAAATATTATCCTACGTGATAAATTTTGCGTGCATAGATTTTCCTGTCTTGAGAAAGAAGGAATTTTATTTTATGGAATCAGTCAACACAGTAAACATGTCATACGTATAAAACATGTACATATATATCAATCTTAAAATATATGAATTAATCCATTAAAAGCTGTTAAATGGCTCTACAAACATAGGCAGTGTATTTCATTGTACTGATGCACCATAAAATGAACTGAAAAATATTTGCCTGTATGATATATGCTTTTCTGGCCAACTGAGCACAGGGTGTGGTCATCTTTTCTGTTTGGAGATGATTTGCATCTTCTCCTCTCCCCCTCCTCATCAGAGTCATTGTAAATCATATGTCAAGGTAAAGATAAATAGTCAAACATTCATGTACTAACAGTTTCCAGAGTTGCATCTTCAGCAGCACTACAGTCTGCAGATGGAGTATGCCATCAATAAACAATATGGATAATTACACAAAATCCACAAAACTGTCATTTTCTCAATGGCTTCGTGTATGCCTGTGTGCAGAGAACTTGATATGAGCTTATTGCAATGACTAGAAAAGTGGGCCTTACATCATCTCAAATGGCTATGAAAACTTAACATTTTAAATGGTTTTCTTTCAGTTGTGATACAGTTCTGTGATAAACAAGCATCTAGCCAACACTCCTATTTTGTCATTGTGATGAAGTATTGGAATATTGTTCTCTGCAGACCTAGGTTTTAATAATAGAAATATAAAATAAGACCTAAACCAGACCTAATGTAAAATCAAGTTATTTCCTAATTAGAAGGATCAGAAGTTACTTTTAACAGGTGTGCAGGTTTGGGTTTTTTGTGTGCATATATCTATAAAATCACGTCAATATGCATAAATGCGCATTAGTATGTACAATCAGTTACGATTTAGATTGTGTTGCTGAAATAATCCAATCTGTTCTGCATAATACGGCAAAATATATGGACAATTAGTATCTGAATATTACTATTACTGGATTTCCATAAAATACCATGAAGGATTAGAAATGCAGAAACTCAGTCCCAAGTTTCAAATAGCACATTGTTTTCCATAGCTGAGATGTCACTTTATCTGCTTCAGCACTTTTTTATTGCCTTTTGCTTCAAAAGTCAAATTTTATCCCTTAGTCTGCAGTTTTTCTTTCATCTTTGTCCTATTTGATAGGATGGGAACTTCTCTAAAGCTGAAAAAATTCAGAAAATGCCTAGTGGTGTGAAAGTTGTTGGACAGTCCGTGTTTGCAGATTTTGGTGAGTTTTGTTCTTCTAAACTATCCTGAATGTTTCTTTTGCATGTTTTGGTTAAATACTGTAAATGAAAGAGCAAATAAAGATATTTAGCTCTAAAAGGTTTGCTGGGTTTGGGTTTGGGTTTTTTTGTTTTTTTGGGGTTTGGGTTTTTGTTTTACTTTGAGGTGTTGTATCTGTTTGTCTGTAAATCTTGAAATATCTGGGAATAATTATTAATAAATGAAACTTAGTTCAACTTTACTATCCCAGTACATTCTGCATCACATATATCTACTTTTGAGTACCGCACATAAGGACTGCTGCTTTGAACCATGGTACAACGCCAAAGTTACTTTTATCAGATGTATTTAGTTACTATTTTTTCCCCGTAATCTTGTTCAGAAGTTATTAAATATTCATAAATTCTTCAGTTGTACAAACTAATAGAGCCAAAATGTAAATTAATTAAAAACTACTTGTAAATATGGCTGAAACATGATAAAACCTCAATGCTTTTAATTGAAAATTCTGGAAGGCTTTTGGACTGAAATAAAACTGAATTTCTTTATAAAGCTATTTTTGTAGGGATTAGCAGAAGCCTGTACTTTTCTACTGGAACGTACATTTTCAATTGGTTATGGCTTATCAATGTGTCTCATGTTATGGAGAACTGTAAATTTTGTGTTTGTAGTCAAAAAAACCTTCCCTGTGCACTAAAATAAAATTTTGCAACCCAAGGAAGAGTGCTACAGGCCCAATTCTGCTAACAGTATTGAATGTAAATAATTTATTGTATAAATATAGTAACTTAATTTTTTAATACACTTTTTAATTGTGAGACTAAGCCTGTCTTTGACTGTTGTCAAGTGGTAAACTTGTTGGTTTAAAATCTGTTTTAAAGAAAATTACAGTGTTTTAAATCAAAAGACAGAGCCTGTATTAGGCCCAGAGGCTGTTTTTCTTGCCTATGCTGCCATTTAGAAGTATTCTTAAGAGTTCTAGCAAAGCAATTTACTGACACGTAACTAGAAGGCACCTCTGCTGGGTAGGTAATTATCCTTACATCCTCATCTATGAACTATGAATAGGTTTACAGATCTATTGTAACTGAAGTAAAGTAGAAGCTGAACTTTACGTTCTTCTGTGAAATGTTTAACACATTTTCTAGAACCTTTTACTGCTGATCTATAGATATAACCACTTGTGTATATAATCTCTGATGATACGGGTTTTGCAGTTTATAGAAAAAAAAGTGTTAATGTGTTGGGGTTTTGGTAACCATTTTCCAAGCTGATGTTCTGAATAATGTGTCTTAATAGGTGCTAAGTAGAAAGGTTCTTTTAGATTTATTTTGTTTTAACAAGGGCAATGTGGAAAGCAGTCTTCATGTATGCTAATTTTATCTCTGTTAGGTAGCTAATGAACCTGAATGACATATCATAATTTTAGAAATTTATGACAATTAATGGGTTTTTAATAAACGCTGGGATATCTTTGAGAAGAGAAGTCAAACTGTTCAAATATAAAAGTTAAAATTTTGAAAATGTGAATAAATGGAATGCAGTGTGGGGCACCGTGTGGATTTGGTACAGCTAAGGTTGTGAAAGACAGTGGCTGGTATAGCTACTTTAGCTGTGGGGGTCTGCTGTTTTGGACTTCCATCACCAATTGTTTAATACTCTGCTCTGCTAATTACAATCAAATTAATAGGCAAAGCACTAATGTGAGGCAGTTATGGAGCAATCTTTCTAGTAAGGTTGAATACAACGGGAGGCATGCAAGGACTTAACAAATGCATGCAAAGAGAATCATAGAATCGTTAGGGTTGGAAAGGACCTTAAGATCATCTAGTTCCAGTCCCCCTGCCACGGGCAGGGACACCTCACACTAAACCATGCCACCCAAGGCTTTGTCCAACCTGGCGTTGAACACTGCCAGGGATGGAGCACTCACAACCTCCCTGGGCAACCCATTCCAGTGCCTTATCACCCTTACAGGAAAGAACTTCTTCCTTATATCCAATATAAACTCCCCCAGTTTAAGTTTTAACCCGTTACGCCTTGTCCTGTCACTAAAGTTCCTAATGAAGAGTCCCTCCCCAGCATCCGTATAGGCCCCCTTCACATACTGGAAGGCTGCTATGAGGTCTCCACGCAGCCTTCTCTTCTCCAGGCTGAACAGCCCCAACCTTCTCAGCCTATCTTCGTATGGGAGGTGCTCCAGTCCCCTAATCATCCTTGTGGTCCTTCTCTGGACTTGTTCTAGCAGTTCCATGTCCTTTTTGTGTTGAGGACACCAGAACTGCGCACAATACTCCAGGTGAGGTCTCCCAAGAGCAGAGTAAAGGGGCAGGATCACCTCCTTCGACCTGCTGGTCACGCTCCTTTTGATGCAGTCCAGGATATGGTTGGCTTTCCGGGCTGCAAGCACGCACTGCCAGCTCATGTTCATTTTCTCATCAACCAGCACCCCCAAGTCCTTCTCCGCAGGGCTGCTCTGAATCTCTTCTCGGCCCAGCCTGTAGCTGTGCCTGGGATTGCTCTGGCCCAGGTGTAGGACCTTGCACTTGTCATGGTTAAACTTCATAAGGTTGGCATGAGTCCACCTTACAAGTGTTTCAAGGTCCCTCTGGATGCCATTCCTTCCCTCCAGGGTATCAACCGAACCACACAGCTTGGTGTCATTGGCAAAGTTGCTGAGGGCACACTCAATCCAACTGTCCATGTCAGCAGTGAAGATATTAAACAAGACCGGTCCCAACACCGGTCCCTGAGGGACACCACTTGTTACTGGTCTCCAGCCAGACATTGAGCCATTGACCACAACTCTTTGTGTGCAGCCATCCAGCCAGCTCTTTATCCACTGAGTGGTCCACCTATCAAATCGATGTCTCTCCAATTTAGAGACAAGGATGTTGTGTGGGACAGTGTTGAATGCCTTACACAAGTCCAGGTAGATGACATCAATTGCTCTACCCCTGTCCATCAGTTCTGTAGCCCCATCATAGAAGGCCATCAAATTGGTCAGGCAGGATTTCCCCTTCGTGAAGCCATGCTGGCTGTTACCAAGCACCTTGTTGATTTTCATGTGCCTTAGCATGCCATCCAGGAGAATCTGCTCCAAGATTTTGCCAGGCACAGAGGTGAGACTGACTGGTCTGTAATTCCCCGGGTCATCCATTTTCCCCTTCTTGAAAATGGGGGTTATGTTTCCCTTTTTCCAGTCGTTGGGAACTTCACCAGACTGCCATGATTTCTCAAATATGATGGCCAGCGGCTTTGCAACTTCATTCTCCAGCTCCTTCAGGGCCCGTGGATGGATTTCATCAGGTCCTACGGACTTGTGCGCATTCAGATTTTTAAGATGGTCTTGAACCAGCTCCTCTCCTACAGTGGGCGCAAGGTCTTCATTCTCACCGTCCCTGTATCTGCCTTCCAAGATTTGGGTGCTGCGGTCAGAGCCTTAGCCAGTGAAGACCGAGGCAAAGACGTCCTTCAGAACCTCAGCCTTCTCCAAATCCTGTGTAGCTAGTTCTCCCGAGAGCTTCCTGAGGGGGCCTACATTCTCCCTAGTCTGTTTTTTATTTGCTATGTACCTGTAGAATCCCTTCCTGTTATCTTTAATACCTCTAGCTAAGTTTAATTCTAACTGAGCCTTAGCTTTCCTAACCTGGTCCCTAGCTTCCCGGATAACATCCCTGTACTCTTCCCAGGCCACCTGTCCTTGCTTCCACTTTTTATAAGCGTCTTTTTTTCATTTGAATTTGAAAAATAAATGTAGAGGGACAGCATATATGACAAAGCAGATGGAGAGGCAAAGAACCACCAGTATCATCTGTGGGAGGGGATGCTGGTTTTCAGAAACTGAGTTTTCGGAACTGGTTGTTCAGAAAGATCCCAGCCATTTCATCTCTGAGAGACCACCTTGCAGTATGAGGGTCTTGCTTCCACTTCCTGAACAGCTGCATGCACACTCTCATCTTAAGCTACATTCCAGATCACTCAGGTTCATCCGGGGTAAAGGATGGGGAATTTAATTTTTAATGGCCTTTCGGCCCATTGATTTTCCTACGCAAGTTAAAAGATTGTTATACATGTAGGTGTGTGCGTTGATAGAGAAACAGTTTTATTCTGACAACTACAGAAATACTTGTTTTCAAATTTATTGAACACTATCATGACTTTATTATTTCCTTTAACAGTGGGTAGGAAATAGAGTAGTGCATCAATTTTATTTTATTTTCATCTTCCCAGCATTAATTTAAAGTAATCAGGACAAAAAAAAATTGTTTTCTTATGGAACAAACTTTTAGCGACTATTAAAGTAAACATGGTACTAAAACAATATGTATGAGTAATGAAGGGATGTAATTCTAAGTGCCATGTTCTTAATGAAATGGAATTTGAAGGAAGTTAAATAACATCCCACCACCATCAAAAAAACCCTAACAACAGTTAAATAGTAATGTGTTAAAGTGACTATATAATGCATGGTAGGAGGAAAAAGAATTTCAATGCAAAGGAGGATCTTGAGTTCTGCTCATGTTAATAATGCTATCAGAGTAACTGCTTTTACCCACTGTGCTATTTCTGCATATGTTTAGGTACTTCAGAAAGTAAGTATTTAGCGTCTAGATTCTGCTTGTAGTGAGCTGAAGTTAAAGAAAATGCCTTGCTAGAGATAGTTTGTCAGACTTGAACATCTTTTTTCAGTTTTCCATTTCAAACATGATGAAATAATGATTGCCGTAAGTCAAAATAAGTCAAGGTATGATTGTTTGCTGCTTGGCTATTTGTAATGGACCCTGAAAGATGTTGTATTGCACAACCCATCAAAATACCACAATGAAAATGTAAAATGAGAGGCATTAGAAGGTTGTGCCACCTTTTACTTAAGTAACTTTTGGTGAACTATGTGAAGTACTAAGCAGAGCATACAGAATCCACTCACACTGCTTTGTGGATGCTGCAAGCACCTTCACTGCTGGCTCTGGAATACAGCTGTTGTGACTAGAAACAAGCTCAATATACAGTTGCAAGCCTGCTACATTCGTACTTCTGTGCTGCCTGCCTCTGTTTTCTTCTCCTTCCTTGAATTTTCCTTACCTAATTGCTGATGTGCCAGCCTTGCCATTTGCTATAGGTCTCAAAGTATTTCATATTTCTCTGTGCTTCCACTCTCTGTGACTTCTCATTTAGTAAACCTTGTGCATATTAGACTCTGGAATGATGTCAGGTCCTGATATGAGCTTGAGCATTTTGCCACCTGTGCTGCTGCCTTCTCATTTACACCCACCTTTTTGTACACTGGTATATTTCTGCAGTACAAGATTCTGATTTATTGATCTCACCTACATCTCAGCAAACCATGTATTGTTTCAAAAGGTGACTTTGTCGAGCATTATTTCCTGATTCCGAAAGTTTTATTTGAAGTACCATTTCCAGCCTTAAGTATTTACCTGTTGTTTGAAAGAAGGGGGCAGATTTGAATAAGATCCTGACTGAGAGCCTCCAAAAGCAACTAACTAATTTGGGGCAAGGTTTTCTTTCTTAAACTAAGCAGGTTGAACTAGCTATCAAGTAAAAATTATTTAGATAAGTGGACTTGGAAAAAACAGACATTAGGTGACTCATGAAAAACTATCACAGATGTTAGAGTAATCTTAGCACCAAGTCTTGCTGAAGTACTGGAATAATTTTTCTTTTCTCATGAAGAAATGCAATTGTATGCTTGTATACAGCTCTGTGAGTTGTATATAGCTCTGTGAGTTGTGTACAGCTGTATCTGTGAGGTCTAGTACATTTCTGTGTATGTGTGTGTGTGTATTTTAATGGAAAAATATGCAAAAGTAGGTGTATATATAAATAGATTTATGATAATAAATACTAGACTTAGACTTTTTCTAAATTGGAACTTCTAAAATAAGTATCACTCCCCTCTGTTACATGATAGTAATGATTTGCACATTACCTGATGAAAGGACAGGGAACAATTGACATATTTGTATTGTCCTTTTAAAAACAAATAAGACATGCTCTATGGTACAGTTATTACAAATGGCATTTCAGTTAATTAAGGTGAGCAGAGTCAGGCAGTAGAGAATTCTGCACTTATTTGGCTGACACATTGCTCCAAACAGTTAGAGCTCTTCATTACTTTTTCTGTTCTTCTCATGTCACTATGGTAATTGCAGCGCAGTGGTTGCTATAGCAAAAATGATTAATCCTCCATTGTTGTTATCAGTATGCTAGCAGAGGCTTTTTATAAGATCTGCTTTGTACTGTCTTTAGAGGAAATCATAAATGTTGGATAGAATCCTGATGAATAATTCCAATTATAGAGTTCTAATAGTTGTCACTTGAAACAGTGGGAAATTTTGTATTTGTTAAAAAATTTAAGGATTTCAGTGGGATGCTCTTAAAATGACCAATTTTTTTAGTAACAAGAACAACGTGAACCGTATTTTGGACACACAAACCTGCTATTTTCTTTTTACTTTGAAGATTAATGAACTATGCCTTTAAGCACCTAGCACAGAATATTGTGCAGTCTATCCAGTCCATTAATTAATTTTTATAGGAAATTGATGTTATAACTTCCATTCGAGTATGATTGGTTCAGTTCAATAGTGGAGATTGATAAATCATCCTCTATAACACCTGATCTAAGAATGTAGAAGGTTGATTAGTCAGTCATTAATTTTGCTTAGTTTAGGCAAAAAAAAATGGTGCAGTCTGTATATAAAGAGAATAAAAGTAGCTTTTTTAAATCAGTCTTGATCATACTGTTGACATTGTCCTCATGAATAAAAACAACAGAGCTCTTTCTGAGGGTAGCATTTAGCCATTTTTACCTGAGTTCTTTATCTTTTACTCACCATTTGTTTTCTTAGGTGCTGCTGAGTCTCTCTGTTAACCGAGAGTGCTGTGTGGGCTGACAGTGGCTGTAGTTGCAGCCTTAGATGATGTGTTACTCAGTACTCCTAAGTAATCTTAGGTGTGTTCTTGAATCCTTCCAAAATATAAACACTAATTCTGTTACTTCTTTCTCTCCAGGTATTTAGTACGGCTTGGGTGTAGTGAGGTATTTCTATCTGCTTAGTTTTGAATGTAGTTCCAAAGCTGTGTCTATTTCTGTGGGGAAATCTGCTTTCCATATTTTGCCAAGTTCTTTCATATGTTGCTGACAAAAGCTAACATCTCCTGGGGGAAGGAAAAAAGATATAAAATAGTTGATGTCTTTTAATGTTAATTTTTGTCAAAGGGGCTAGTACATTAAGAATTACTTTGCTTTCTTTCTGGTACTAAAATTAGGAGTGGTGCATATGCCACCTGCTTATCCATTCTTTGTTGAATAGCTTAATCTCCTCATGACTTCCCTGCCTATGGCAGGGGTTTGGAACTAGATGAACTTAAGGTCCTTTCCAACCCAAACCATTCTATGATTCTATGACTGAATTTTTCTTAGAAAATGTGCATGACTAATATAACAAAAACTCCCAACCCAATGTTTAGCCACAGAGGTGGCTTTCTGTTATTAGTGTTATCCCCTTCCTTTGTTAGCATGTGAAAGCTTAATGCCATATGAACTTTCTATATGTGTAGCAGTAGCTAGTTCCAAGCTGTACAGTCAGGCTTTGTAGTTTCTGTACTAGCAATATGAGATAGTTGGAATTAATAGTTTCCAGCACTAACTCCAAGAGGAATGTCAGTGCTACTCCTTGCTTAGTGTGCAGGGGGGTTCTTGTTCTGTATTTAATTTTGTTTTGGATTCTGGTTAATGTATTTGATGCAGTCTTCCCATTTAAGATAGAAGACCTTCCTGTTGGATCAGATGCCACATGGAGGTCTCTGTGCAGTTTGCTGGTGCACTTTGTTTAAAAGCTTTTCTTGCAGTGGAGGTGTGAATAGGAGTTCTTTGGAAGGATACAGGCAAAGTCAGAATTGAGTGTAAAGGAGAGTACTAGAAGGGTTTCTTTAATGTCCACAGAACTTTGAATCATCTGAAAAAGCTCTTTGCATCTGTTTTTTTGAAGCTGTGATTCACGTTTTCTAAAAGCAGCTAACACTGATTCCTTTAATAATGCATAATTATCTTAGTAATTTATTATAATTGTCATGACCATCTTGTTGAGCACCTACAGGCAGAGTGTGACAAAGGAATTCTAATAATTTTATTACTTTAGAAGATAAGATAATCAAACAAACCTTTATTTTGTTTGAGTACCAAACTCAGGCATACTGGTTGTAGTCTTCTTGTCTGCCTCAGAAGGGTATTGTTTTGAGCACTACCATAACAGGGCTTTTTCCTCCTTGTTTTCCTACTGTTCATTAGAACTTTAAATGAAAGGCTCATGAGGAAGGAGAATGAGAACTGGGCAAAGCCATGAGAGAGAAATGTGAGCAAGTTATACATATGGTGAAATAAAAAGCATATAAATATTCATTAGGACATATTGTATCAAACAAGAGATGCCTTATGCGTATTTCGACTTTAAACAAGCAGCAGAGAAAAACTTGGCTTTTACAACACTATGATGAGAACACTTTTTTCCTCATCTTTTTGAAGGGAACTGGGGAAACTGCACCAGCAGAAGATCTGTACCAATACAGGGACTGCAGCTTGTCTAGAATCTGTATTCTCAAGAGAGAACAGTCGGTTCTCTAGGCATGAGGACTTTGTGGTATATGAAGGGTCTTGCTTTTATGTAGCGTCAGACTCAGAATTACAAAAGCTAGACTGTTCTCACTGTCTTAGCTTGCATAGTTAGCTTATTTCTATCGTCCCGAAAGCAATTTGTTTTTCTTTAACACAACTGTAATGAGTTGTAATAATCAGTCCAAAAAAATGTTGATTCCATTTTTGTTTTTAAATGCGATTACACTGCAGCAGAACTACATAGCTATTTAAAGTAAAAAGATTTGGATCATACGCCCACCAAAAGCTTTTTTGTTCTTCCTAACTACATCTTTATCTTGCTGTATTACAAAACAATTTTGAATTGAGTGATTGTGGTTCTTGCCATTTCCCCAGGTTCTGTTTTTTCATTCCCACTTCCCATGTTGGAAAGTGCATTGTACAAGTGTGTGCAACAAATGTAATAACCCTTGAACTGGTTGCAAAATACCGCTTTTCTGACACCTTTTTCTGTTTTTGAAGGAATTTGAACATCTGAATTGAATAGGTTTTGCCTGTGTTTACTCCTGCTAAGTAAATCATGTGCGTGTTTTTTTAAGATCTTGGCTCTGATACATCTTGGTTTGGGAAGGAGTCCACTATGTATGCAACTTTTTCTTAAAGTGTGAAAGAACTTCATAATTCACTAGCAGTCTCTTCAAAAGTCCATTTGGGAGTGGTGGGTTATGTTTTGTCTTTCCTCTACTGTAGGACCTGCTGCCTAATTGCCTATTCAGCCTAGCTATATTATGCGTGTTTCTTTTTAATTATGGGTAGATGTAGGTGATAAGTCAGCTGTCAGACAGAATGGAGCCATCCCAAAAGGTCTATGCCACTGTGAGATGATAATCAGTTGGTTCAGATTGAAAGGCTAAAAGCTAATTTACCTGCTACAGCAATATCTTAGCCATCCAAGCTGAAACTAGACAAAATCTAGTACCACCATTATGCATTAGCAGACAGCACAACTTCTATGTGTAGATTAGCAGTTCAGTGAGATGCCAAGACCTGGGGGGCAATGAATCTCTTGATAACCACCAACATACAGTTTCATATTTGTACATTGACTATAAAACATGTGCTTATGCTATGGTACATTAGCATTGCATTTTGAACATATAACACTTTTTCATAGCATCATGTTGTTCTTTATCTGATTTTAAAAGTTTTCTTGTGCTTTCTCCCACTCAAACAACTTTCAGAATTGATTGAAAATGTTTGAGCTAATGCTTTTTTCCAAGTTTGAACATTCACAGTCAATGTTAAAGCTTCAGCTGTGAGTCATTTTTCTCATACAATTTCTCTATATGAGGTGTGCTCCTAGTGAGCTGCACAATCTATGTCTTTTGGGTTACTCTTGTTCTGGATTAGATTGCTTTGCAGACAGAGGCAAAATGTTGGGAAGAACAGAGTATCCCTGGCTTGCCTTAATAATACAGTGAACAGGCAGTTGTAAGGAATCATTCATGTGCAGTTCTGGTGTCCTTAACATAAAAAGGACATGGAACTGTTGGAACAAGTCCAGAGGAGGGCCGCGAGAATGATCAGGGGACTGGAGCACCTCCCGTGTGAAGATAGGCTAAGAAAGTTGGGGCTGTTCAGCCTGGAGAAGACTGCGTGGAGACCTCAGAGCAACCTTCCAGTATCTGAAGGAGGCTTATAAGGATGCTGGGGAGGGACTCTTCATTAGGGACTGCAATGACAGGCCAAGGGGGTAACGGGTTAAAACTTAAACAGGGGAAGTTTAGATTGGATATAAGGAAGAAATTCTTTCCTGTAAGGGTGATGAGGCACTGGAATGGGTTGCCCAAGGAGGTTGTGAATGCTCCATCCCTGGCGGTGTTCAAGGCCAGGTTGAACAGAGCCTTGGGTGAGACGGTTTATTCTGCCCCCCCCCATGGCAGGGGGATTGGAACTAGATGGTCTTAAGGTCCTTTCCAACCCTAACTATTCTATGATTCTGTGATTCTCACATGATTCCTCTATAGCGTAAGACTGCTAATTTTGTCCCTGCGTGTTTTGACAGAAGTACAGATTTGCAGTTGATGAGTATGTGGGACTGTTCTTTTTCTAGCCTTTTCGACTGCCTGTAAAATTTGATCTTTATTAACCATGTAGTTCTTTATTATTACTAATTAAGCTGGAATCGTGTGTTGAGAACAGATTAGCTAATGGTTAAGATTTTATTTAACAGTTGAGATTTTATTTGCATGTTAAACATGCTTTCAGTCAGTTGGTAGTGGCAAAGGACACTTGGAGTCTAGGGTATGTTTAGTTAGCCACAGCTACTGCTAGAAATTACCTAGAAATAGCAAGTAAGGATAACCTTGGGATTTATGGCAGTTTGGACTGAGACTTTTTAAAATGTGTATAGTAATGGAAAGTAGACTCTGGGAGCTGAATGAAGACTGCAGAGAATCTCCAGAAACAGATTTTTTAGGTAAACCTAGGCTGAAATACATTATGAGAGCCATGTTGTGCAAGGTGTTTTTACATCTGAAACTAGTGCAGCTTATTTCAGCTGGTCTGATGGGTTCATCCAGCCACTGTGACCAATGCATGTGTTGCCATCTATGGATACCTAATTGCAGTAGAGCAAATGGCTAATGGTACTCCTTTTTGATTTCTGTTTTCTTCCTCCTTTGTGGAGGAATTTAAATTCAAGATTAGAGTTTAAAATTGAAGGGTATTTGTTTAAATTGAAATTGAAACCAAGCATAATGACAAGAGTTAGCATTAGTAAACTAAGTCTGTTAGCGAGATTGAGCTCTTCTGTGAGCAGCTGTTGAGGTTTTTATGTGTGGTCTTCAAGATCAGTAGAGTTGTGACAAAAGTTTGTATTTCAGATTCTTCCAAGGCTGGAACTGCATAAGTATTAGGAATAAATACTTTTCTTTCAAAACTGAAAAAGCCACTATATCAATTTGTTGGTTTTAGATATTGCCCTTGAAAAATCTTCAGAAATACAGGAAAAATCGTGCTTCTACTTATCACAGATGAGAACAGTTTCAGGTTGTAACGGATAGTGAAAAAGATTCTGCTTTAGGTTTGTGTGTAGTGCTGGTTTTGTGGGAGGGTTTTCATGGGCTTTTTTGAACAAAGGTTGATGCAAGATTTTAATTTAAATAAATTATTCTACAGTTTTAGCCAATGTTCCAGGTGGGGTTTATCCTTATTTTTGTAAGAAATGGTAACTGCTGCATTTGACTTATAAAATGTGGGTTAACAATTTTGACAATCTCTGATTTTTCTTCAGAAAACTGATTTTAATCAGATAATCTCAACAGTAAAAGATTGATCTGTCCATCAAAAGATGTGCATTAGGAATAAAAACTAGAGAAGAAATATGAGGTGATAGTATGATAGAGATGAAGAATGTTGGGGTTTCCTTTTCTTTATTGCTACTTTTCTGTAATACAATATATAACTAAACAAGAAAACACCAGTTCAGTATTCATAAGATGGATATCTCTATCTGAAAAACTTTTGGAGGGATCTCGGTGAGCTTAAGAACCCTTAGACTTCTCATCTTTTTCTTGACAAATTTTTATTTATTTATTTTCCTTAAAATTGTGCTGTAAATTTCCAACAGATTTTTCTCTTATCTTAAAAATTTGTTTCAACTGAAAGCAGGAGTGTGTAATAAAAGTTAGATAAATGGACCTCTAGGTCCATTCCGGTTAGGGGAACAGGGGGAACTGTGTCCTATTAAAATATTAATACAAGCTCCTTAGAACTGTATGGGTTAAGGAACAATTTATAAAGATTAATTCTTATTACAGTATGACCTTTGATTTCATAGCCTGGAAAAGCAGATTACTTGAGCTTCCCCTGAGTTGGGGCGTATCATCTCTTCAGTGAGTCAAGTTTGGTTGCAGTAGTCAAGGACTTGCAGCAGTAGTCATTAATGCAGGAATTCTAGCTGCTGCTTTTTGGCTGCTTCCATTAAGCTACTATCATCTTCCTTCTCAGGCCATACAAGATAACTTGTGGTGGCCTCTCTCTGTGTAGGAAGGTGCTGTATTTCTGACTATGCTAGGCAGGGCTGTGAGGCCAGAAAGAGAACATAGGGATCTCTCATGGAGTAGGAATTGAGCAGTGAATTCACACACACACACACGCACCCCAGCATTATTTGCTCTGTGTGCCAGAATTCTAGGTGCAAATAGACTTTGCTTGTTTAAACATGGAAAGGTGTCCTGGGTTCAGCAGTGGCAGTCATGTTTCTCCTTCGTGGTAGCTGGTGCAGTGCTGTGTTTTGACTTCCAGCCTGGGAACAGTGTTGGTGAAACCGATGTTTTTGGTTGTTGCTAAGTGATGTTTACACTGACCAAGGACTTTGTGAGGCTCATGCTCTGCCAGGGAGGAGGGGAAGCTGTGAGGAAGCAGATGGGGCGCCTGACCCGGGCTAGCCAAGGAGGTATTCCATACCACAGCACGTCATGCCTGGGGTGAGGGGGTAACTGGGAGTTACCTGGAAGGACATGGGCTTCCGGGTGGGACTCGTTTCTTGGCTGGTGGTATCGTATTCTCTTCCCTTGTTATTTTCTCTTATCATTGTTGTCGTTGGTAGTAGCAGTGGTGATTTGTGTTGTACATTGGTTGCTGGACTGTTCTTGTCGCAACCCATAGGAGTTGCACCCTTTTGATCCAGGAGCGGGGAAGGGGGGAGCCCGGGGGGGGGGGGGGTGGGCCTCGATTGTTGTCCTAACCCTAACCCTAACCCGGCACCACTCACTGGGAGTGAGTGAACAAGTTGTCTGACTGGGTTTAAACCATGACAAAAGGTCATCATTCTATTAAAGGTTTTGGAAATAATGTGGATTAAAAGTGCTTGAAGAACATTTTTGAGAACCTGTAAATTTCTCAGATTTGCCTAATTCTGTAAGGCTGGAGTTTATTAGCCATTGTGTTAGTCAACTTTCCAGTGTTGTTATTTATGTTATAGATTAATGTATTCTTACCTTAGCACAAGAATTTAAAAGTAGTTCAGAATATTAAATACGTTTGTATGGTGGACTTGCGATGATGCATGTATATTAAAGGTCATTTTCTTCCCAACTAAACACAGGGATTAAGTAAATTACTAAGCAGTCTTCTAAGTATATCACATTATCATCGGAAATAAAATGTTTATGGGTCAAGATGAAAATACATCAATTGAGAAAATTTCAAATAAAATACCAGAATTAGATTATCAAGTTAAGGACTTTAAATAGGTCTTGTTTCTCTCATGTCATTTTTCACATTTTAAAAATCAATGTATTATTCATAGCTGATGATTTCTTGCAAACAGGGAAACAGGATTTCTGATTCTGCAAATACAAAGCTGACAGTCGTGTGTGATTTTGGTTTTTGTTTTGTTTTTTTTTTCTCTCACAGATGGAGACGGACAAAGTGAACATTTATTACCAGTCTGTGAAGATACAACATGTCAAAAAAGTGCCATCTACTTAACTAAGCTAGGAATGGATCAGGTATTGTGAGTTTGAAATTGCAAAGACAAAGGAAAATACTGTTCTTTATGAAATAAGGTGAAACAGGAAAGCAGAATAAGACTTCCTCACTTGTAATCATTGCATATAAGACTTTCGTTTATTTACTTGTTACCTACCAAAAAAACCCCTGAGTTTGGTGGAAGATGTTGCATACCTAGAATTCTATATAATGGATAATTCTACTCAAGAAAATTCCAGATGTTTCAGTGAGTCACTTCTTGATTGTAAAACACTGCATCCAAAGCATCTTAACTGCCCTAACCTGAGATGGAAATCAAGGTTTGTGTTAAGAGTTCGAAACAGATCTAATTAATTCAAATAATCTTACCTAGTTCCAGGTAGGGAGTTATTTTATAGTAAAAATATATATATATATATATATATATATTTATATAAATATATATATGTGCATCCACATATATCAAGTTGAACCAGCTCACACCTCTTACACCTTTTTGCTACTGTGTCTTTGATTCTTAGTAAGTAAGTAAATTTCCAAACAGTATGTGGAGGCTAGTGTTTAGGCTGTGTATCTTCAGGGCTAGGTTTCTATTTAACTACTTCAGCTTCGCTCACAAACACTACTTGTTTTGAGAGACATGGTCATAATTCATGTAATAGATTACTATATATTCACTTATTTTAAAGTGTGTCTTAATCTGTTTTAAGTATTTATAGTTCCCTGCTTTATAATAAAGTTACAGTTTATGATAACTTAATATTTGTTTGATGCCTGAAAAATTATTTTTTCTAAATTCATGTTTAGCAGTGTGAATGTAAAGGCCAGGGTGTCCTATAAAGTACATGCTTATAGTTGACAGCAAAACCCACTATAGTGTACTTAGAATCATACAGTAGAATCATAGAATAGTTAGGGTTGGAAAGGACCTTAAGGTCATCTAGTTTCACCCCCCTGCCATGGGCACGGACACCTCACACTCAATAAACCATGTCACCCAAGGCTCTGTCCAATTTGGCCTTAAACACCACCAGGGATGGAGCATTCACAGCTTCCATGGGCAGCCCATTCCAGTGCCTCACCACCCTGACAGTAGGAACTTCTTCCTCATATCTAATCTAAACTTCCCCCGTTTGAGTTTGAACCCATTACAGCTTGTAACGGGTTACAGGAATTTGTAGTGTGTGCCATACATATTTCTTCATGTCTTGTTTGTTGTGATGTCAGATAAAACCAAATTAAAATCAGTTCCATGATAGCATATGATTCATTGGGATGAAATGTGTAACAATCAGAAATACACATTTGTAGAACGTTGTGGTGAAGCATGCAATGGCATGTCAGGCTTTCAAGTTGTTCCAGTAAGGTCATGTTTGATGTCTGTCATTCTGCAGTATATTTCTCATGACATCTTTAGCACAGCTGGATGGCAACTGGAAAGCCAAGCAGACCTAGGAAGATTATTTTCAGGGATGATCGTTCACCAAAGGTTTTCATTTGTTTAATTGTTTAATCTTTATGAGTATTAGAAATATCTCTGATAGATTTTCTTCTTTGGATGATGGAGCAAAAGTAAGGCAAAAAAACACATGAGTGACTTCAGGAGATGCAGATCTACTAACATTTCAAAAAAATGTGACTGTTTCCATAATGACAGAAGAGTTGCTGACAGATCTGAAGTAGAATCCCATGTGCTGTTTCAGGTTATGGCAGGTGTTAGGACACTTCAGGCTTCTTCTAATTCACCTGCAACAGCTACAGACTAATCAGCTGGATGATTCAGATCTCTCATCTACATTCTGAAAAGTAGACTGAGTTCTCCCTGAAAAATGTTTTGAAGTCTGTGATACCTACTGTGGAAAGTCTGTGTGCTATGATATTCTTAGAGGTGACTAACGTTTCTTCCAGTTTTCCAAGTATTCAGTATGATTCTTCCTTTGTTTCCTGAAGCAAACAGCAATATTTTAGTCACTTCACTGGAGGGCTTCTTTATGGCTTGATGATTCTTATAACCTTTCTTTGTACAATGGAAAGATTATAGCTTTATTCCTCTTCTAAATCTAGCAGCTCTGAAGTAGAACACAGTGGTACATCCTACAGCAAATCACAGGTCTTTATCATGTTGCTCTCTAGGCTAGAGAAGTTTGTGACAGCACTGATTATCAGCTGCAGTTGGTCAGTGTTAGAAGTTTGTCCTTGTTCCTCTGTAACAGTTTAAGGGCCATCAAAAGCTGGTGGAGGGGAGGGGAGACTGCAGCTGCAATTTCATAAATCTCAAGATTCTACAGGATCATCTCATTGTTTCCAAGTTGCTCATTTTCTCAAAGCAGCTATGGGCCTCTGAGACACATTCCAACATCAGAAATACAACTTTTACTGCTCTGGTTGCCTTTTTCTGGCTAAATCAGTGTTTTAGATTGTTGTCTTCTGGGCTTGAGCTCCATAAGTTAATGTTGTGATACTGATGTATAGATAACTTAGTTTGGTTTTATGTGATAGTAGCTGCTCAATTGTATATGAAATTCAGGGACCTTCATAAGCACCAGAAGCCTAATGCAGCCTGAAATCAGAGGATTTCTTTATGTGCAGCTGAACTGCAGTGCATGTGTACAGTAGAGCAGGAGCCCCCAGGGAAAAGGACTTCTGTTGCCCTGGCCAGTTTTTTCTGGCCACTCTTGATACTCATTGCCCTATAGGATGGCAAAGTGTTCGTCATAGAAAGGAGGAGAGACCCTGACATTTCCGGAAAATGTATTGGCCAAGAAAGGACTACCAGTCTCCAAATGCATGCTGATTTGCAGCTGGCTCCCTGCCCAAGTTAGGTGGTCTGGAAGAGGGAAGCTGGCTGAGTGGGTTGTGCTTCATAGGATTTTAGCCATAATTTAAAAATTGGGGTGTGTTAATTCCACAGTTTTGGATCAAAGACCTACTGAAAGGCTTTAGAGCAAGGCTTTTATATATTTCCTAATGTCTAGAAGAAGGTGGAATGAAAGAAATAAGCCATTTTCAAGTTCAGTAGGGTGAGTGCAACAAGCTTTAAATTTTAATCCAGTACCTGAGAGTTTTTTCAAAATGAAAATGACCCTGTTTTCATAGGGCAATAAAGCATTTTTTTCTCTTCTGTCTTGAAAAACAGGTAGTTTTTGTTTTTTAGGCTTGTTTTAAAACAAGAGTTGGAAAACAAATTTTAAAGCAGTGAAGTAAAGACTTTTTTTTCTTATTTTAGCCTACAAAATCATTAATTGAAGGATTAAAAATATGTATATAAATGTTATAAATAACATCAGTGGTGCTATGCAATTAAATTTTACCGAAAGGGAAGAAGTATAACTGTTTTCTCTAAATTTTATGTGTTCATTTAAATTTTCCTTTTGATACACTCGTTCCATTTTTCAGTATGTTTTTGCATCTTATCTAGGTAATAGAAATCATATGATCAGAAAACAGCAAAAATAGCTTTGTGTGTCCTCATTATACCCACCTATTTATATCTTATAGTAAAAGGAAAAAAATTAGTTTTAGTCTCTTTGCTATTAAAATGATAACAGCAAACATGAACCCTCAAGTAATTGTCTGGATTATCAAATACGAAAGAAGTAGGATATTTATATTATTGACAAACATACTTTTGTTTTTTGCCTTCTGTACTGAAATGTATGTCCTGAGGCACATGAACAATTACTCTTGCATTACATTGCACACGATTACGTTATAGTGCTATTTATAAAATATGCAGAATGAGTTTTACCAAACATGTGGGTTACTCTGAATTTAAACTCTCAGAGTAAGTTACTAGAGCATGCTCTGGTTGCACATCGAACAAGAATGATATTTTTAAAAGGTTCTACAGCTGCAGTTGTAAGTCCCACAACCGGTTCATGGGATGGATGAGCCTTATTCTGAAGTATGCAGAGTGATGATGCTTGGTTGCAATAGGGGATGTTTCTGTTTTGCTCACCCATTGTTTTGTATATTGTAGACTTGATGACTATAAATTGCCTTCTATGAATCACTCTAAGTAGAGTAAAAACGGAATATGAATTCAAATTTATGCCTAAAAACTATTTTTCCTTTAAAATAGTGTTACCTTACATGGGAACATTTAGAAAGTATATGATGGATATAATTGGATTTCAATGCAATGACTGTGTGAATGGTACCGTGTAAATCAAAACCTGTATTATATTTCATGGTTCTGATTTCAATCAGTGTTTTTCAAAAATTACAGTGGTTTGCAATAATACTGTTTCATCTGTGTTCTGCATGACAAGTAAGTGCTAAGAAATCTAACCCTTTGAAAAATTTCCCTTGGGTTAAGAGTCTTTTCCTTATTTTGTGTTTCTTAGACTTTTCCAAACCTTCAGCAGCTAGCAGTAACTACATGGGCATGCGGGGGGGGGGGGGGGGGGGGGGGGGGGAAGGTGAAAGAGTAAAGTATGTTTAGTTTCAGCTTTAAGTTTTCATCAAGTGTGGTGTAGGTCATTACTGCAACTGAGATGCCACCACTCACATAGGCAGACATGCAGTAAGTATAAGCAGTGTCTGGCAGGACTGGTCCAGGCTTCTAAGCCATGTGTGATACCCAGAGGTGACCTTAGCATACTTCAACAACTCTGCAGGCTTCTGTAATACACACATGGCTGTAGGTAATCTCAAAGGACCAGTCCAAGTCTCACACATTCCTGCCATATGGCAGAAGTGGTGTTGATTACTGAACTGTGTTAGTAAGGGGGTCTTTCCACAGCAGGCAACCATGCTGTCAGGGATCTCATTCTGGTTCCTGAAATAGCTAAATTAAGGCTTGGATAAAAAACATTTAAGATGCTTTAAGTCTTTTGATGCTGGTGATAGTGGTCCTTTAAGATGGCACCCTTCTGTCCTTTTGAAGGCATTGTGAGTTAATTGACATATAAAACTACTTCTGGTTTTAAAAATGGCACTGATTTTTTCCATAGCATTGAAATGTTAACCCTGGTACTTTGGATTCATACCAACTCCTAAAATTACTTTTGATTTTAATTAAGATAAATTGCTGTTTAGCACTTCTTCAGCACTTAGTGGAAAGTAAGTGCAGATACATTCTGTTTCTTGTCCTGGAGAAATTATACTTTGCATTTCTTTTGTACTTTCTATTTGATTCAGTAATCTTAATTTCTTATCAAATGGTTCAATATCTGGTGGTGTTGGGGAGATAAGAGGAGAATTGAAGCTCTTGAACTTCTAAATATCCGTGAATGATAGAATCATTCAAGCTGAAATGAGCCTTAGGAGATCCAGCCTTCTGCTTCAAGCCAGGACAAAACTGAATTCAGGAAATCATCTTTTGCTCTTACTATCTTGTATCTCAGTAGAAAGCCTGGCTTCATCTTCTCAGTTCTTTTTGCTGCAGGCATTAGAAGACCACTATTAGGTCCCCCCCCCAAAATCTTCTGTCCTGAACAAACCCTGTGCCCTCAGCCTGTCCTTTGAGTAAATGTTCACTGTCAAACCATCTTGGTGACCCTTCTGTAAACTTACTCAGTATTCTCAAATCTTGAACCATGGGAGACAAAACTGGATACAGAATCCAGATGCAGACTAACAACTGCCAAACAAAGAAATGATGACTTGCCTCAATCAGCAGGAGTATAGCCAGCAGTTACAGTGTGGTATGCTCTTATGCTGTCATAGCTGCCACGCTCAGCTTTAGCTTACTGCTCACCAGGACCTGGGCATCCTTTTTAGGAAAGCTATCCAGCTGGTGGGTCTCCAGCCTGTACTGTTTATGGCAATTTACTCCCCTGTACTGGATTTCCTTTACTAACTGTTATGAGGTCCCTTTTTTCCCATTCTTACCGTTCTGAATGGCCATCTGCTCCTGAAGCATATTGGTAGTATCCCCCAATTTGGTGTTGTCTACAAATTTAATGAGGGTGAACCCCCTCTCCAGCTTTAATGCTGCCTATTGCTTGCCATTCAAGGAAAAATTATGGGACTTGTGATTTGGCCTTACCTATACTTGAGGATTAGTATAGATTGCAGGCAAACCTGAATTTCACTGAAGTTATTCCTGAATATTTCCATACACTGGACACATTTCAAAACACAGGTCCTTTATTCTTACAACCTTTTATTTTATTTTTTTTTCCTGTTCTCGAATAGAAAAAACTTCAAATGATTTTTTTCATTTGGTAACAGAGCTAGGAAATAATCATTATTTCCTCTTTGGAAATTTTTAAATGGTTAAGAATCCTGATGCAGTGAATATATGTCAGCTGTTTTAAAAAGAACTAGGTTGTTTAAGTGAAGAAAATGGATTTCTTTTCCTAGCTGGGTTTTTTTTTTTTGTTTTATTTTACAGTGGATTCCAGTCTTGCAAGACTTCAGAAATAAAGAGACACTCTGGGGCTTCGTACCATATCAAAGTGACAAATCTTCAACAGAAACTTCATTTCCAATTACACTTCATATTGGAGATTACAATATGGATGGCTACCCAGATGCTCTTGCTATACTAAAGAACACATCTGGAAGGTAGAGTATATGTAAACCTAGAAATAAAGATTATCAAATACATGTTCAATCATCTGTCATACAAATTACTAATTTTAGTGCATCTTGTTCACTTTATCTAGTGAGCATGACTTTTGATCTCTGATAACTGTTTTATTTTTAAAAAGGTATGCATTTACAAGGTATATTCTGAATGCATAATTGTATAGGCTTGAACTGGGCCTCTTGGCAGGGAATCACAGCAGGGAGTGGAGTATGAAGTACCATTTTGGCCAGTCATCCTGGATAATAGGGGATGATTATCTCTTTCCTTTCCCAAATCATCTGTATAATCCTGACCTCTGCTTTCAGTGTTGGCTAGTAACACTGGTTGCTGAGAGCTGGGGAGCCTGCTCCATGCTGTCACATGGAGTGAACACCAGCTGTTGACTACTGAAAAATGCAATAGTGTTTTGCCCCTTTTGAGAACCAGGGATTTTAGACATACCTAATAACTCACCAGTGATATTATATCATTCAAATTTAACTGAAATAAATACACTTACCCCTCCCCCTAAAAAAAGGGGAGGGGGAGAAGCTTCTAATCTTTCCTGTTGAATTTGTCAGTGTAATCTTTCTCCTTCTTTCATCTGTCTTCATTACTTTTTTTCCCAATACTTTGTATTGCTACCTTCTTGTGTTAGGTAGGAGAGAACATGCAGTGATGTTTACTGGGAGGCTATTGTACACTGCGGAGTTAGTGATCCACATAACAGTTGACCTGAGTAGGTGCACACCAGTGCTATTATGCACACACCACTTGCCTGCAGGACAGACTTAGGTAGCTGATCAGAATGGAGAAACCTGTAGGCAGGCAGCTCTCGCTTGGCACCTGGTGATGATACCACTAGAATGTCCTTGTCTCTACCTTAAAGTGAAGCAGCATGTTTTCATGTGAACATCCTTTTGCTTGACAGTAGAAATGATGAATAGACTTGTTTACTTCTAAGGAAAACTTGAAAGAGCTCTAGAGACCATAGCGCCAGTAAACCTCACTCCCTACAGACAGGATACATGCAGCATGCCATGCCCTGACTCAGGGTCTGCTTGATGGTGCATAAACTGGGTTTTCCAGGATCTGAAGAGATGTAAAGTTTGATATGGTATCTCCTTTTTTTTAATCAATACCTTATGGAATCTTAACATTGTCTTTACTGAGATCTATGACAGATATTTGTGCTAGTGTATTAAAAGGCAAAATAGGTCTCTTACACGTGTATTTATTATATTCCTCTGTATGGTATTTTTGGTAAGCTTGAATGCAGGTTCATAGTTTGAATGAATAGTAAGAAAAACAGTATATAGACAGAATTTAGATGCTGAAGTTAAAGAAGTCATTACAGATTCTCTAGTGGTTGCCTAAATATTAATCACCCACAGACATTTTTATATTAAGAGTTCTTCCAATACCCACATCTGAAAATGACCCAGTTTGAAGAGCCACATGCTGGTATTCAGCCTACATGATGTGATTTGGAGACAAGGCAGTGAGCAGCTGAGCTCTGTCTCTGTACTTCTCAGCCTGAAAATAACTAGCACGGCAGCTGTTTGTATTCTGATACAGCAGAGGAGAAGGGGGTGTTATGTGAAGTTAAGCACTGGGGCCCTGAATGTCAGGTTTTTACTCCGTAGCCTTGTGCAATTAGGAGGTTGCGTCTCCTGTTCAGCAGTCATTGCATAAAGACTGTAGACTGTCTAACGAGCAGACTAGAACAAAAGTCCTTCTTTATCCATAGAATACCAAGACATCTAAACTATAACATTGTTCTTATCTTTTTTTTTCTGAAGCCCCACAAATCTTGGTTTGAGCTGTACTATAGGCTATTTTTAAGTGTGTACCCTGATAGCAAGTACACTTTGGAAAGACTTTGTGAAGATTCATAGAGTTCAGAAATTTATTTGATTTATTTTATCTTTTAAGATTCTTAGGAGCCTCTCTCCTCTGCCTGGCGTATAAACATGGCAGTGTAATATTGTGAACATTTAAATAGTTTGTAAATAGTTACTCCTATAAAAGGCCAGGAAGTTACCTATGCCTTGTTGCAATGAAATACTGTGATGCACTCCTTGCTTCTGAAATTGTTTATTCAGTGGGTGCAACTTGAAGTTATTTTGAAAATTAACTTCAGAGTGGAGTGACATAGTAAGGCATAAGGGCTGAAGGTACTGGCAGATGGTTTGACAAGGTGTTAAAGAGAGCTGAGGAAGTCTGCAAAAAAAGAAGTAAATGAAAAATTAAGAAATACATTGCACGTTAACATGGTGTATTTCCAGTATTTGTAGAAAAGTAATGGAAGCAGATTCTTTGTACTTTGGGATGGGAGTGAAAATCACAGTTTTTGCACCCCCTGTGAAATGTCACTTTCAGATTAGTATTAATTCATTGTATCTGAGAAACTTAAGGAGATACTTTCTTTCACAACGTGTAACTGGGTCACAGATTGAAAAGAATTAAAACAGTGTGGGAATTAAAAGCTCCACTTAAATTAGAGCACATTAAAATGAAAACCTTATTTAATTAATTTTAAACACTTCTGGATCAAGCTGCTTCTTTCTTTCTCTGAAGCCTTTCATGCTACATCTACAGCCTTAATTTAAGTGATTGATTATGGTGATTAAATGATAAAAGCATTTTTCTGAACTCTTGACCTTAATCTGCGCTATAGTCGAGGAAGCCTAGCTTCTAGTTGCCATCTGTAACTTAAAGAAATTAAAGGAGGCAGAAACCATTTTATTCCTTTGAAAATATATATGACAATGGAGAGATGACGAGATGGTCGAATTCAAGATCCTCAGGACAGTGAGAAGAGTGTGTAGCAAGCTCACTGCACTGGACTTCAAGTGAGAAGACTTTGGCCTCCTCAGGAACCTGCTTAGTAAGGTTCCATGGGATATAGCCCTAGAGGGCAGGGGTGCCCAAAACTGTTGGTCGATATTCAAGGATCACCAGCTACAAGCTCAAGACTGTTGCATCCCGACTAGAAGTACAAGTACATAGCAAATAAAAAACAGACTAGGGAGAATGTAGGTCCCCTCAGGAAGCTCTCAGGAGAACTGGCTACACAGGATTTGGAGAAGGCTGAGGTTCTGAAGGACTTCTTTGCCTCGGTCTTCACTGGCTAAGGCTCTGACCAAACCACTCAAATCTTGGATGGCCAATGCAGGGACTGTGAGAATTAAGACCTTGCGCCCACTGTAGGAGAGGAGCTGGTTCAAGACCATCTTAAAATCTGAATGTGCACAAGTCCGTAGGTCCTGATGAGATCCATCCGCAGGTCCTGAAGGAGCTGGCAAATGAAGTTGCAAAGCCGCTGGCCATCATATTTGAGAAATCATGGCAGTCTGGTGAAGTTCCCAACGACTGGAAAAAGGGAAACATAACCCCCATTTTCAAGAAGGGGAAAATGGATGACCCGGGGAATTACAGACCAGTCAGTCTCACCTCTGTGCCTGGCAAAATCTTGGAGCAGATTCTCCTGGAAGGCATACTAAGGCACATGAAAATCAACAAGGTGCTTGGTGACAGCCAGCATGGCTTCATGAAGGAGAAATCCTGCCTGACCAATTTGGTGGCCTTCTCTGATGGGGCTACAGAACTGATGGACAGGGATAGAGCCGTTAACGTCATCTATCTGGACTTGTGCAAGCGTTCGACACTGTCCCACACAACATCCTTGTCTCTAAATTGGAGAGACATCAATTTGATGGATGGACCACTCGGTGGATAATGAACTGGCTGGATGGCCGCACGCAAAGAGTTGTGATCAATGGCTCAGTGTCCAGTTGGAGACCAGTAACAAGTGGCTATGACATGATTGTGAGGTGGGCTGATGCCAACCTTATAAAGTTCAACCATAACAAGTGCAAGGTTCTGCACC
Source organism: Pezoporus occidentalis (assembly GCF_034315485.1). Lineage (NCBI taxonomy): Eukaryota > Metazoa > Chordata > Aves > Psittaciformes > Psittacidae > Pezoporus > Pezoporus occidentalis. Next base: position 343,856 of record NW_026914796.1, on the reverse strand, counting down.
TGGGTCTATGCAATCCCAGGCACACCTACAGGCTGGGCAAAGAAGAGATTCAGAGCAGTCCTGTGGAGAAGGACTTGTGGGTGCTGGTCGATGAGAAAATGAACATGAGTCATCAGTGTGTGCTTGCAGCCCAGAAAGCCAACCGTATCCTGGGCTGCGTCAAAAGCAGCATGACCAGCAGATCGAAGGAGGTGATCCTGCCCGTCTACTCTGCTCTTGTGAGACCCCACCTGGAGTATTGTGTGCAGTTCTGGTGGCCTCAACATAAAAAGGACATGGAACTGTTGGAACAAGTCCAGAGGAGGACCACTAGGATGATTAGGGGACTGGAGCACCTCATATGAAGATAGGCTGAGAAGGTTGGGGCTGTTCAGCCTGGAGAAGAGAAGACTGCGTGGAGACCTCATAGCAGCCTTCCAGTATCTGAAGGAGGCTTATAAGGATGCTGGGGAGGGACTCTTCATTAGGGACTGCAATGACAGGACAAGGGTAACGGGTTAAAACTTAAACAGGGGAAGTTTAAATTGGATATAAGGAAGAAGTTCTTTCCTGTAAGGGTGATGAGGCACTGGAATGGGTTGCCCAAGGAGGTTGTGAATGCTCCATCCCTGGCGGTGTTCAAGGCCAGGTTGGACAGAGCCTTGCGTGAGATGGTTTAGTCTGAGGTGTCCCTGCCCATGGCAGGGGGATTGGAACTAGATGGTCTTAAGGTCCTTTCCAACCCTAACTATTCTATGATTCTGTAATATGATTAAAATCAATTATGCTTTCAGCACAATTCAGGAAAGCACTTTCAGATCAAATCCTTAAAAATATCTACAAATCACGGAAATAAAGATAGGAATAATATTAGCTTATTGTCCTTCCAGGTGAGTAAGTCAGTCAAATTGTTAATAATGTGTGTAATGTTCTGAGAGCAAGGAGACATTCTTAACAGCCACACAACAGAAAAAGTCTCACTTGTGGATGCAAGTGTTGTGGGGGTTTGAACCCAGAGACTCAAGACATCACTCAGCAGGTGAAGATGCTAAATTTGCAGTAGATTTTTATATATTTATCTCTCTATTATATATCTCTTTAACTTCTGACTTGGGATCAGGTCAAAATCTGAACATTAGAATTCTAGTCCACAGGTTTTTCTTCAGGCTAGATTCATAAATGAATTTTTCTTTCCTCAGTTTATGACTGTATTAGAAATCATGTAGGTATATAGAATAACAGTAGGTAGAGGGATTTTATCAATAGTTGATTCATCTGTACTTCCTTTCACATCTAATTGCATTTATTTTTTCACATGCTGGTTTTAAATTGACTTTAGTAAACAATGGAAGTCTAAGCACTGCATGTGAGTTTATAAATACCTATCTTTGTCACACCTAATTAAACAGAACAAGTTTTGTTTAACTACTTGTTTCCAAATTAGATGTAATAATGGTTAATACTCTTGCATTGCAAACATGTAATTTAAGGAAGCTTTTTTTTCCAATTATGCTTTTATTCAAAGGAAATGTTTTTCACTGTAAAGCAGTGGTAAAGTTAGAGATCCAGTATCCTCTCTGACATTGCTGATAAATAACAGTAAAGAATAAAACCTGGAGATAACAAACAACTGGATATGGACACTTGAATGAAAAACTTTGAATGTAATAGACTTCTAGACAGTTTTCCAAGTATTCGTGCTCAGTTTTCAATTAATGTATATGTGTTAGTCATTTATATGGGTATACTTGAAAGGACTCTTGACCAAATTATGTCTTCCTCGATCATTGTTCCTTGTTCCTTGTCAGATATAAGGTTTGATACAGAACGTCTTTTAAATGTAGGATTGATGAGCAAATCTTGTAATTGAGTAAATCTAAAAGAAAGAGGCAAACTAAATTATTCTGAATGCCTGGAGTAAGATATTAGTCATTTAGATGTCCCTTGTATAACTGTAAATGAACTAGCCTAAAACTGACAGAATGAGAGATGTATGAAATTAAGCAGTAAATATTTAATTCTAATTGCAGAGAAACATGTTAAAATGAAGCTGAAATAAGTCTTCAGTCTTTGGTGTTAAGCCTTGCCTATAGTTATTCAGTCTTATTAAATGTGGCTTTGCTGCATAGATGACTTCATCAGAAGGTTTCAGATTGTAAACAACTCTATTGAGCATCACTCATGAGTTTTGTGGGATAAAGTTATGCAGGTAGTACATAAAATTTAGCTGCCACTGTGTATATATTGGTCTGTACACCATGCAAACAGCATGTTACTAGTGATATGCTAGTCTTAGTTCAGAGTTCTTTTACTCTGCCTCTTCTCAATATTTAAGGTGATGTACTGTTGCACATTCTTCTAGCACTCCAGCATTGATTTTAAGATTTTACCATTGCAGCCAAGTATGGTTTTGTGTTTTTCTGTAGACTTTCAGGGACATTTTGTCATTTAACGATGCTCATCATTTTCATTGTTACAAGGAGATTTTTTTCTTTTATGATGATGTTAATCTTTAAAATCTGGTTCATAATAATAGGTCATTAACTTGCCCTTGGTAATTGTAGAATTTAGCAGAAATAAAACATGGAGGTAGATACTTTGAGTCTAGTGATGCTTATATAAGCCCTAAGTAACACAAGGACTCAACTGGCAGATCAAAGGCCAAAGGCAGATGTTGGGAGTTCTTCCAGGAAAGTACTGAATACCTGAGAAGGCAGCAAACAGCTTATTTCTCTTCCCTCTGCAAACAGTACGGCATTGCAGCTGCCCCTGTTGGTTTCTGGTTTCCATTACTATTCATGTTGTGGTTTAAACCCAGCCTGTTCATCACATTCAGAATCATGCAGCCACTTGCTCACTCCTCTCTACTTTCTTCCCCAACTCCCAGAAGGATGGGGAGTGTCCTGGGTTCAGCAGTAGCAGTCATTTTTCTCCTTCTTAGTAGCTGGTACAGTGCTGTGTTTTTGACTTTCAGTCTGGGAACAACACTAATAACACGGATGTTTTTACTTGTTGCTCAGTAAAGTTTACTCTGACCAAGGACTTTCTGAGTCCCATGCTCTGCCAGGGAGGAGGGGAAGCTGGGAGGAAGCAGAGACAGGACGGCTGACCCAAAGTAGCCAAAGTTACAGCTATACCACATAGCCGTAACTATACCACCATACCGCAGCACGTCATGTCCACTATAAAAACTGGGGGCAATTACCTGGAAGGGCTAGGTCACTGCTTGGGTCAGGTTGGATATCGGTTGGCGAGTGGTGAGTGGTTGTATTCTCTTCCCTTGTTATTTCCCTTAACATTATTATTATTGGTGGTAGCAGGAGTGCTTTTGTGTTATACCTGAGTTACGGGGCTGTTCTTATCTCAACCCGTAGGAGTTAGATTCCTTCGATTCTCCTCCCCATTCCTCTGGAAGCGGGGGCGGGGGGAGGAAGTGAGTGAGTGGCTGCATGGTTCTGAGTTACCAGATCGGTTTAAACCATGACAGTTATTTGTGGTGCCCAAGATGGGCCATGAAGGGTTGAGATAATGACAGATCTGACCGGAGTGTGTTTAATCGTATTTGTGATAAGCATTCTTTTTTTGGATTACTATTTATTGGCTTTCAAAGTTGTTGCTCTTTATCTCAGAGTTTCAGGACGTCATATTTTACAGCCAGTATTTACTATTTTAGTGTTTATTGGCTGGGGGGCTTGGGCTAAGTTTCTTATTTCATTGTACTTTATGGTAATGACTTGTAATAAGATAGACTCATTGATTATGGAACTGATCTGGCATGCCTTCCCAGTGTGGTCATCACTTCTATACTTTAGGAGGTATATAATGGAAGTGTTTAGCAATTGCACATCTTTTTTCTCCTCCTTGGGTGGTCAACCTATGAAGGAGACATTCCCTTACCTTCCCAGCTCCCTCACCAAACTATTCACAGCTAATTTGAGAGTTTTGAAGGTTTTGAATGGCCTTTGGATACCCTTGAGACCTGCCTGCTGATTGTGATGGGATCACCATGCTGGCACATATACAGAGTGTGTTTTACCCACGACCATTTCGTATGATCTCGAAAGTTAAACAGAGTCGGGTTTGGGTCTTGTCTAAGGTTAGCTGATGATATAGGAAGACCAAGAGATTTTCCTCGAGGCTGGACAGTCATGAGTGGCAGGGTGTGTGGGACGGTATGGGCAAGTATCTAGGCCAGTGGGCCCCTCCAGTGCTTTGGAACTTCACCACTTAACACGAGCAAAATCCAGAAAAATTAGTAAAACACTTAAATGAGGTGTGTTGTCATCCTGGTCATACCAGAGAGGGACAAATCACAGCAGCATGCTGGGGCTTGGCCTGTGCTTACAGAGCCCTGTTCAACACTATCCAGCACCTTCAATGGGAAAAAGATGTCTCTGGATCTGATGGCAAAGCAACAGATCAACGCAGCTGTGAAAGAAAGGTTTCCATACAAAGATGATGTTAAGAGTTTTTTGGCCAACTGGACCACGCTAGAGAAAGGCATCCAGTCTCTGAGGGAATCAGCCATTGTAGAGATGATCTGTCACAAGCTGGATGCTGGGAATGCATGCGTAGATCCAGATGAAGTCGAATGTACATGACCCATGTGGCAGAAATTTACAGAGTGCACCATCATCATATGCCCACTCATTGGCAGCAATAACCTGGAATGACATAGTACTACCAACAGTAGATGAAATGATTCATCAGTTCCGAGAGTTTGAAGACTTCCATCATTTCAGTTGTAGAAAAGCTGTCCCAGGAGTTCAAACAATTAAGAGACGATCTGTCCAGTCTGTCCAGCTCCCCACGTGTACCAACCCATGTCTCAGCTATTAACAAAAGGCGTCCTACTGCTTGAGAGAGAAGACACGGGGTACACGCCATGGGCCACCCTATCATTTTACCTGCGGGATCACAGAGAAGACATAACAAAGTGGGATGGAAAACCTACCTCAGCTCTGGAGGAACAGGTGTGTGAGAGGAGAACAAAGGTCAAGGATGAACATCCCATGAAAGCTGCGGCTTCAGTCTGTGGTGAGCAGGTTCCCACATGGAGTGGAAGAGCTGATTTTACTCCAGCTCCTGTGATAAAGATGAATAATCCCTGTCTACAAGATGTAAGTGATCAATGTTGTGATCACTGTGAGGTGGCCCTGCCTCCAGCCAGTTGGAGGTAAGGGACGATCCAGTTTACTGGACTGTAGATCAGATGGCCTGGCACATCAGTCGCACAGAACTATAAGGTTCTAGTAGACACCGGTACACAGTGTACCCTGATGACATCAAGCTGTCAAGGGGTGGAACCCATTTATATTTCTGGAGTGACAGGCGGATCCTAAGAGTTGTCTGTACTGGAGGCTGAAATCAGCCTGACTGGGAGGAAGTGGCAAAAGCACCTCATTGTGACTGGTCCAGAGGCTTCATGCATCCTTGGCATAGACTACCTCAGGAGAGGGTATTTCAAAGACCCAAAAGGGTACCGATGGGCTTTTGCTATTCTGCTTTGGAGACAGAGGAAATTGAGCAGCTGTCCTCTTTGCCTGGTCTCTCAGAGGATCCTTCTGTTGTGGGGTTGCTGAAGGTCGAAGAACAACAAGTGCCAATTGTGACCACAACAGTGCACCAGCAGCAATATCACACCAACTGAGACTTGCTGATTCCCATCCATAGGCTGATCCGTAGACTGAAGAGCCAAGGAGTGATCAGCAGGACCCGCTCACCCTTTAATAGCCCCATTATTAGGGCTATTACTAATAGGCCAGTGTGAAAGTCTTAATGGAGAGTGGAGACTAACAGTAGACTATCATGGCCTGAATGAAGTCACACCACTATTGAGTGCTTCCATAACAGACATGCTAGAACTTCAGTATGAACTGGAGTCAAAGGCAGCCAGGTGGTATGCCACAGCTGATACTGCCAGTGCATTTTTCTCAATGCCTTTGGCAGCAGAGTGCAGGCCACAGTTTGCTTTTACTTTGAGGGGCATCCAGTACACTTGGAACCGACTCCCCCAGGGGTGGAAACACAGCCCTACCATCTGCCATGGACTGATCCAGACTGCACTGGGGCAGCGGCAAGCTCCAGAACACCTGCAATAGATTGATGACATTGTCTTGTGGGGTGATACAGCAGAAGTAGTTTTTGAGAAAGGGAGGAAAATAATCCAAATCCTGCTAAAAGCCAGTTTTGCCATAAAATGGAATAAGGTCAAGGGACCTGCACAGGAGGTTCAATTTTTGGGAATAAAATGGCAAGTTGGACATTACCACATCCCCACAGATGTAGCAATGTCTGCACCAACTAATAAGAAAGAAACACAAGCTTTCTTAGGTGTGGTGGGGTTCTGGAGAATGCACATCCCAAATTACAGTTTGATTGTAAGCTCTATCATGTGACCCAGAAGAAGAATGATTTTAAATGGGGCCCTGAGCAGCAACAAGCCTTTGAACAAATTAAATGAGAGATAGTTCATGCAGTAGCCCTTGGACCAGGCCAGATGTAAAGAATATACTCTACATAGCAGCCGGGAAGAATGGTCCTACCTGGAGCCTCTGGCAGAAAGCTCCAGGGAAGACTCATGTTTGACCCATCAGCTTCTGGAGTCAGGGATACAGAGGATCTGAGGCCAGCTGTACCCGAACTGAAAAAGAGATACTGGCAGCCTATGAAGGGGTTCAAGCTGCTTGGGAAGTGGTTGGCACTGAAGCACAGCTCCTCCTGGCACCCTGGTTGCCCACGCTGGGCTGGATGTTCAAAGGCAGGGTCTTCTCTACACATCATGCAACCGATGCTACATGGAGTAAGTGGGCTGCACTAATTACACAGTGCGCTCTAATAGGAAATCCCAGTCATCCAGGCATTCTAGAAGTCATCATGGACTGGCCAGAGGGCAAAGATTTTGGAATGTCACCAGAGGAGGAGGTGATGCATGCTGAAGAAGTCCCATCATATAATAAACTGTCAGAAAGTGAAAGCAGGATGCCTTGTTTACTGATGGGTCCTGCCGTACTGTCGGAAAGCATTGGAAATGGAAGGCAGCTGTATGGAGTCCCCAGCAAGGAGTTGCAGAAACTGCTGAAAAAGAGGGTGAATCGAGTCAGTTTGCTGAGGTGAAAGACATCCAGCTGGCCTTGGACATTGCCGAATGAGAAAAGTGGCCAGTATTTTATCTCTGTTCTCCTTCCCGTGCCTCTGGGAGCGGAGGAAGAAAGGGGTGGGGGAGAGTGAGCGAGCCACTGCATGGTTCTGAGTTACCAGCTAGGTTTAAACCATGACAGGAAGGAGAATGGAAAGAGTGTAACTCCCACAGCTTGAGATAAGAACAGTCCAGTAACTAAGGTATAATACAAAACTACTACTGCTACCACCAGCAATAATAATGATAAGGGGAATAACAAGGGGAGAGAATACAATTGCTCACCACCCACCAACCAATATCCAGTCCGACGCGAGCAGCAATCTGGGCCTTCTGGGTAACTCCTCCCAGTTTATATACCAGGCATGACACACTGTGGGATGGAATACCCCTTTGTCTAGTTTGGGTCAGGTGTCCTGTCTGCTTCCTCCCAGCTTCCCCTCTGCCCTGGCAGAGCATGAGATGAGAAAGTCTGTGATCGGAGTAAACATTACTGAGCAACAACTAAAAACATGGGTGTGTTATCAGTACAGTTTCCAGACTAAAGCTGAAAACACAGCACTGCACCAGCTACTAAGGAGAAAAATAACTGCTACAGCTGTACCCAGGACAGTTCATTATTGTGTAATCAAAACCTAAAATAATTTATTAATGTTTCATTTCAGTATTCATTATTTATCTTGTATTGAGTCAAGTGGGAATCACTTGGCGGCGCACTTGAAAAAATTAAGTTTGTGCACAAAAACAACTGGTTACAATACATTCAGCCTTCAGGGAAACTTGGAGCATAGCTCACCTCAATAACTACATAGACATTTAAAGCACTAAGACTGTTTATATATACTGATGTGAGGAAAGCTGAAAGTACAGTAATTTCTGAGAATTTAAAAAATGTTGAATTGAAAGAAAGCATCTTTGTAAAACTTCCTCAAAATTTTAAAATGAAATGTATGTCAAGATGATGAAAAAGAGAAATTGGAGCAATTTCCTTAGCTCAGGTTGTCACTTTATCTTATAGTTTGTTGATCTGTTACAATATTTGCACAGTACATGAAGTGAATGGGAGCACTTCATGATTTCAAGTTATGATTATGAGCTCTCAGATGGAGACAATATGATGTCTTAAATATTGTAGATTGCCGTTTCATTTTGTCCAGACACTAGTCAATATGCTCCTGCTTCTAACAGTGAAGTAGTAAAAAGTGGGTTATTCCTATTAAGCTTCAATAAGCATATAGCAGAAAAATAAAAGCCTGACTTGTGTATTTTTCACAGAAGCTTAAGAAATGTGATAACAAGGTTTTGAGAGAAATATTTAAATATCCCAATTTACCTTTAACACATCTTACAGAGAATGCAATCCTACATTTTTCCCATTGCAGGTTCTGAAATATTAATTTGGCAGTAGGCAAAGAACTCTTATTTCAGTGTCGGAAACTTTTTTTCTCAGAGAAAGTGTTTTGCCTTTCTCTAACTCTTTCAGAAATCAGTGTTTTAGGATATGATTCTTACAAGTAGCAAAGTATCTGAAATATACCATAAAGGTAAAGAAAAGTAAAACTTTCCTAAGGAGAATACTGGTGTGTGTGCCTATGTGACACTGCATCCTGGAAGCACTTTATGCCTGTAAGATACAGAAAATAAAGTCCTACTATGAAATAGAAGTATGTTCAAGGTCAGTATGAAGAACTGGTTTGGGTTATTGTCCTGGGCTCTGCCATGTTTAGCTGACTTTACAGAACACTGTCTGCTTTATCTTGTGGCTCTGCCACCAGAAAGAGAGGCAGAAACTTCAAACTTCATATGTTCCCATTGCCAAGGCAGTGATGGATTCTAGCAGGCTCCCAGGATACAGACCAGAGTGGGACTCTTGGTTAGTGAAGTTGGAAGGTTTTCACAATTCCAGTGAGAGTGGCAATATTATGGTGCTGGAGACAGTGGATAATGCTGTTAGTCATTGGGGTGCATGAACAAACTCAATTTCTACCACTGACCAGTGGGCATGTATTCGATAAATTCCTTGGAAGGGAGATTTTGCTGTACTAGACCTCATACTCTGGTTGGTTTGTTTCTCATTTCAGTATTACAGCCTATCTTTCTGTCTCTATTTGTTATATGTCAGCAAATGTCCAGTTTGGTTTATCATGTCCTCTTCTTACTGTGCTAGTAGGTTGGGGTTTGTGTTTTAGATTTTGCTTTGAAACAACAGAAAACATATCAACAGAGGTTTTGTTTAGTCTTAAATTTGTGTAAAGCATCATGCAGTGTGTAAGATGATTAATGGAGCTGGGGTGGGAAGAGATTGTCATAACATAATGAAAAAGCACTGACGCTTTTTAAGTATTGTTTAAGCTGAAGAACCATGGAGAGATTAACGAAGATGGCAGGTAAGTACACTTGTAATCATTTCAGAAGAAAGTATACATATGTTCACTCCTTTGAGTTGATGGTGAATGAAATTATTTCTGCTGATTTGGACCCATTTATTTACTGTATTCATTGGTTGGAAGTTAGGCATGACATAGTGGTTGTAATTCTGTAAAGTTAATGTATATGCTAATGGATTTTAAAGTATTCAGTGGCTGCTAGCTTTGCTTTTATTATATTTAACTTCTGGAGTCTTAAACTGCTTAATTACAATTTTTTGGTAATGTCTATTATTTAGACTGTTCATAGGAAGTAAGTTATTTTATATATATATATGTATGTGTTTTACAGCAATCAACAGGCATTTTTACTAGAAAATGTCCCATGCAATAACATAAGCTGCAAGAGTGTACATCGCATGTTTAAAGTTTTTTGGGAGCTCTCGGATCTAAATCAAATCAAGGATGCGGTGGTAGCAACCTTCTTTGACATATACGAGGATGTAAGTTCAACCCTTTTCTACAGCAGACGGCATCTCTCTGTGTTGTTGTATCTCTCTGTGCCACTGGCAGACTTCTGTGTAGAAACGTTTGGAAATGGGCTCTTGAGATGCTCCCCGGCAGGTGGGCAGTTTGCAGCAGCCCGTTGCTGCCTTAAAGTTTGCTGACCCTCCATATGCTCTCCTTGGGCTGCCCTCTTCAACAGCAAGAAAGAAGCCACAGACCACATGCATGGTCCTGGTTACATGTGGATGGAGCACTCTGTTCTTGATTGCCATAAATTAGTGAGATTTGAAAGACCCTAAAATAATAGCAAAGGTGCAAAATTGACAACTTTGCTGCACACACTTTTTTCTTTTTTAATTTGTATCTCAAAGGGAAAATTTTTGGTAAATTCAGGTATCTAGAGTAAATCAGCTTTCTAACATAAACGTTTTTCTTCTCCTAGGGGATTTTGGATATCATTGTGCTAAGCAAAGGCTACTCCAACAGGGACTTTGCTATCCATACGTTAAAAAATAACTTTGAAGCAGATGCCTATTTTGTTAAAGTTATTGGTAAGTTAGCACTGTATAATCAAGTCAAAATGAGAAGTATGTGATCATCTGAGTCTCTGTATATGATAGCGTTATGGTAGTGATCTGTCTGATAGTTCTAGAAAACTAAAATCAGAGTGGAAAATATTAGGGATTGCAGAAGCCTTGTTGCAGAATCTGAGGTGAGATAAATTTGGTTTGTTTCATTTCAACCTTTTTTTTTTTTCCTTGTTTTTATTTTAGTGTACTTAGTAAAATTCAGAGTAATTCTGCCCGCTGTTTTTGATACTTTTGCTGGTGTTTAATATCAGTGTTGACCTGATAAGTGTTAACCTTTAAATAAGTGTTTATCATTTCCCCAGTATGGTTTTGGTTTTGGTTTTGGTGGGGTTTTTTTGCACGTATGGATGTCTGATTTCACTCAGTAACTAGAGGTAGGCTAAACTTTCTTTTTCACCCTGGACCTTTTCTTCTGCATCCCAGCAAAATGCTTAAGACAGATACTAGGTCTTTAGAAACTCATTTCTCTGCTGGCTTCTGAAGGAACCAAGAATTTAACTGTCTTAAAATACGATCTGCAGGGAAAAAGCACATGGAACCATGTTATTCAGCCTAAAAGAGAAATGTCCATGTCTTCAGCCCATAATGATGCCTAACAATGGGGGAAGAATGTCCTGTGTGTCCATGCAGGATACAACGTAAAGAAACAGACTATAAAAAGTAAACAGTAAAAGTAATTTCCAATGGCAGCTTGCGAAGTACTAACATAAATTCCTAGAGAAACTGCAGTTACCAACATTAGATGTCCTGACAGTTAGATTAATAAATGATATAGTGTCTTTAATCGGTTTTGAGTGAAAGGGTTGAGCTACTGAGCTTATGGGGCCCCTTCCATGAACCTTTTGTACAATACATTCACATAATGTCAGTATAAAAGTAGCATTAGATCTGCACGTATCTATCTTCAGTGTAGATACATTTTTTTTTAATTTTTGATGCTATTTAAAATTTGAAGGAAGATTTAATAAATTGATGATTTGAGGAAAAGTACAGTTATGTTTGCATGTTATATGTATGGCATAGTGAGACAGAAAGGAAGAAATTGCAGCAATATTCACTTGAAGGAGCATGCTTTGTTTGCCTGCAATGACTGCATTTTTATCTTGCCTGTTTTCAGAAACCTGGCAAGAAACTATATCCAACTGCACTTATTTTCATTTGTGCCTTCAGTGGTTGCAGCTTTGCTTTCCAGCAGGGACTGCTTTACCTCTGTCATATCAAACCTACTTTCCTGGAGTTCTTTTCTCTATCCTGTGGAAATTATGCAGAATCTAGTACAAAATGGGATGGTTTCATTTCAGTGATGACTGGCACCAGTGATGACTGGTGTATATTTTGCTTATGCTATGTGATCTGTTAATGAGAGCCAGTTTATTTCCACATGTGAATCAGTTTGGTGGTTTCAGCCTTAAAGGACCACATGGCACAAAACACATTGTAAAAACACAGAATGGCAGTGAACATGGCAAGGGTGTGTGAAGTAATGAAGGACTTGGTTTAAAAGGCTGGAGTTAGATTATGATATTTGTAACTGAGAGTAATTAGGTTCTCAAATCACATACCCCACTGTGTTCTTCGGTTGCAAAGGTGTTAAGCTTTGAGCTGATTGCTTGTCTGTCTTCGTTGGTTTTTTGAGAAGAAGTGAAAAGTCAGGTTGTTCATAAGCTTCCAGGGACAAAGCTAAGTAGGAACAAGTAGAGGTTCACTTTCAAAACTGTATTTTCCTTCATGTTATTTAAATGCATCTAATCCTTCTAAGCACACATTGTGCAGGCCATAGGATAAATAGAACAGCAGCTACTACTGGAAGCTGATGCATTTATTACTTTCTCCTTAGCCTGAGCTTTATTTTCATAGTAATACCCTATAATGATCTGTTATATTGATGGAAGCCTTCTTTTAAATATTACAGTGTATGGGTAGTGTAATTCACACAAGCATGCATAAAATCCTCTAGAAAAATCTCATACTTCACAAAGCCATATTAGAATTATAACTAGCTGTGTGATATTTTAATGGGGAAAGGAGTACTTTGCAACACACTTTTTGATTCGGCCTGTGTAAATCAAAAATTGGAACAAGCATTTTTTCAGGACCCTTTTAGGGTGTATTTTTGCATAGAAACCACAGGAAAAAGGAATTAGTAAGTGGTCTAAAAATATTTTTACTATGACTCAGGGGAGAGTATTTCCAGCTGTCATGGTTTAAGCACAGCTGGTAACTCAGTACCACGCAGCTGTTCGCTCACTTCCCCCCCTTCTTCCCCCCACTCCCAGAGGAGTGGAGAGGAGAATCAAAAGAATGTAACTCCCATGGGTTGAGATAAGAACAGTCCAGTAACTACGGTATAACACAAAACCACTACTGCTACCACCAATAATAATAATTATAAGGGAAATAACAAGGGAAGAGAATACAACTGCTCACCACCCACTGACCGATATCCAGCCAGACCCGAGCAGGTTTTTGTGTATTTGGAGATTTCAGCATTTTTAAATCATAGGCAAAGAATAGTAATTTGGGACTCTTTGTTAATATTTGCACAAAAATATTAGAAATGTTTTTTCACTAGAACACTATCATTTCTGACCCTAGTGGGGAATGCTTTCTAATCAGACTATTACGCTGTGAATATCTGCGCCTTTTAGTATATCACTGTCCCCATTTTGTACCCAAAATTCCATTGTGCCTTATAGTAGACATAAAATGCTTCAAAAAACTACTGCTGGTTAGGATGACCTGCCCTCAGATCTGGTCCAAACATCTTTTTTTCCCTCTCTGCCACACTTGCTTCTGGATACCATAATTCATGGAGAGGTTACATTTTCACTTAGCTTTTGTACTGCCTCGTATGCATACTCCTCACTGATCATACCCATTGAGCTGCTGATCAGAGTGACACCTTAGATTATTGTGTGTGGTGTTTGTTTTAAAGCCATTTTAGTGCTGATGTTCTAATACTCATGTAACACAATATTCTATGTTACAGAACAGATGGCTTTACTTGTCTCTCATATATTTGATCATAAATAACTGTTATCAAGTATTTCTGTAACGTAACTGATTTTTGAAACTATTTAAGTTTTAGAAAAGTAATTGAACAACTGCCATAGGCTTTAGATATTAAGTAGCATTTTACACATCTGCTTATAATACTTTGAATTCATAGAAGGAATAGATAATGGGATTAATGTTTGATATTATAGAATAAATAGGTAATAAGATTTGTTTGTTACAGGTTTTCTGAATCCTTAAAACAAGTTGTAAAACTATCCCTTTTACAGAAGGAAAAGCCTTTCCCTTTTTAGCAGTTAAAACAGTAAAGTTGAATCTCTGCTAGTATTTTTAAATAGCTAGAAATGAAGAATGAATAAAATGTGTAGTCCACTATTTAAAGAACTGTTTTCATCTGGAATTTAACTGGCAAATCTCTCCTTTTGAAGGTGGTTAACCAGTGAGATATGATAAAACAGTGATTAGCTGATTCATGTCTGCAAAGAAATATGCTTCAAACATATTGGGAATTTTTTTATAGTATCACAGATGGTTTGGGTTGGAAGGAACCTTAAAGTTTATCCTTTTCCAACTCCTGCCATAATCAGGGACACTTTACACTAAATCAGGTTGCTCCAAGCCCTGTCCAGCCTGGCCTTGAATACTGTCAGGGATGGGGCACCCATAGCTTCTCTGGGCAACCTGTGCCAGCACCTCAGCACCCTTTCAGGGAAGAATTTCCTTCAAGTATCTAACCTAAATTAGCAGAAGTCAGATAAAGATATTCTTTGTGTGTTTTAATGGATACTTGACCCTATTACTATACTTTAACAGATTCAGAAGTAGTGCTTGTAGGATGGCTTATAAACTTGTAAACACTACAAGTTCACTTTTTGTTTTTCCAGTTCTCAGTGGCCTCTGTTCTAATGACTGTCCTCGGAAAATAACAGTAAGTTTAACTATACCTTTGCATTACTGTTTAGTTTCAAATAAGTTCATTGGGAAAGTTGCCTAAAAATGGAACTTAGAGGAATCAAAGCTAGTGTTAGCTCCACAGCTCTGCAAAAATATGAAATTCAGTTTTGACTTGAAAATACTGAACCTGCTTCAAATGAACCTACTTTTTCTTCAAGCCTACTTTAAGACAGGGTTTAATTTCTGATATAAAATAGTAAGGATGGTTGATACTATTATTAGCTTAATTACAAAAGTAAAGAGTGGGTTTGAAAAGCAAATCTTAATGACATATGGTGGTGAAAGTTTCATTATCAAGTTCATTGAAACACTATTGCCTCCACTGTAATAGAAGTTCTCTGACAGAAAGTAACATAATGTCCATCATGGCCAAAACCAGCAACTTGGTGCAAATATAATAATTTTTTTAAAACCCACACAAAACTACCAACCAACCACCTGCTTTTCACCTTATTTAACCATCTTTCATAGATATGCATTAACATCATCTTTGCAGTCTCCATACATTTCATTCTAATCATGATTTTTCAGGCTTTGATGCCATCTCTCATCATTATCACTTATCCTGATGGCTTAGAATTTACTATTTTTGGATGCATGGTGTGAAACATGTTATCATCTCTTCTTTTAGTGTTCTTTCTGTAATTCATTTGAAAGATCTTTTCTGAATTTGCTGCTTTAATATCAGCTTCAATTGAGCATTTAAAAAAAAAACAAAACTCTCCCTCATCCCTTGCCTTCCAGACCACAGCAGATGTTTGTTCCCTCTTCTTTTTTTCTTAGGTGTGTTTGTTATAGTTTATCACTCATAATCCACAACTCCCTTTGATTTCTTTTTTCATTTTTTTTATTTATTTTTTCCTTGTAGCTGTACTTTGATATTTAAGTGCATTTTCTCCCTCAAGAGATTTGCTTAAAATAGATATTTGTACTCAATAAGTAATTATTCAGCCGCTTGCATGAAGTAAATAAAAAATGGCTAAATAATAACAAATTTTGAATTTGTATAATATTTTTCAGTACAGAAAGACCATCAGGATAGTGCATTCTCTCATGCAGTATGAAATGAGTTATGCTTTTTCAGAGCATGCAATTATTTCTATGAATTTTTAGTTTTTTTCATTTTAGTTGTAACTTCCAAAGAAACATTAAACCTTTTGCCAGAGGACTGAATAGTATTGCTTTCTTCATGAGAAACTGAGCATTACTTAGCCAACTAATTAGGGTGAAAATGAATTTCCAGATAATGCTCTGACCAAAATGGTTCCAAAATTTTGAAATTATCCATATCAAAAGGAAATCATTAATCTAGAATCATTTTTCTTTGGCTTATGATTTTATTACTATAGCTTTAATATAGCTTTCTCCATTGCTAAAACTTCGCCTATTCTGCTGGGGTTTTTTCTTGTTTTGTTTTATTTTTCTTTCTCCCTGTAGCCTTTCGGTGTTAATCAGCCTGGTCCTTACATCATGTACACTACTGTAGATGCAAATGGATACCTGAAAAATGGGTCAGGTAAGATAGTCTCACAATGAGAATGCACATGGCATGGTCTGTCTGTATATGCATATCAGCAACCTGAAGAGTTGGAAAGAAGTTTACAGAGTGAAATGGGACTGGTTTTGAATTATGTCTTCAGTTTACAAGGCCAAAACTCCCTAACTTCCTCTTCTTTCTTTACCTATTGCATATTTATTAGAAACAGTACAGTTGCATTATATTTTCTTCTGTCTCATGCAACTTGAGTTTGAACAGTTGGCTTTATCTTACCCAATCTGAAAAATCATTGGGTACATCATCAGTTTGTAAAATAGCTCAAGATCCTAATGACTTACTTTTTCTATTGGTTACTTAGTAATTACATACCAAGAAACAACAGTGGCCTCAAATACCTAAATAAAATCTTGTAACCACATGAAAAAGAATCAACATAGTATTTAGTAAACACAAGATGTATTTTTCTGAAGTTGTTCACTATATCTGGCAGGCTAACAGGCATCTATAAAATCATGAGTAACATGAGGAAGATAGAGGGAATGGCTGCATCCTTTCACGTAACACAAGAACTGCAAGGTATCAAAAATCATTAAGGTAACAGGGTCAAAATAAATGGAAAGCAGCAGTGCTACATGCAAATTGTAGCCTAACTAGAGGTTTAATTGCATGAGATGTTGCAGATGCCACAGTTTACAAAAAAAGGACACAAAAAAGAGAAACATTAGGCCATGGTTCAAGCAGTGTCTAATGTTAGAATATCTTAGGGTTTATGCTGCTTTCTGGGGTTTTACTAGTGGTTCCTAGAAGACACAAGTGACTGCTAAGTAGTCTGTTGGTCTAATGCATGACTGGTAAACTTAGGAACATAATGGACTCACTTCTTAAGGAAAAAAATCCCAAACTCTTAAGCCAAAACCTGGTTGGAGTATCCATGTCTGTAAGTTATGCCAGTCTGACTTGAGCTCAGTAATGGCAGTCATCTTCATCTGTCACTCAAGTCTTATTTCTAATTAAACTCAGATTTAATAAAAGATTCCCATAGTTCACTGGGAAAACTATTCCATATAACACTAATTTAAAGAATAGCAATAATTTAGGGAGAAAATTGGTAACATGTTAAGGTCCTAAATCAGTGATAATGCTCTCACGTTGAATACTGTGCTGAGGACTGTTAATTACACCCTAGAAAAAAGAAAGATGTTATGAAACACAAACCTGATATTCTGTGTTACTTCTGTATTTGTACATGCTGAAATATGGGTTTGAAAGCTTGAACACATTAGCCTACATTTTAATCAGACAAATAACTAATGCTAACAGGAAAATGCAGAGTATTTTTCTTAATTATTGCACAAATTAATTTTAATAAACTAATCGTCCTGCTAATTGTATACTCAGCTTCAGCAGTCTGAAGGTTTTCTAAGCTAAATTTAAAAAGAGCTTACACATTTACTTAAGTTCCCATGACAAGATTTCTAGTTACGCTGTGATCCCTTAGAGGATTCAACCCACACCCTTAGGCAGCCGGCTCTGGTGGGTAACAACTGGCATCTCTCCTCATTGCCAGTTACCAAGATGAAGGCTTGCAAGCTTTGTCAGCCAGGTCCTGGTGCAGTCCAATCTTGTTAACACCAGTAAAGGCCTTCACAGAATCCTTCTCCAACCTCAAAAGCCTGGATTCATATGGATGGGAAGCCTACTTCAGTATGCTGCTGTTTTGTTATTTCTAGCCCCTAATACCTATGTTATTGCAGAATACAAAGTACTAAGGAATAACTGCCTAAGTAACAAAAAATATGAGACTTAGCTAAGAGAAGAAACACATTAGTAAAACCGTCAAACTGACTTTTTTCTTATTTAGGAAAGTGCTATAACATGGTTATATATAAAATAAACGAACAAAACAGCAAAACCAAAACAAACAAAAAAAACCTCATAACCTTTGCTTAGACCTGATAATACTAATTTAGATTCATTGTTTGTGCAGTCAGAGAATTTTTTAACTCTTGCTACTTGTAATTAGCACAGTATCAAACTTAGAAATCTGATGTTTTAACTGAATTCATAGAATGAGCTTTAAAAAATCATGTCCAACAGCTAGTAGAATTTCTATTATCAGATTTTTAAAAATATTTAGATTTGGGATATATACAGTTACTGTAGAAGACTGAAATTTAGCATACCTGAATGTTATGTTGTATGCTGCTTTTTAAAATAAATTTGCTTTTTATACATTGGCATCATTTTAATCAGAATATGACAAAACAATGGATTTGTGGGATCTCAAGTGCAGAATACCTATTAAATAACTCACAGCAGTCTAAACTGATTCTGAACCGCACTTTGAGGAAATATAAGTTTAGACCTTTTTGTTTTGTGTATATTTGACCTTTTGGCACTTACTGTTTAAGCAAACTTGTAAAATAATCAATGACAAATTAAAGGTGTTCTTCCAACTACAGACCTCTGTGTCATGAAAGAATGCACAGAGCTTCTGTTTTCCGGTTCTCTCTTCCAAGAACAAAAATGTTTTTATTAACCATTATCTTTAGGGCCTGGGAATATTTTAAAACTAATTCTCATCAACTTATTTGTATTCCTTATATAATATCATGGACAAACCTATGTGTATTTGAAGCTTTTAATTCTATAAAAGAAATAGTGAGATAATCTGATGGTTGATAAACAGAATTTTTTTAAACAGTTAGTCTCTTCTCCAAGAAGTAAGGTGAATAACAACATAGGATTTTTCTAACGAAAATAATGCTTTATATTCCTTTCTCCTGCCTGTGTCAGCTTACACTATTTGTTGTCTTTACCGTTGGTCTTAGCAGGACAGCAGGTGTAGGCTGGACCACTAAAACCAAACTATCCAGTCACCCTAAGTTTTCCTTCTAGACCTGGACTAAAATCAGCCATACTCAAACAAATGTCCACCATCCTTCTGATCTTCCTAATTCTACAGGTCTTTAGTTCTGATATCTTTCATGTATGCAGTATTTGTGCAGAGAGTAAACTACAAAGGCACATATGGCTGTCCTTACCTCATTCACTGTAAGGTTCTCTGATCTGCCAAGCCTTAACTACAGGAAATTTGCATAATTACAAGTTGTTTTTTAAAGCATTGTTATTTTCCCTTCTATTAACACTCCACTATGTTCTTAAAAGATAGCAGAATAATAATTATCACATTCTGTGCTGTTACTTTCATATTGCTCAATTCACTTGTAATCTTACAAGAAATGTTGTCAAATTAGCTACAAGGAATAGTAACTGCCAAAGTGAGCATTAGAATTGAGAAGTACTGGGTCTTATATCTGATGTTAACATGTCCACGGACCTATTCTCTCCAAGAGTAAATTCAATTGCAACAGCTTCTTCAAATATTTAAGGAGTTCTATGCTTGAGATCAGATTAGGGCCAGCTGTAAATCTAGGAAAAGCACGCAAACTCAAGTTTGAAATCATGCTTTCTGCACTCCCCATTCCTTTTGGAGTTGTTATTTTAAGGAGACCCTGCAGTTAAGAATGCTTGTCAACCTGGATTTTCAGCTCTACATGTGCATTTCCAGGCTTTTATTGGCTTCTGTGAAACTTCTAATATTCTGACAGCTATAGAGCTCTATTTGTTAACAGTTGTAACCTTGGCTAAAATGTAGGGTCCCAGTAATTGCGGAATCATAGAATCGACTAGGTTGGAGAAGACCTTTAAGATCAAGTTCAACCATTTCCCCCAGCACTGGCAAGGCCACCACTAAACCGTGTTAATAAGGGCCTCATCTACATGGGTTTTTTTGAAGACTTCCAGGGATGGTGATTTCATCACTGCCCTGAGCAGCCTTTTCCAATGCCTGACCACCCTTTTGGGAAGAAACTGTTCTAATATCTAGTCTAAACCTCCCTTCGTGCAGCTTGAGGCTATTTCCTCTCGTTCTATTACTTGTAAATTGTGAAAAAGACCAACTCCACCTCAGTACAACCTCCTTTTAGGTAGTTGTAGAGAGCAGTAAGGTCTCCACTAAGCCTTTTCTTCTGCAGACTAAAACCCCCCAGTTCCCTCAGCTGTTTCTCATGAGACTTGTGCTCCAGGCCCTTCACCATCTGCATTACCCTTTTCTGGACCCATTCCAGCACTTCAATATCCTTTGTGTTTTCTTTAGAAGGCTGCCTACCTAGTTTATTTTATTACCAATAGCACAGACTGATTTTCTTAGAACTAATGTCCTTGTGGACCCAGAACAGCTTAAATAAGATCAGGTATTTTAAATTTAATATGGAGCAGCTGATAATTTAC
Organism: Pezoporus occidentalis; assembly: GCF_034315485.1. Classification (NCBI taxonomy): domain Eukaryota; kingdom Metazoa; phylum Chordata; class Aves; order Psittaciformes; family Psittacidae; genus Pezoporus; species Pezoporus occidentalis. The sequence goes on along the minus strand of NW_026914796.1, from coordinate 323,516 downwards.
TGAAATGTCTTCAGAATGTGCACAAGGGCAGTTTCATATTGTAGCACCAGCACAAGACAGGCATTTTAAATTCGTTATTGCAGTGTTGTCTGGTCAAGGGCTGACCAAGTCAAATGATGGGGTAGTCCTGTAGAGACTTCATGCTATGAACATCAGGCTACCTTTAGCCATCATCATCTTTTTACCCTGGTTTTCCTTCTGATACCTCTTTCCTCTCATAACTCATTTTTTTCTGTCTTCCAGCATGCTTTCTTCCTCTCCTGTGTAACATCTGAACCCTCCAATAGCTTCTCTTTCTCTCTGTAGGAATTCCTAGCCTGGAAGCCTGCCTGTTTGCACAGGCAGACAGAAGGGTAAGGCTGGTAGCTGTGCATCACCATAACAGCAGCAGTGCTGCCTGTCCCCTTGGCATGTGGAGAAGCCTGAGGCATGAACACTCGCAGCTTCCTTTTGCCATCTCTGTGTTAAGGCCATGGGGAAGGCTGTTCTTTTGCTCAATGTGTCCGTATCCAGATTTTTTTATGTACCACGTGGCTTGGATGTACCAGATGAACTCCAAGCCTGGCTGGAGCTTCAGGTTAAAGTATTGTTTCACTTTTCCCCTTCAGGTTAGAAAAGGGGAATATCTTCTGTATTTCAGCCTGTGCTACATGCATTCTTAAGTTTCTTAAAGTAAAAATATGCTGATAGATTTTGAAATAGGACCATAGTTGCAGTTTGTATCTACTATATATATTAATCCTGTGGGCCCCAAACCGCAAAACAGTAAAAGTTTAAGGTTTACTCTAAGATCAATATCCATATGTAGGTGTAGTATTATCATAAGAATAGATTAATTGAATGGCTTATATGGATCAAATCATGACTTGTCCAAGCATCTGTTTGACTGAAGCTTTATGGATTAATGATAACCTTTGCAATTGCTACTTCAGAGTTTTTTCATTTTGCTGGTTTTGCTTTGTTTTGTTTTAAGCCTTTCATGGCAGAATGACCTTTCACATGCTGTGAAGTTGTGCCCTCTGGTTTTTTGAAAGCTGCTTACTCTTCCCTGATGCTGCATTGAGTTCTCATACTGTGAAGCTAAGTTGGATTGTGAGATGAACACAAATGTCTAGCAGCTATTATACTAATGAATTTAAAAATAAACACTGCAGTATGCACTAGACAAAAGCAAAATAAGCTTAATTTTAATAGCCATTTGACTATTCAAGATTTATTATGTAGAATTCTGCTATATAGAAAGAAGAATATATTCATGAAACAAGCTGGAATAATTTAATAATTGAATAGCTGGATTTTGTTAAAAGGGGTTTTCTAGTTGCTGTAGGTGGTAATACCTTGCTCGTGTGTTCTGTGTAACTCTTGTTTAGAAAAATTGTGTGATCTGGTAATGTTGCATGCAGTATTATCAAACTTCAACCAATTCAAACTTCAAATTTCAACTAATTTAACAAATTAGACAACTCTAAAGGTGATAACAAGGCAACTGAAGTAAAGCTTTCAAATAAAGGCAAGGAAATCATATTCTCCAAGCTTTCAAGTTTGGAGGAGTTGGCATTTTGTTTTTCCTTCTGAAAGCTGCTTTGTACATTCCTATGCATATTACATTGGTATTTCATTACTATTAGTTATGTTTTCCCTTTCTTTTGCAGTAACTCTCTCTGGCATATTTTCAAATAAATTAAGGAGCTGCCAGCTTCAAAAGATGCGGAAACATATCCGTATGCAATGTAGCACAATACCAATAATCGCTGTAAAGTAAATAGCACTGTAGTGGTGCTGCTTGAGTGAGGCATGTTCACTGTGAAACGTCACCCAGCTCTTGAACTGGCTTCTGCAACTCCAGCTGTTGCAGGCATGTTGGTTACAGCTACACAGCAACTAATGCAACTTCTGCAGGTAGCTTTTTGGTATAATTTTCAGGTTTTCTAGGAAGCATGTATATCTAATCTATAAAAAGCAGTTATTCATGCGTTGACCTCAGTATTAAGGTAAATTATGGTACAGAAGAACTTAGATACAAATCTGAGACTAGTGGCTACAACTCAGATCCTGTGTTTTACACAATGAAGCATTTTTTACCAGAAGAGCTGCCTACATTGTCAACAGGTACAAAGAATGTGTGTGTAAAACAAAGCAACACCTCGCTATATTTTCTAACTCTGATAGATTTGGTTTATTCCACAAATATCTTCAGTTACTACTTTGGTGAACATACTAAATCTTCTGATAAATACATCATTTTGCAAACTAGAGGAAAATATAGCAACTGGGAGAAATCATGACACAATATTTTTATTCACAAAAATACATTTAACTATTCAGTCCTCTAACAAAATGAATTTGTGGGACTTGAAAGCCTAAATAATACTACTGTATTTTGAATTAATCTGAGTGGCTTTAACCGACTACTTAAATGTAAATGATACTTTTTCAAGAAAAGCTTAATTAAAAAAAAAAAAAAAAATAGTGCTTCAGGAGACCACAAGTTTGTAATCAGTTTCCATTAGTTCAACTCTGTGTAATGATTTTGTATGTTCTGCTCTATTATTCCACAACATTAGCTTATTTAAACTGACTGAACAGTATCAGTATTGTGAATCTGTTTGTTGGTTCAACTAGACTGATCATAAATCCCATAACACACATTATCAGTTCTGTTTAAAGAAACAATAGAAAGCATTGTTCCTACATGGAAATACAATCACTTTCCCTTCATAAAGGTAAACTGCCTTCATTTATGGACTTATGCTACCTGAAATAAACTGCTGACATTGCAGTTTAACCCAGGGCTGAATGGGCTACTCTTAAACTTTCAGCAAGCTTACATCAATGTAATAGAAATAGAAGGGTCATGCTTTAATTCAGATATAATGAACAAGTACAGTATGTACTATAGACAGCACATAGTTCTATTTCTTAGTCAAGACTTTCAAAAAGTTAATGATGTGTACTGCTTCAAGTTTTATATGCCAGACTTCAAAAGTAAGGAGATGATTGATTCAGAGGTGTTCAGAATGATTCCTGAATATCAAACTCTGTAAAATTCTGTGAGGTTTGGCTGCCCAGTGTCATTAGCTATTTCTCAAAAATTTGGTCTCTGACAGGCTGAAACCACTGAAAACTATGTCTTAAACTGTTGAGGTTCTTTATTCTGCCTAAGGTTTTTTAAACAGTAAACTTAGTGACTTATGATTTAAAGCAAAAATAAAAATGAAACCTGTGTCATAGACAAGTAACATTGAATACCAGGTTTGAAGGGACCTCAACGATCGTTTGGTCCAACTGTTAACCGTTAGTGTATAACTAATCGTAGAATCCCAGACTGGTTTGGGTTGAAGGGACTTTAAAGCTCATCCGGTTCCAACCCCTGCTATGGGCAGGGACACCTTCCACTAGAGCAGGTTGCAGCAAGCCCTGTCCAACTTGGCCTTGAACACTGCCAGGGATGGGGCAGCCACAGCTTCTCTGGACACCCTGTGCCAGCACCTCAGCACCCTCACAGGGAAGAGCTTCTGCCTAAGAGCTCAACTCAGTCTCCCCTCTGGCAGGTTAAAGCCATTTCCCCCTTGGTCTGTCCCTACAGGCCCTTGTCCAAAGCCCCCCTCCAGGTTTCCTGTAGCCCCTTTTAAGCACTGGGAGCTGCTCTAAGGTCTCCCCTTCAGGAGCCTTCTCTTCTCCAGGCTGAACAAGCCCGGCTCTCTCTGCCTGGCTCCAGAGCAGAGCTGCTCCAGCCCTCATTCACGTTCCAAGTTAAAGTTTAGCACCCTCCCTGCCTGCAGAGCTCAGTGCAGGTACCATACCCAGTACCATAGCCCAAGATACCTGGGTGCTTCCCAATAACTTTTTGAAATGAGAAGCATAATGCAGAAGACATAGTGTTAAAATAGTCTTAAAAGTAGTGTTAAAAGGTAGTATGTATAGCATGGACAGGAGAAGGCTTTTTAATTCCAGTTCTACTAATGAAGCAAAACAAACGAGCAACAGCCAGTTTCTCCATCTTGCTTGCATAGACTTCCAAAAGCTTAAAGAACAATCTTAGTATAAGAAATAAATCCCATCTTCCTTCTTGAAGATGGAATGGTATTTTCAAATCTTCTTAGATCAAGCATAAAACTCTTCACAATAGTTTTACAACAGGGCAAATTGCTAGAGTTGCTATTTCAATTAAAATTGAAATAGTTGCATAAGTAAATTAATTACCAGTGACTGAGAACTTCAAATATCACAACTGATGACAGTACTCTCTGTAATGTCTCCTTTTATTTTTAATTTTGTTCTGGGTTTTTATGTTTCTCAGATGAACATTTGTCATTCTTAGTTACTTGTTTGCAATTCCAAGTGGAACATTTGAGTAGCCCTCAGACAGAATTTATGATTGATATACAGGGAGTAAAGCAAGAAATAGTCCCAGAGATCTCATATTTGTAACCAGCCTTAAAGTAAACTAGAATGTTCTATACACTAACATCTCCCAACTGTAAAAGCAAATAAAAAAGATACATGCACATTTTCTGTCTGTGATGTAGCAGAAAACATTCTCTCTGACTTTTGCAAATGATCTATTTACATTCTGAAGCACATGATTTCATTATCCTTATCTTTGTAGATAACTACTAACAGAAGAAGCAGTGTTAGTAGCCATAAAATTATTCAATGCTTTTAAGAATTCTAGCTGCACTGTCTGACTTCTCTAAGGCTGATTGCACACAGTGTATTACACTTTCTTTTGTTTCATTTAATTTAGTTGAAATTTATACGTTTCATTTGTTATGATGAAAGAAAAAGGAAGATCTCACTTGCAGTCTTCTCATAATGCTAAATATTTCACTCGAAAGTCCTTCTGAAAGCTTTTCAGTGTTAAATGTTACAGCAGTACCTTGTTCTTTTGGGAGAAGTTCTTCAGAACGCAGCAAAAGTGAAAGCATGATCTTACCTTGTTTGGTTGTATAACCAAGTTGTGTAATAAACGTACCTTTGCTCCTTGCCAATTTTATACTGATAACCAGTGCGTTCAAATATTACATATCATCTAAAATTTGAGTAATTCTCAAATTAAGAGTTGGAAATTGAGACCTGAAGATTAAGCAGTTTAGCCACAGTCGTATAAGGAAAGTCAGTCAAAAAGTGGGGACAGACTCAAGACCTATACTGTTATCTCATCTTACTGGACAAAATACCTTTTTTTGGAGAGAAAGTTTCTGAGTTAATGCTTTCTGGCACAGAGTCCATAATCTAGGAATTCACCTAGCAACATACGCAGTACACCTTGACCCGACAACAGAGGACTGAAAAGACAAATCCTATTTAATTATTTCCACATTTTCTTGCTTTTTATATGGTTCTGCATGGGGAAAAAGTAAATCTAAAATATGCCTAATCTTTCAGAAGACTGTACTATTTCTTTCTGCTAAAAGCATTTTAGCTTAATAAAAAGGTAACTGTATCAGGCTGATTTTTCAGATCTTGTCTTTCAGCCCTGGAAGAAAGTGTGGCGAGGTAGTAAGGAATTGTCTGTAAATCAGTTATAAATTCATAGAGTCATTGAACAGTTAGGGTTGGAAAGGACGTTAAGATCATCTAGTTCCAACCCCTCTGCTATGGCCAGGGACACCTTGCACTAAACCATGTTACCCAAGGCTCTGTCCAACCTGGCCTTGAACACTGCCAGGGTTGGAGCATTCACAACTTCCTTGGGCAACCCATTCCAGTGCCTCACCACCCTCACAGTAAAGAATTTCCTCCTTATATCCAATTTAAGCTTCCCCTGTTTAAGTTTGAACCTGTTACCCCTTGTTCTGACACTGCAGTCCCTGATGAAGAGTCCCTCCAGCATCCTTATAGGCCCCTTTCAGATACTAGAAGACTGCTATGAGGTCTCCACACAGCCTTCTCTTTTCCAGGCTGAACAGCCCTGACTTTCTCAGCCTGTCTTCATAAGGAGGTGCTTGTGAATTTGTGTTCTTTAATTCACATTTTATTATGTTCTGTCACTTAACTTACACTTTCCAATTTGACGCATAATGTTAGGTGTCAAAGCAGAGATAAATCTCAATCCTTTAAAAATACAGACTACATCATACCTCTGTGAGAAGCTGTTTCTGCTTATCACATAAACCTGCTTGTGGTTGTCAAGTGTCCTTCACACTCATTTCTGTTAACCTGGTGAAAGGCTAAATTCATTGTGGTGCTTATGAGGTGCTGATATTTTTCCTGCTTCCTAAAATCCAAATTAATTCCTAAGAAGCTTTCTAGACAATGAACAAAGAATCATCATAGGATCTGAATCAGTTTGTCAGAAACTAGAAGATTACAAATTTTTTTGTTTAAATGGACAAATCAGATACCTTGGAAATGGGATGTTAGCAAACCTGTTGATAGCTGCAACACTATCTGTTGCAGCTGTCTGTTTCCCTGCTGCCTTTTCAGGAAACACAGAGTGTTACTTTTCCCCTAGAGTCTCTATTTTAATTAGTTATAATTACATGCTCTTACTAGGGCCTGCCTTACAACCACTGTAATCCTGCTTTCATTGAATCAATTTATTGTGTAAGAATTGGTTCATACAAATTTACTCAGCTTATTTTGTGACACAAGAAAAATCAGTAGTTACTGATTAAAACCAAGAATAAAGTGAACTTCCACATACTGAGTATGAGGTTGTAAATCAATAGGGCAAAAGACTTGGCACTATTTCAAATAAAAACAAGTGCAGAAATCTGATTTCTTCTCAACCTGTGAAAAATAGTTGTCCTGCATTCAGCAGTAGCAGTCTTATTTCTCCTTCTTAGTAGCTGGTGCAGTGCTGTGGTTTTTACTTTCAGCCTCGGAACAATGCTTATAACACCAATGCTTTTAGTTGTTGCTAAGTAATGCTTACTCTGAGCAAGTACTTTCTGAGTCTTATGCTCAGCCAGGGAGGAGGGGAAGCTGAGAGGAAACAGAGACAGGACACCTGACCCAAAATAGCCAAAGGGGTATTCCATACCATAGCATGTCATGCCCCGTATGTAAGCTGGAGGCAGTTACCCCCCAAAGAACTGTGTGGTTTAAGCCTAGCTGGTAACTCAGAACCATGCAGCCACTCGCTCACTCTGCCCCCCTTTCCTCTCCCTGCTCCCAGAGGGATGGGGAGGAGAATCAAAAGAATGTAACTCCCATGGGTTGGGATAAGAACAGTCCAGTAACTATGGTATAACACAAAACCACTACTGCTACCACCAATAATAATAATGATAAGGGAGATAACAAGGGAAGAGAATACAACTGCTTACCACCCGCCGACCGATACCCAGCCGTACCCAAGCAGCGATCTGGCCCTTCGAGGTAACTGCCCTCAGTTTACATACTGGGCATGATATGCTGTGGTATGGAATATCCTTTTTCTTAGTTTGGATCAGGTGTCTTGTCTCTGCTTCCTCCCAGCTTCCCCTCCTCCCTGGCTGAGCATGAGACTCAAAAAGTCCTTGCTCAGAGTAAACATTACTTGGCAACAATGAAAAACATTGGTGTTATCAGTGTTGTTCCCAGGCTGAAAGTCTAAAACACAGCACTGCACCAGCTACTAAGAAGGAGAAAAGTGACTGCTACTGCTGACCCCAGGACAGTAGTCTAGATTCAGTTTAACATGGAAATGTTGCTCAAAAGAATCATCTTACCTAGAAACCTAAAACATTCAAGCTGTTCTCCAAGTGAGTGGCCACAAGAAGTTTTGGAAATGTGGGACTGAACCTTTAAGAATTAAACAATCATGCAGTTGATTAACGTTTTTAAATTTTTTTCATGACTGACTCTGAATGTATACATGTAGAAAGTTAATGGTTTCAGGGTTGCTCTTTTTTTTTTTTCCCCACAAAATGCCTATTTGGACTTCTTTTCTAATTTTATTTCAGCTGGACAGCTTAGCCAATCAGCGCATTATGCTCTACAGCTTCCATACAACGTACTAGGCTTGGGACGTAGTGCTAATTTCCTTGACCATTTGTATGTTGGCATTCCTCGTCCTTTAGGAGAAAAGGTCAGTTGAGATTTAATGATTGTCAATACTACAATTGTCAATGTATATGGTGTTACCTTTCTTGATAGACTTTAGATGGAAATACTGCTAGGGACTTTTTTTCCTGTTTTCCTTTTTTATTTTCCCTCCAGAAGCAAGGATATTCATAGAATCATAGAAGAGTTAGGGTTGGAAAGAACCTTAAAGATCATCTAGTTCCAACCCCTCTGCCACAGACAGGAGCACCTCACAACAGACCATGCTGCCCAAGGCTCTGTCCAGCCTAGCCTTGAACATTACCAGCAATAGAGCATTCACCACTTCTTTGGGCAACCTGTGCCAGTGCCTCACCACCCTCACAGTAAAGACCTTCTTCCTTGTATCTAACCTGAACTTCCCCTGTTTTAAGTTTGAACCCATTAACCCTTGTCCTAGCACTGAAGTCCCTGATGAAGAGTCCTTCCTCAGCATCTGTATAGCCCCCCTTCAGATACTGGAAGGCTGCTATGAGGTCTCCATGCAGCTTCTTTTCTCCAGGCTGAAAAGCCCCAGATTTCTTAGCTGGTCTTTGTATGGGAGGTGCTCCAGCCCCCTTATCGACATCATGGCCCTGCTCTGGACTTGCTTTAACAGCTCCATGTCCTTATTATGTTGAGGACAGCAGAACTGCACACATTACTCCAAGTGGAGTCTCACGAGAGCATTGTAGAGGGGCAGGATCACCTCCTTCGACCTGCTAGTCACACTTGGTGCAGCCCAGCACATGGTTTCTGAGCTGCAAGTGCACACTGAAGCCAGCTCATGTTCAGTTTCTCATGGACCAACACCCCAAGTCCTTCTCCACAGGGCTGCTCTAAGTCTCTTCTCTGCCCATCCTGTAGCTGTGCCCAGGAATTCCCTGACCCAGATGCAGGAGCTTGCACTTCGGTTTGTTGCACTTCATGAGTTTGGCACTGGTTACCTCTCAGACATCTCAAGGTCCCCATTGCTCCCATCCGTTCCCTCCAGCTTAGTGTTGTTGCCAAACTTGCTCAGGGTATACTCAATCCCATGTCACTGACAAAGATGTTGAAGGGAATGGGTCCCAAAATGGACCCCTGAGTGACACCACCTGTTACCAGTCTCCACGTGGACACTGCGCTGTTTACCACAATTCCTTGTGTGCAGCCATCCAGCCAATTCTTTATCCACAGACTGGTCCATCCACATCAAATTTATGTCCCTCTAGTTTAGAGACAAGGATGTTGTGCGGGACAGTGTCAAACACTTTGCAGAAGTCCAGGTAGATGACGTCAGCTGCTCTGCCCTTATCCATCAGTTCCATAGCCCCATCATAGAAAGCCATCATAGAATCATAGAATAGTTAGAGTTGGAAAGGACCTTAAGATCATCTAGTTCCAACCCCTTTGCTATGGGCAGGGACACCTCACGTTAAACCATGTCACCCAAGGCTCTGTCCAGCCTGTCCTTGAATACTGCCAGGGTTGGAGCATTCACAACTTCCTTGGGCAACCCATTCCAGTGCCTCACCACCCTCGCAGTAAAGAACTTCTTCCTTATATCTAATCTAAACTTCCCCTGTTTAAGTTCGAACCTGTTACCCCTTGTTCTGACACTACAGTCCCCGATGAAGAGTTCCTCCCCAGCATCCTTATTGGCCCCTTTCAGATACTGAAAGGCTGATATGAGGTTTCCACGCAGCCTTCTCTTCTCCAGGCTGAATAGCCCCAACTTGCTTAGCTGGTCTTTGTATGGGAGATGCTCCAGCCTCCTGACCATCCTTGTGGCCCTCCTCTGGACTTGTTCCAACAGTTCCATATCCTTTTTGTGTTGAGAACACCAGAACTGTACACAGTACATCAAAAGTAGTAGTTTGCATACAGAAAAAAAGCTAGAAAAAAACTTGTGTGCCTGGTTCTTATAAAGCATATAAACTTCAAAGCTAACACTAAGACCAAAAGATGACTGAATTTGTTTGTAAATGTTAGTACAGGTATATAGTGCTTGCTTATTTGGCAAATGTGTATTAGATCTGAAGATCCAGTTATTGTGGTCAGCTGTAAAACTTTCCTGGGGTTGACCTGGCCAGCCTGTAAACTCACATAATCCTCTCTACCTCAGTTATAAAACCAGGATCAGTATGGTGGGAGGTAATCTTCAGATGAAACATAAAAGTAGGGTCCTAGTAATTTTCAGTCTTTAAAGATCTGATGGTACAACTTTAAAAAGCAAGGTATTCAAATCAGCATCCTGGCCAAATTCTGATTTGGATAATTGCTTTGCCTGCCTCCTTTTTAGAACTGGTTCTTTTCAGCTTTCCCTATTACGTTGTTGCTTTGTACTTTATTTTACTTTGTTTTTTTTAAGCACTTTGGAGTTTTCAGAATAAAAGGCTTATACAAACATAAGGGAATAATCACTTATATTTAAAATAAAAAGATGAAAAACAACTGGATTGGGTTTTTTTGTGTGTGTGTTTTCCTTGTCATATTTAACCCTATCCCACAACTAAGTACCACACAGCTGCTTGCTCATTCCCCCCACTGCTGGAATGGGGAGGTGAACCAGGAAAAGAGAAAACCCGTGGGTTGAGATAAGAACAGCCCAATAATTGAAATAAAGTAAAATATTATTATAATAAAAGTAATGAAAGGGAAATGACAGAGAGGAATAACACTTCAGAAAGACAAGTGATGCACAGTACAGTTGCCCACCACTCTCTGACCAATGCCCAGCCCAGCCCAGGCAGTGATTAGTCCCTTCCTTATTCCTCCAGCTCTATATGGTGAGAATGACAGGACATGGTGTGGAACATCCCTTGGGTCTGTGAGGGCCAGCCATCCTGGCTGGGTAACCCCAACTCCAGCCTCCTCGCTGGCTGGTAAGAGGCAGAAAAGGCCATGGCTTTGTGAGCACTGCTCAGTGGTCAACAAACCACCACTAGATTGTCAGTGCTGTTTTAGCACAAATCCAAAACACAGTCCATACCACCAGCTATGAGCAAAACTAGCTCAATCCCAGCCAAAGCCAGCACTCTCCTTTTGTATGTCTCAACAGAGAATTTCTTTGCTTTTAAGTATATTGTTTCGTTATGAATTGACATAGCCTTTGTTTTTCTTTCAGTCTCCAAGAAAACAAGAATGGACGGCTATCATACCAAACTCCCAGCTTATAGTTATTCCCTACCCTCATAATGTTCCTCGAAGGTAACTTCATCATTTTGTTTTGCACTTCAAAAAATCACATTAATACAGAGTTTACTTCAGGCACTATGTGTAGTATGTTTAAAACCAGTCACTTTTAGAGCAAGGAAATTTAAGAACAGTGGTGGCGATCAGTTCTGTGGATGTAGTTTCCTCAGTGGCTAGGCAGAATACTTCTCAGGTATTTACACAGCTGCTTAGGTAGTGCCCATAAGAGATCAGAATATTACCAGCTCAACTCCTGTAAAAGTAACATATTTGCAGAATTTACCAACATTCTTTTGACAAATTGCAAGTGTGGTAATGATCTAAGCAAGCACTTCTGTTTCACCAAACGTGCAGTTTCTGTCTGGTTGCATATAAAACATTCAGTTCAGCCATTCTGAATGCAGTATTTGTTGCCACAGGCATTAATACTTTTCTTTAAGAAAAAGTGAATGGGTCAGTAACACAAGAGCATAAACACAGAATTCACTTTGCAATTAAAATGTTTATCCCAGAAAGAGAGCATGTTTCTGTCTTTTCCATTAGTCAGATATTCCAGCTGCTTTTTGCCATTTGACGTTTTACTGAGTTCAGTTGCATTTATCATGCAGAAATGATTCTGACATCTGTTTCAGCAGTTAATTTTACTATAGGACAGATAACAGTTGAGAAGTGATATGCTGCTTAAGTTGCTAATTAAGAACGACAGGAATAGCATCTGCCAGATGAAGAAAATCTAGTTACAGTCTTGAGGTATTTAAGGGTATGCGTTATGCAAAATATTTCCTGTCATTTTATCCTTAAATTATTTTTGCTTTCCTATAAAGTTTACGGACACTGGAAAAGCAGAGGAGAGAATCCCAAGAAGAAATCAGATTTCATAATAAACCTTTACAAATTTATAGTTTCTTTGACACGGATACATGGCCTCCTGCTGACAGCTTTCCCATGACAGGAAGCCTATAGTACAGAAGGGGTGTTAGATGAGCCGTAGGACCCCACAACATTCAAGGGATGGCTTCCAGAAGCCCTTCAAGTGCTTAGGTTTTTTGCTTTCCAGCATTCTCCTGCCATAATCAACTGGTTATTTTGCCTACAACTGCCATTGTCTCTGGTAAACTCAGACTGAGCAATGCCCAACCAGCTGAGCTCTGTAGCCTGTCCAAGAGGAGCTTCTTGTCTGCAGAAAACAATAGATCTTACAGGCTTACTTCACCCTGCTGCTCCCTCTCCCCGAGCCCCAGGCAGTTTTGTGGGAGATTTTGCTGCATCTTTTACTTTGTCCTGGGCAGGGGAAGGAGATAATCTCCTAATGAGAAAAAAAAAAAGTCAGTCCCTGAGGATATCCATAGGTTTCCTGGAAAGTTAAACAGAAACCGAATTTAGACATAGCATTATCTGTAAATAATTATATTAAGCCATATATTTTCAAGTAAAAAAAAAACATTAAGCTTCAGTCTTTTAAGTATAACCCCTAGTTCCCATAGCCCAAGTTGTTATCTGTCTTACACTAGGAATGGGTTGCCCAGGGAAGTTGTGAATGCTCCATCCCTGGTGGTGTTCAAGGCCAGGTCGGACAGAGCCTTGGGTGACATGGTTTAGTGCGAGGGGTCCCTGCCCATAGCAGAGGGGTTGGAACTTGATGATCTTAAGGTCCTTTCCAACCCTAACTATTCTATGATCTTTTTAAGTTAACTCTGTTTTCTGCTTCCTGGCGAAGGGTATTAATGTTTCCTTGGATTTTCTTCTCCCATATAGCTGGAGTGCCAAGCTGTATCTGACCCCAAGTAACATTGTGCTGCTAACAGCTATAGCCTTAATTGGTGTCTGTGTTTTCATCCTGGCTATAATTGGCATATTACACTGGCAAGAAAAGGTAAGCTTAATTAGCTAGATTCTTTTCTGTATTTTCTGTACTATTTAACACTTCCTAAAATTTTACAGTCTTGTATGTTGGTTTTTTGCATATTTTTCTACAGTATAGTTTCTGACACAGACTGCATTAACTCCCTAAAAGTGTTTACTTATTGAGTCAGAATTTACTGCAAGCTTTAAAACTGGCATTGTTTTTATTTAAGCTCTAAGACACTTAAAAAGGGGAGTGAAGACAACATGGATGAATTTTTGCCATTAAGGTATTATTCCCAAGTAAATGATACATTTTTGTTTCATATCTAAGCTTTCTATTATGCAGAGTTTTAAGGGGTGCTGTTTTGGAAAATGGAAAATGAAATCGGTTTACCTACCTTGAGTTCTGCTAGTAATATAAAAATAAGGAAAATGTCTCTTTTTCTGTATCTGTCTTTGCTGATTGTACTGACATCATCATTCAAAACTATATACGAATTCAATCATGTAATACTGGCTGCTTTCCTCTGTGTGTCTGAATTATACATGCAGTGGATAAAAATCTATTGATTTGAAGAAGCATTTTGAATGGGCCTTTCATTTCACAAAAGAAATGCGTTCCCATTTTTCTTGACTATGCTCAGTTCTCCATCATATCCAACTGGCAAAATTGCCAATAAATGCTACTGTGTACCTAAGCCATAATCTTAACTGTCAAATAAAATTACTGCACAATTTGACATGGTAGAATTGTTTGTTATTTTGTGCTTGTGGAAATAAAATGACCTTGTTAAACATTCACATAGGCTTTGCACATTTAAATGTTGTCTGTCAGTCTTCACTCTTCAAAGTATTAAATACAGTCTCCAAATAATAGAAAAGCTGGAATAAAATACACAAAGTGAAGCAAAATTTCACTGACTGTCCTTAGCATGTCCTACTGTATCAAGGAAGCATTGCTGATAGCTAGGACTATATACAGGCTGGGTTTAACTCTGTTTCTAGCAAATCTTAAGCAACAAGAATAGCAGAAAAAATACTTGGACTTTGAGCTGGGGAAGGATTAACTATATATAATGCCATCTGGAGAAATGGAAATTCAGTGTCAGTGTTTAAAACAATTCTTCACATAATAGTTCATGTATTGTGATATAAAGAAGCACTTGGCCCAGAGTGCTTTCTGAGCCATTTTAAATCCCATTAGGTGTATGTGAATGAAATGGTGTATTAGTTGTATTATAAACACATTTCCAACAGCTGCATCTTGGTCAAAGTAGGCATAAATATTTGGATAAATTGTGTGTATTTTCAGACTACCATATAAACATTTGTTAATTCCTGTAATTTTCCAGTGCCTTCCTACTGATTTTAACCTTCCCAATTTTTAGAAGGAATGGTTGAGGTACAGAACAAATAAGGCTCTTAACCAAGGCTGTATTGTGTATCACTGACATAACTGGGAGTTAAACTCCAAAATTCCATGTTCATGATCTTGTTCATGGTTTACTGCCTCTTTCGCTAGTCTTATAAAAATACTGTTCTGCATAAATGCTTATTTCCTTTACAGGTCTCTAGAGTACCTGTAGCAAAGAAAGGAAGGGGACATATACTGGCTGTTGCAATGTCTTCTTTTTCCCCAGAGGTTATATCTGTCTGTAAGATGCAGTGTTTTATTCAGCAGTTAAAATAAAACATGTACTTTGGCCTCTGCAGATAAGTGATAATAGGAGCCCTTTGTCTACAATAGTTGTTACAAATTCATCTGCCAGCCAAGTATTGTATGGTTTAAATAACTGTAGGACTTCAGGGTAGTATGTCACTCTGTCATTCCTTAGAAATTTGATACCTTAGTTTTGATACATGAAATGAAAGAGAAATTGAGGAAGAATTTAAACCGTTATTCATCTTACAGCAAATCTAGTCTGCTACATTAGCTAAGGACCTTGATACTCCTGTGTTCTCATTCTTTATAACTGGCTTTGTGGCCTTGATGGTAGTCATGTGAACACTGCTCATGGATGATAACACTGCTAGAGAAGTTTTGATGGATTCCTCAGAGTATTGGTTACTGTCAAATCTGAATTAGTAATTTTTCAGGAAGCATACAAAAAATTGAGTGAAAATTGCCTTCTAAGTGAGACTACAAAATTTTGTCAAATGTGACAAGCATTTCAATGTAGGAAACAGCATGGCACTCCCTTCTTCACACTCCATTTTTGACATTCAGAATACTACTGACATGGATAATCCCTTCCAAAAAGCCAGACCGATACATCTTAAACTTCACTGACAGCTGCTGCTGCCACAACATGCAGTAAAATCCATAGTTAATCCAGTGGAGTTGCTACCATACATAAACATTGTGTGATAAATAAATCTTTGGCCTTGTGCCAAAGCAGATGACAAACTCCCATGGCAGAACACATGCACTGATTTCTACAAAAATTGTCATGTATATTTATCCATTGAGATACAAATCTGAATTCCCTTTGCAACAGCATACTGTAAGAGCTTTTCATTTTACTCATTAAAAAAAAGTTGGGATTAAGCAAGCAAAAAAACACTTAAATCCGTTTTGCTAAATTCTCTTATGCTAGGATTTACACATACCGTCAGTCATTACAAAAACACTGTTTTCTAGAAAAGTTCACATTCTGTGTTCAGAATATCCTTTAAAAAGTACTTTCAGACTCTAGTACTGCTTTAGAACACAAGAGGAGGCTTGTGGGAAAGGACATGTTTTTCTGCATTACCTGGATCATAAGTACAATTTAAATATGCTGCTTTTTCCAGGCACCATCCAAACTGCTCTTTCAGCAGATCACTGTGTGCTCTGCATAAATAAGCATGGAAATGCATCCTACAAACAAAACCACAAAAAGTTTTTAGCCTACTTGGTGCTGTTAATTGTTGGTTGAACTGCCATCTTTGTAGAAATTTGTATTTGATGGAATTGTTAAAAAGAATCTCATTAGAAGTGTAACATCTACATGATGACATCTACATGATGATTCACATACACAGATGACATTATTCCAGAGTAACTTCATCTCATATTTATAATGCATACTAAATAAATAAATAAATACATAATAGGAAACATTCTTCGTTTTTGAAATGCCACTTTTAAAAAAGCAGTATTACAAATAATAGAAAATAATGGTACATAAATACTAAAACCGCTGAGCATTGACAGCAGAAGCCAATTTTGAGTAGATTGTTGCTATTTCAAACTGACATCATTTAAAAGCTAATTATTGAGGGTTTTACTGAGCATTTTGCCTTTTGCTAACAGTGACATGGTAAAAATCAACCATTCTCTGACATTTGACAGCTCATTTCTGTAACACTATTGCTCTAGATCCCACAAAGTGGTTTTTTTATTGTTATTTTTCAGAAAGCAGATGACAGAGAGAAGCGACAGGAGGCTCATCGGTTCCATTTTGATGCTATGTAACATGCCTTAGTATTTATGAAGGAGCTGCTACTCATTTGCTTAATTGAAATACTAAATTCTGGTTTGTAAAATAATTACTGTGCAAATACTGCTGGTATGCTATTTGTAAATGTTGCATTATTTGGTATTTATTTGGAAAGTATTAAAATCAGACCTGAATGTCTCACGAGGCTTTTCAGTTAACAGACTGTATATAATAGCATTTCATCTTTATTTAACAGAACTATGATTTTATTTTTCTTAGTAAAGGGATCAGATTGCATGTATCATTATTTATGTACCACCCGTTCTTTAGTAGTATTTGATAGAAAGAAATCTGTCTAAATAAAGTTTAGTGTTTCAGTGAGCAGAATACGTTGTATCACCTGAATTGGTCTTGTCATTTACACATTCCTGGAAAGTAACATGCATTTCTGAAAATTAAGCTTGGGCAATTTATCGGATGACTTTATCATTAATTATTTTGATTGTAGTCTTAATGGTGCTCAACCTAAAGTATTCTGTATTTTTTTTGTTTAAATCCATATGTACAGTAGTTAAAGAATTTAGCTGTTGGAGAACTTAAAAAAGCTGCAATGTTAATGCTGATTCAGTGGCTCATCATGGGACAGATGTAGTACTTGTGTGTGTTAGTTCCAGAGAGAAAACAATGCATTCAGAAATTAAAACCATAAAAATGTATCAGCTTTATATAAACTGCTTTTATAATTAAACTATAACCACATTTATTTTAGAAAAGCCTGAAGTAATTATGAAAGTAACTTTCTAAAATAATAAAGGTGTGGTATTTTGTTTTTTAATAAGTAAAAAGAAAACATTTTGGAGTGGAAGATGAATGAGGATTGACTCCCCAGAATTTATTGCTAAGGAATGAGATATACAAAGATTAAATTAAGAATATAGTAGGACACTTGGAATAAGCAGTGTACGTTATCTTTGTGCACTGGTATAAGACAGGTAGCTCAACTTCATATGTCTAAAATGGTGATGAAGTTACAAGTTGCTCAGTGTAGGGTCCTGGAAAAATCTCTAAAAATAATCATGCTTTTACTTAATAGTTAGTCCTTAGTGATAGAAGTTTACATGATTAATTGTGCATTTAAATCTCTCAATTTGCATGCCTAATGAATACCATTTGATAAACTTGTCCTGGGTTCAGCAGTAGCAGTCATGTTTCTCCTTTGTGGTAGCTGGTGCAGTGCTGTGTTTTGACTTCCAGCGTGGGAGCAATGTTGGTGAAACCAATGTTTTCGGTTGCTGCTAAGTGATGTTTGCCCTGACCAAGGACTTTGTGAGGCTCATGCTCTGCCAGGGAGCAGGGGAAGCCGTGAGGAAGCAGAGACAGGGTGCCTGACCCAGGCTAGCCAAGGAGGTATTCCATACCACAGGATGTCATGCCCGGGGTGGGGGGTAACTGGGAGTTACCTGGAAGGACACGGGCTTCCGGGTGGGACTCGTTTCTTGGCCGGTGGTATCGTATTCTCTTCCCTTGTTATTTTCCCTTATCATTGTTGTAGTTGATAGTAGCGGTGGTGATTTGTGTTGTACATTGGTTGCTGGGCTGTTCTCGTCTCAACCCATAGGAGTTGCACCCTTTCGATCCTCCTCCCCGTTCCTCCGGGAGAGGGGAAGGGAAGAGCCCCGGTGGGGGGGGGGGGGGAGCCTCGATTGTTGTCAGCCCCGCACCACTCACTGGGAGTGAACAAGTTGCCTGACTGGGTTTAAACCACGACAAAACTAGGACATACTTTCTCAAATAACTACAAACTATTCATCTTAGAGGCACTCAGCTCTGCAGCTGGCTCTCTGCAGTGTGCTCTGGTCTAGCACTCGTCCCATCACATGCTGTCCTGTAACTGCTGCTTTTGCTTGGCAGCCCAGAAGCTGAAAAGGGAGTGCAGATACAATGCTGAACTGATCCCACCCACCCTGAAGGACAGTCAGACAGGTTGTTACCATGTCAGTGCTGAGCAGTGACCCATTCAGACAGCAGCACAAACCCGGAAATCAGAGAAGTACTGATGAGGAGTCTGCCAAGCTATGACGTTTTACTGGATGTTTCTAATATGAACTGATCAGCGGCCAACAAAGGAGGCTTTAATACTACACTACTGTTACTATTAAGCATATCCCTAATTCACACCCTTAATATTTCTCTTAGAGTGGCATAAAAAAAGTAAGATTTTTTTTTAGATAGATAAATACTTAATGCTATTGAACTTTTAAAACCCCAGGATAGAATTTGCTCCTGACAGCAAAAATAGTAATGAATTTCATAATTAAAAGGAAGCACAACTTAAAATATTTTGCAGTCTTTTTCAGATGGTTGGAAAATAAGGCTAAACACATGCCACTGGCAGCAAAGCACAGTTGTCTGTAGCCCTCTATCACAATATAATAAACATAGATTAGCCTCATGTTTTTTGGGGAAACAATTAGGAATGAAGTCACCTCATGCTGACATTTAGGCTGTCGTCAAGTTAATAGAACAACAAACTCAGTATCTCTTGCTTTAAGGTATTTTGCATGCTCAGTAGTGCATTGTTGTATCACTTCATATACAGTACATCACTGGTGCTTTAGATGCTTTCTTATAATAAAGGTTTCTACACTCATAACTTGGCTCACAACAGTATATTTGCACTCTTTTGAATTAAGGCATTAAATATTGTTAAACTTCTTGTCAAAGGTTTCATGTTGTACTTTGATTTTCTATTCTGTAAGCATCCAAAATAGTTTGGGTAAGGCTAGTACCCTTCTAGCAGAAAGCAACACCAATTAGAAAGTGTAGTTCCAGTTGATTGTCACAGTAACTGAGAACTGAGAGAGAGTTACAACTACATCCACAGTAACACAGCTCTGGTGAGAAATGCTGTTGGAAGGCTTTCTCAGAGTGAAATCTCACCTATATAAAAATACTACTGACATGCCAACTGACAGATGGCAGTTGAAATTACCATCTTTCTTGGTTCTCATTTTCCATGAGAAGCTTTAAGACTGAATCATCCTACCAGATTTATCATTACTGCATTATCATCCCCAAACAAAAGAACCAACTTTTCAGCTGCGGATTAATAGGCATATTCTATACGGTATGTTGTTCCTCCTATGATGAGGCCATTCTCCTGAGCAGAGAGTCATATTAAGAACATTTGCTACAGAAAGGCAATCGCCATAAATGTAATTTAAGCATTTTACCAAATCAGTTTTAACAAGTCAGTTCAGTATTTTCAATAAATAGAAGTCAATCCATAAGTTTCTACTATATTACGATCATTAGACCTTAATTTTGTTAAAAGTGTAAAAACCTTAACCATGCCAGTTTTGAAGGTATTCATAACCAACAGCATTATTAAAAAAAATCCAGAAAATAAAATTGTGCTTAAAATAATCTCAAACTTTGCAATTAAACAGTACTAATTCTAAATGGATGGCCAAAGTATTTGATCAAAGCCTGAGAAGTATGTTAAATCAAGAGCGATAGAGATGTTAAACCTGGAACATTGCTAGGCTGTTTCAGTAATTATTATCCATTCTTTCCTTCTTTTTTTTTTTATTTATTTTATTTTGGCAATAGGATCTTTCTGTTGAGGCATCAGAAACATCAGCCCCAACTGTCACTTTGAAAATGATCAAACAGTGCCACACAGCACTATTCTTATAATTAATTCCTGTCTTCAATGAAAAATGTGATCCCATCTATGATACAATTTATAAAAATTGTGAAGTATATGCTAACCTTATTTTGAAATTCCTCAGTGTCCAACTTAGGCCAGAAAAATGTAGCTATATTCTAATCCCCGTATCTAATTATATTACCTTCCAAATAAAGCAGTGCACAGTGAGCATTATGAAAACTATCAATATTCTTCATGACTATTTGAAAGTTTGTAGTGGCCTTAACCCAGTAGTAAATAACAAAACCCCAACTACTTACTCAAGCATGATTACATATTATGCTACATTAAGACCCACTTGAACCTTCTAGTATTTTCTAATTTGAAATTGTATATAATTAGGATTCACCAAATGCACCTAAATCCTATTGGCAAACCCAGGTACCAGAACAGTCAAAATGTAACTAACTCCTACCTTCGTAATTACTTACTGTTGAACACTATATTTTTGCAACTTCGACTATAGATACTCTTTTACAAACAATATCCAAATAGCCTCAAACATAGTAAAAAACTGCTGGTGTAAGACTATTTCTGATGTACAATCTGCTACTCAAGAGCAGCAAGTACTTTAGGTAGTATTAAAATTAAAAGTTCTAGCAGAACAGCAAAACAAAGGAAGTTTCAAGGAAGAACGGTTGGGAGGAGGCAAAACCAGTTCTCATATTGGAAGTGTAAGCCTTTTACCGCAGCAGAGCATCTGCTGTAACTAACTCATTTTTCAATTGTGCAGGTATTTCCCTACATCAAAATGAGCAGTGCCACTGCCTTCTGTTAACTACTCCCGGTCAAAAATAATCACAATGACTCAATAGAGTAGCAGAACCACAAACAGGTGGGTGTCTAAAAGCTGTGTCCAACTGTTCTTAACTCCCAAACTCAAGTGTGATTCACTCCAGCTTACTGGTGGCTTGACCTGGTGGCACAGCATTTTCTTCCCTGGAAACTCTGCAGGCTCACAAAACAGGAGGTGAGGGTTTCTTCAAACCTGTACACTACAAAAAAAATTAAAACACCATTAGTGCTCTAGCACAGGTGTTCTAGCAAGACAAAACAACAGGGACATCCATCTGAGAAACTGAAAACAGCAGTAATGTTGACAGAATGTCCCCCCGATCTACAAGCTGATGCCACTACCTGCATCTCCCAGACTGACAGCTTTACACAGACCTCAGAAAACAACAGAATGGAAAAACTACTGCACTTCCCAAGTGAGTAATAGCTCTGTTCAACCTTCTAATGGGCAAACTAGAAGTTCAACTTTTCAGTTAAATTGACTGTAGCATATTGGGTTTTTGCAACTGGAACTTGATGATCTTAAGGTCCTTTCCAACCCTAACTATTTTATGAGTCTATGATTCTAAAAGGAGTGTGACCAGCAGGTTGAAGGAGGTGATCCTGCCCCTGCCCCTGTATCTGCTCTCTTGAGACCTCACTTGGAGTGTTTTGTACAGTTTTGGTGTCCTCAACATGGAACTGTTGGAACAAGTCCAGAGGGGGCGCACGAGGATGATCAGGGGACTGGAGCAGCTCCTGTATGAAGATAGGCTGAGAAAGTTGGGGCTGTTCAGCCTGGAGAAGAGAAGGCTGCATGGAGACCTCATAGCAGCCTTCCAGTATCTGAAGGAGGGCTATACAGATGCTGAGGAAGGACTCTTCATTAAGGGCTGTAGTGACAGTACAAGGGGCAACAGGTTAAAACTTACACAGGGTAAGTTTAGATTGGATATAAGGAAGAAGTTCTTGACTGTAAGGGTGGTGAGGCACTGGAATAGGTTGCCCAGGGAGGTTGTGAATGCTCCATCCCTGGCAGCATTCAAGGCCAGGTTGGACAAAGCCTTGGGTGAGATGGTTTATTGTGAGGTGTCCCTGTCCATGGCAGGGGGATTGGAACTAGATGATCTTAAGGTCCTTTCCAACCTTAACTATTCCATGATTCTGTTCTAACTCTTATCAACTTGGACTGAGCACAAGATACTGCTGATGATAGATTTTTTGCCTGTTTCTCTGGTGGAAGACAGCAGACTAGAAATAGTTTTCCCAAATGCAAATTCAGCTTGAGGTCTGAGGATCACACTAGTTCTCTCATTCTTGTATCATCACAACTAATAAAAATTCCTAAGCCAAATTTTGCCATCGGCTACACTGTGCATTCCAAAATTACAAGAAAAATCCAAAACCCAAGTCTCCTAAGAGTCTGCACAAAGCATAGTCAGACTTTAATGTGCTTATGTGCTTGCAGAGAGGACAAAAATATGTGCACAGATACAGAAGAAATTATGAGTCTGTATGGTATTTTCTTGAGTTTAATAACAGTTTTGTGAGAAAAAATGCAAAGTAGATCTACCTATTGAGGTCTTCTCTTTGTGAGGGAGTTTTCACTATAGAATTTAACATTTCATCACACTACTATAGATACATGGTTAATAGATCTATACATTAACCTGCTGGAATGCAGCACCTATTTAACAATTCATGGGGAAACTACTCTTTGAGAAGGTCTGTATAATTTCTATTTGAAATTGAAAGTACAATTCAAGTGGAATAATGTAATTACGTAATTTGCGATTTTTGCCAGAGCATCAAGCTTAATATTTCATCAAGCTTCTTAGAACTCTAAAATGGGTCTTTAACGCCCAGAAAAGCCCAGGACCTTTACGATGGGGTCTCGCCCGGGCTGCCCAGTGCCCCATGGCTGAGCAGAGCGCAGCAGCTCCGGAAAGACGGAGGACGGACGAGGAGCACCGCCAGGCCCTGAGGATTCCACTCCCGTTTCGGCCAGCTGCTCCTCCGTCCCTGCCAGCTCAGTTTGTCTTAACTGACAATCATATACACCTGAAGAGCATGGAATATTTAACTGACAATCTGAAGCGAGAGAATATTCTTTTCTAACAGGATATGCTGACCTTCGAACAGTGTATGGGTTCAGCGTTCAAACACATAGCACCAAACCACAGGGAGTTTCATCTCTCACGGTTATGTTCGAGGCTGCAGTGAGCGGCTCTATTCCTTAAGCAGATAGAATCACAAGTTACAACTATGCATCTAACATACCGCTTGCCAAACTTATCGGGTCTGTCGAGTGGGCTCCCTCAACGCACCTCAGCTCGTCGAGCGCAGGTCCGCGGGAGGCACCCGGGAGCCAGACCTGCATCGTTGTGTACAGCAGCGATGGGGGAAGGCCGGAGTCTGGTGGCGACTGCTTCGGGGCACGGGACACAAGTCACCGCGCCTGGCACCGCGGCCTCGGACTGCGCGAGGCTCTGCGGTGCCCTCCGCACACCGCCGGACACCCCTGTGTGCCAGTGCTGCGGCACCCCGAGCAAAAGCACTGAGGATCCCCGCATCGTAGCTGGGAAAGACATCCACTATGGAATACCCGGAGATTCTTCAGTCCGTGTTGCCTATGGGAGAGTTGAAAGAATCTCTCATGGGTTTATACGTGTAGCTGTAATTTCACACACAGCCAGCCCCTCAGCACGGCAGCCTCTCCTAGCCGTGCTCTGGCTATCCAGAACAGTCTCGGCTCTTGCCGTTAGGCGGCTCCACTGCCAGGTCCGAGGTGCCCTTAAGCCCAGAGAATGCCCTTTTCCCAGCAGCACCGTCACGCTGCCCCGACATCGGCACCTGCCCCAACTTCAGGCTTTTTCCCAAGGCAACTTCTCCCTTCACAAGCTAGCCCCATGCGATGGATAACCAGGGGTATGGGGAGCCGGGGCAGGCAGCAGGCTAAGTGCACCTTTTCGTTAACTTCATGTAAAGTAATAGCTCCATTGCAGCTGCCGATCTCTTCAGACAGCAGCCGCACAACTGCATGTGCAAGGCTCTCGCCAGCGCCTGAGCTGCAGGCAGCACAGCGCACTGCCGGAGCTGCAAGGGCCCTGCCACGAGCGGCGGAGAAAAGGGGAGGAACGAAGGGCTCCTTTTGCCCCACTGGGACATCTCTCAGATCCGAAACAAAAGGGGGGAGCGGCAGTCTAGTTCACCGAAGCCACCGCGTCTGGGAGAGGGGCTGCATGGGTCTCCAGCACCGGCGGGCCCCTCTCCGCGGGCGGGAAGGATGGGGCCTGTGGCCGGGTGCACGGCATGGGACCGAAGCGGGTGCCTCAGCGGGGCCGCTGCCGGTTTCCGTGGGGCAGGGGTGAGGACGGCTGTGCCCCTCGCCTTGTGCCCGGCAGGCCGGGAAGAGCGGGGCGACCCCCGGTCTGCGGCTGCTTGCGGAGCTCCGCGAGGGGCAGGCACATGCGTACAACGGCTCATCCAGGCAGACACCCCTCACATCTTAAATGAGCCTCCTTTACCGGCAGCCGCTTTAGTCGGGTTAGGAGCTTCTCAGCTCCGCTCAAACTGACACCCCGGGAGCCCACCCCAAAACCCCCGCCCCCGTGCCCGCCCCCCGAGGCAGGCCAGCCCGGACGGATCCTGCCGCGCCCCGCTCTAGATGTGCTGATACCGTGCCGCGCGGGGGCCCAGACATGGTCAGGGACGGACGGGAACCGGCCAAGCTGTAGCCGCGGACCACAGCGCCCTCGCTGGGGGCCGCCGTCAAGCCCAGCTGCGGCCATGGAGCGTCGGTGATCGCCGCAGCCGCGGAGTCACGGCCGCGGCCCCGCCAGGAGATGATGGCCCTACATGCGTTCTGCTCGGTGCTGGAAGGTAGGAGCCGCGGGCGGCGCAGCGCCCTCCGCGGCACTCCCGGAGGCGCCCGCCCCTTCGCTGCCCCGTGCGGGCACACCCCGCTCGCACCCAGCCTTCGGCCTTGTACCGTCGGCCGAAACTTTAGTACGAGGGGCACGGGGCTGTGCAGGGAGCGGTCGTCCCTCTGCTACCTGGCAGGGCGACTCCCTAGCTCCGCGCGAAAGTCAGCGCCGCGGGGCTGCAGAGCTGGATCTGCCGGGAGCCCGGCGCGGGGCTGGGAACCCGCGGCCGGTCCAGGCAGCCCCCGTCTCCGGTGAGCGCGGGCGGGCGGCAGGAGTATCTAGGCTCCTCGGGTGGAGGGTCCCTCCTGCAGCGCCGCGGGTCACGGCGGCAGCCGCAGTGCCCGGTCTGTTCCCGAGAGCTTCCTACGCTCCAGCGTTTTCACAGTAAAAACGCTCTTTGTGCTTTCGGAACTCCTAACGAGCTGCCTGGCAGCGTTCGGGTTATAGTACTGTGTGCGGGAGCAGGATGTTTTTTCAGCAAGGTTTTCACAAAATGAGTCACCTGAGTGACAGGCTGCTTCCTGACCCGTCTTTATCTGCTCTCCTCCTGAGGCTTTTAAATCTTGTTTGTAACTTCTTCAGGCTCAAAGGTAAACAACTCAGGAAGGCTCCTCAGCCCAGCATTTCTTTGTCTGTGGTATCACTTGCATAGTTCGACAATGGGCGAGGATTTCTTCTTCGGAAGTAAAGCTAGATAACGGCAGTTAATCGTATGCCTCAAGAGATTATTTTCTAGCATTCAGTATCTTCTTCAGCAATAGCAGACTTGAACCATCAGGGATTAAAAAAAAAAAAAATCATGATTTTGTTAGGAAATTCTGAAGTGTCTGCTTGCATTACTGAAGACAAGGCGTTATTGTAGGCAGAACTGTTTCTGGTATGCGCTTATGTCCTCCTCACATATGAAACTTGTGCAGAAGTCTGTTTTAAACCCAGAATGTTTCCACGGCCCATAAAATCCCATGTTTCTGGCCTGAAGGCCAGATGTCTTGAGGGTTTAAATAAATATTTTTCTGTTACTGCCACAGTAACTGAGAAACAGAAGATACTTGCTCTCAATAAATGTTTATGTAGGTGGTGTTAGCCATCCACTGAGTTTAGATAACGTAGGAACATAAGGCTTGCATGGGGAAAAAAGGCATTTAAACCACTGTAAAGTACCCATAAATTACAGCTCACATCTCTGCTTTTTAATTACTTTCTACATCTGCAGATTTAATTGCATTTCAGAAATACGTGTTTGCTGCACATCTGACTGTCCAGGTTTCCTCCTGACCAGATCTCATGCTAATCTTTTATAATCACAATAGAGTCCAGATACTAATTCCCTCTATAGAAGTTTTTTATTATTAATAACCTATAAATTGCACAAAACCATTAGTCAAGAAGCTGTTAATATTCTAAATGCATCACTTTCCATGACTACAGAAACAATCTATCATTACTTAGAATCAGGCAGTCCCTTTTATCTCTTCTTCATTAGAAGTCTTCATATAGTCCAATTATTACATCTAATCAGGAAGAAAAAAAAAAGAAAGATTCCTATAAATAGACACAGAGATTTAATCCCCAAAGGAAACTATTGGGAATCACTTTCAAAGCAAGTCTCTGTATTTTACAAGTTGCATCTCAAGTTTTGCATGGAAGCTCTACTTATAGTGGCAGGGTTGTTTTTTTTTCTCCATGCAAAAAGAGCTATGTGTGCAGCAGATCTGCTAAACCACACATGAAGTGCAATGAAGCTTAGTATATTGTGAGAAGTCACATACCTTTTAATAACACTTAGAAACTGTTTAATATCTTGTTCTTAACACACAATGCATATAAACATTTTTGTCATTCAGAGGTGGTATTTTTTGGCTGTACCTCAGGCAGAAAATAGCCCATCATACTCACTTTATGGCAATTCAGATTTCTTCTGTAATGCTTGTTCAGAACTACACTATGTTATTCCTCAGCTATCAAGAATATGGTCTGATTTAAATAAACTTAATATCATTGCTTCTGCACAAAGGATTCAGCAAAACTTGTAGAAGTCTCCTGTAGAAGTCTCCTGTCTGAATCCGATCACCTTGCAGTGAGGATGTGCTCCCATGTAGCTCTTGCAGCCAGCTATGCTGCCTGACAGTGATGGTGGGTCACTACAGCTCTGAGCTTGCAGTAGCTGCAGGTTTTGCTGAGATGGAGCCCAGCCTAGGCCCACCTGTTTCCTTGGCAGTGGATGTAATCCATCAAAGGCCAAGGTGCTTGCTGTGTTTTGGTTGTTGAAAGATGAAGCCTTTTTCTCCCATCTTCAGTTTTCAATGAGATTTTAAACACAGTGAAATCACTCTTTAATCCTAACACAGTTTGCAAAGTGCAACTGCTCTACAACAGTAAAGCATTATAACCCTGTACTTCATATGGGAGAAAACCAGATGCTTTCTGAATAAATCTATGTTCCTTTTATGCTTTGGAAGTAAATAAATCTGTCTGAAATTTCTTCATATCTGCTGTTGCCCCAAAATGCGATTGCTAAGAGCTTATTCCTATTCTTCAAATGTGCCCCTTCTTTCATTTCCATATACTGATATTCGGTTAAGAAAAAAAAAAAACACCATCAAAACCACAAGCTGAGTTAAATCCTAACTGTATGATAGGTTTGGACCATTTCAGTTATTACATTTGATTAACTTAAGAAGTCAAAATATAATTCCATAATTTCTGCCCTGATAATTTAACAAACAGCCAGGACTAGAAGAAATCACTTCTACTTCTGGAAAGTCGACATTCTCAGCCTTCCAATGAGCTACAGAATTATTTCCAACTCTGGCAGGTTGCACAAATGTGCACTACTATGATTAACTTCCTGCCATTCTGCTCAGCCTGTTCATTTGCATTTTAACATTATTCTAACAACAAATTTATCACAAACAAGTAGTGTTAGTAAGTAATGCTTCCTTCCACACAAAAGCTAGGAATCATGGCCTCCTGCTTCCAAAATCAAAAGGTGTAACAATGGCTCAAAAAAACTTGAAGCAAGCAGAGAAAAAGGGTGATTTAAAAATATGTTAATGATTTCATTATTTGTCCACTGAAACCAAAAGCAAAGTACTGACTGTAGAGGATACAGTGGCCCTAATGAAGGCAGCGTAAGTAAGTCAGAATTTTATTTTTCACTTCAAAACAGAATCTACTTGCAACCTTTTCTACTGCACCAAACAGCTTGCACAGCTAAACAGTTACATAGAAGTAACTCAAGTAACTGTAGAACAGGATTCAAAAAGCTGTTGTGTTACAAACAAGGGAAGTATCTGGTAATATGTATTATGCCTTGCCTTTACTACATATACAAACATAATACCCAAAATGCACTGCTCCCAGAGTAGCATAAATTAAAATATTAATGTATGTTACAATTACATCGGTACTAACAGAAAACTTACTTAGTGTATAAATCAGGCATATAGTTGTAGGTGCAGTACAGAGGAACAGTAGACTGAAGCTAAAGGAGCTATTGAATTATGTATCTTTATTTAATGAAAAAGCTAAGATTTTCAGCACCTTGTCTCAAGTTTAATTCACAGAGAGAGATTAGACAGAAAAATTAAGCTCAGAATGAAACTTCATACACTATTCATCATTTATGAACCTATCAGAAATTCACAATATAATTTGCTGCAGGAATGGCAAAGAGTGCTGACAGACATCTGCAATTAGAGCAGAAAGTGTGCAAAGTCTTCTACATGTTTACATGTGAAACAAGTTACACACGTAGTGATGGACATGCCTATCTAGACTGAAGCAAAACCTAAAATTTAGTATCATGGACACAGCCTTCTAGCTCTGCAAACAGGTTTGCTGCTTTTTTTGCTTATATTCCAATTTTTTTTTTTTTTAATAGATAAAGCACTTACTTAGAGTTTTGATCAACTTAAATAGCTTGCTACCTTTAAATAGCTTGCTACCTTGAAATAGCTTGCTACCTTGATCGATACATGACTGACAACTGCCACCACAAATACTGCAAGTAATTGGGGTGGGGGAGTGTAAATTTTTTAACAAAAACTCAGCAGGTAACTTTTCATTAAAAAAATCCCATTTTCTTTTAGCTTAGCTTTGTATTTCACTGCATCTTCTGTTAATACAAAGATAACCCACTCTGAAGCAGGAAAGGACTGCCAGTGTGTTCACATTTCACAAAACCTTCTCCTTTAGCATACAGTAAAATCCATGAACACAGAGAAGTCTCTTTTGAAGGGACTGAGAATACAAAGCTAGAAAAAAAGAGGATACTTTGCACGCAAATTGTTGTCAGTCATGATAGAAGACAGCAGATTAATTCCACAGCAGAAATTCCTGAAAAGATATTGACTGAAAAATACAATATATTGATAATAAAGAACAGTTTGGTGTAATCTGATCTGGTTTTAAGTCAAAATATCACTATCCAAGTATTTTAGGAACAAGTAGAATACATCTGGGAAAGATCTATTCAGAATAGTCTTGTACAGCAGGATCAGTTCTGTCAGCTACAGGGAAACCGTCTGAACTTTCAAGTCAGTGTATATATAAAGTTCAATTATAATATTAATAATAAGGTTTGCTAATACATTAATAAGGTTTTTGGAACCCTTCATCAGCATGGTTTGCACATGCAGCCTTATCAGCCTATTGCTACACACAGCTTGGAGATGAAAAAAGATCTTCCATATAAAAAGGAAAGCTGCATTTTAAAAATGAAAGATACCATTCTTCTGGCAGACATAGCCAGGAATGGATTCTAAATAACAGGATGTAGAGCAACTAAAATGAAGCAGCCCACAGCTGCTTATACATTTCTAATGGAGGAAGAGATCAGAAATGTTTAATGTTTTGAGTAAACCTGGAGGGCACTCTGTCACAGATCCATCCAAGCATGAATTCTTTTGCAGAGGATTCTTATCAAAGGGATGTGAGAGAACTGCATTTATTTCCCGAATTAGTTAATCTGGTTTCTCTGCAGAGATACAGACTCCTATTTTGTTTCTTTGGCAATTTTAGAGAGAGGAATCCCTACTGGAAACAGCTGGAGTGAGATGAAACTGTTATATCTGAGAATAGACCTGAGTGCATTCAGATATCCTGCTGGCATGCTAATGACTAACAAGATTTGTATCTTGGAAAGGAGCTAGAGTCACTGATAAGAACTGGTGAGGCTCACTTCTGCTATCAGGCTTTTGTGAGGAGGATTAAAAATGGGTTGGCAGCTCCTCTAACATGCTCTGGGTGGGATATGCAAACAGCTTAAATGTGTCTTTCCTGACGCACACCTTTCATCTCTGTTACTTTATTCTGTGGCAATCCTTCAGGATATTCCAGTATGAGGAGATCGCTGGAGCAAAAAGTTCTAGGCAGCCACCTTAACTGTTCATTGCTACTCATTTTACCAGCCTTCAGATGTCCTATTGAGACCTCAAGAGAGTAGCGTATATACACAGACTATGAACTAGAAGAACAAGTGGGATTCAAAAATTGCTGTTTTCATCCTCACCAATAGAATTGATTTGAAATTTGAAAAGGCAGCAGCAATGCAAGCTAGTATTCCTTTTATCAATTAGCAGATGTCACCAAATGCTAGGAAGAGAGAAAAATCTCGTTCCCTAGAATTTACAGTTTGTGTTTCTGAGCTAAAAATGGCTTAAACCCTTAAACAGCTTTCTGAGAGAAAAGGATGTGACCGTCCCCACAGAATTACTGGACACTTTACTTATCTAAACTGCAGAAGTTCTTTACAAGAAGACTGATCAATTACTTTGAATTTGTGCAGCATCTAGCAGCATGGGACACTACACTTGATCAGAGACCTTAAAAGCGACCAAACCACATGGAAGTTATTTATGTTGTACATATAATCTTGACCAGAGAATGAGATAGGATATGACCTCACAAATGTTCCCACCACATTAATAGCTAACAATGTTTAGACATATGGAGGGGGGGGGGATTATGTAAAAGCTGGGATACTGTGATTAGCAATTACTGAATGTAACATTAATTTCAGCACACAGGGCAAATTAGGAGGTAGGTTTAAGAATAGTACACAGAAAAGGATTTGTTCCTGTAAGGCAAAACACAATATATAATTAAGATCAAGCATTTGTTACTCTAGGCTGTGTCTGCCAGAAAGGAGTGGGCATCCTGTCAAGATTTTCTAAAATGCATGACCTTTGTGTTGCCAATTACTTTCTATTTGGACTATATGTGTTCAAGGTGCTGCCTAATACAGGGAATACAGCACAGAGATAAAACAGTGAACCCAGCTTTAAGCAATGTCTGTCATCTTTATCTCTGGGATTCTAACTACCACTATACTAAGAATGTGTAATACCTGAAATGATTGTCTTTATTTAAAAAATAGGTGGAAGTTTCCTCTCTGTTTCTCAGTTGTGCATGATGCTCCCCAGTTTGATATTCAGCTTGCTCTGCATGCGGAGGTCCCCCATTGTCACCACTGAAGACAAGCACTTCTCTGAGCTACACAGCAAATCTAGTCTGTTTTCTCTACATCCAAAGATCCTGAAAGCATGCAGAAAAAGCAGAAGAAAGACGTACCACAGGGAGCTGAGAGCCGTACTGTATCCCATGAAATGTGAAGAATTCATTGCCAGGAAGTACAAGCATATGTCAGATCTGCAGCCTAAAGCACTTGTTTTTCTTAAGCAGCACACTGATAGCAGCACACTGATTTTTTCAATTTTGGGTTGAGTACCCATTTACTATAAAACTAGCTATATTATTCTAATTTAAAGAGAAATAAGAATCACTCATTTATGATTCTCTCCATATATACTTCAAAACATATATTACTGAAGGAAATCTTGACTCCTGCAAACAACGCATAGTTTATTACCCTAGTTCAGGGGATTCTTTTATATTATTCCATAAGCCTGTTTCAACAATAGAATAGTAAGAAGAATTTGCAGCGTATGGTTACTGTCTTCATTCTTAAAAATTTACACAGTTGTCTGCAGGCTATGTGATCTAAAATATTTCAGGCAAAGAAGCGAATAAAATGAGAAGTCAGTTCTTTCAAAACCACAGACAGAAGGTCACTGCTTTTTCTTTATTTCTGGTTAATGTTCACACAGGTAAAAACTATCAGAGCTTTAAATGGTAGGACAAAAGTATGCACCATAATTCACAGAATAAAAGTCTGTAGCAAATACCAGATTCATGAATAAAAGAAGCCCCTCTCAGTCTCTGTCTGCCTCAGTGACTGTGCTGCTGTTGCCTTAATGACAGCCTCTTCTACAGTGCACATACAATACCATGAAGCAGAAACTCAATATAAGGTACGTAAACACTAACCTCTCTTGTATTTACCAGATAAATATCTCTGACTTTATCAGGTCAGTCTCCCATATTTCAGTGTCCTCTAGTAGAACTCTCAATACACTCCTCCATTAAAAATGAAGGAAACAATTAAAAGAACTAAACAATCGAGCCCACCCTTCTGTTCCTTTGATATTCAGTGCAGTCATGCAACCCTGCACTGTTTATGTTGTTGCTCACATTAGCAAGCCATGTGCAAGTTTAGATACTACTTCTGCTTCCTGTACAATATTGGAACATGGAGCTGAAGTCTACCTTTCATCCGCACTGAAGAACAGTCGTGTCACAGTGATATGAAGTTGACTTTAAAGAGGAAAAATGAAAGAGCATTATAACTGTTTGAAGTTAAGTTCATCAGAAATAACAAGATCACTCTTCCTCTTCTCAAAGTGCTACAAGACTTTTTGTGAAAGTAGTTCAGGATCTTATGTCTGTTCTAATTGTGTCTGTGTCCCCACATATAGTACCAGGACAGTGGTCCGGGACAGTGGTTCAGCACTAGCTCTTCACTGTACCATGCTACATGAGCTAGGTCTTCTCACACATCTTCCTTCCTTCTTACTGACTTGTATAATCCAAATTCGTCTTTGAGAATCAAAAATATGTTTCCAGGAAGTGGTATGGATATAGAACACCAGGCAATAGCTTTGTTGTTTTTAAAACACACACAAAAATGGGTTAATGGAGTAGTTTAAGAACATCCTGACTTTTTTTTCCCCTTCTTTCTTTTCCTTTCATCCTGAACATTAATAGGCCATGTTTTCTCAGCCAGAAACCCCCTGTCTGTTATCCTATACTGTTTTGTGTAAACGCATGTTTAAGGCAATACTACCCTCAGGCTTCTGTCCCATGTTTTCGGGAAGAACACATATGATTCCTCTCTCCACCCCTTTGCTACCAATGTCACAGAGGTAATGACAGCACACAAACAGAGTATTAGTCAGATACACCTCTTTTCTTTATCATATTATCCTCTGGGATAAAACTAATAGCAAAGAAAGGCCTTTAAACATTTGCTGCCTGCCTTGAATACACCTTAAGGGTTGTTGAGAGCATGGGAAGGATGGGAATTGCCAAGGAAAGGAAAGAGATGGAAGAGATTAAAAATTAAGAGGCTGAAAAGGGCAGCGAACAGAGAGGTAGCAGCTCATTCTTACTACATCCATTCATCCATATAACATGACAAAAGGAAGACAGTAAGGCAAATATTCAGCTCATTTATCTTCCATAATTACCTGCATATCCATGCTTTTCAGCAGGAAATACGCGTTATTCCTTTGTACTTACACACACATATTCTGGACTATTTATAGAAATGGCAGTCTTTCTTTGGTGAAAGCCAGTCAGATTTTCTCAATTCCTTTTAGGACTTTTTTTGTTCTTGTATCCACATAATTTTAAGAAGGGAAATCACTGGTTAGTGTAACTGAACATCTGTTCTTGCTGTCTCTATCTGTACAAGAGAACACAATCACTGAAATAAACATAGATGCTTTCTGATATTTTAAAGAGGAAAAAGAAAACAAAAAAAGGTATACTGTAACAGTGTTATCAATGTAGATAGCTTTACTAGAAAAACACAAAGCAAACCAATAAACCCCTAGATTTTTCACTTGAATTATCTGCATTACTTTTGCTAGTCAGTAAAATATTTATTTTACTCACATTTCTGTGTTTGTTTGCTTTGAGGAAAAAAAAAGAGAAAATCCATTTCACATTTTTAGAAGCATCACAAGTATATAGAGATTGCATATATATTCGCAAAACAGAGGGTGGGCACAGCACATCTTTCTTTAAAAACATAGTGACACGTGATTTGCAAAGGAAACTGCATTTACTTTGCTTCATTCACATTTACTGCATTTACATGTGGAAACTGAATTTACTTCAGTAATAAAAAAAAACAACTTTGAAGTATTGCTCCAAAATCAGTATAGGGGAAAAAGGGAAAAAAAAACAAAACAAAACAAAAAAAAACCAAACCAAAACAAAAACCCCCAAAACAAACGCAAAGAAAATACATAGACAACTTTATAATCACTGTAAAGATTGTTAGGGGCAAGTGATCTCAGGAGTACAAATTTATGCACTTAAACTGTGATCTTCTGAGTGCAGTTTAACCACAGAAGCCGCAAAAATAAACGGCAAATAATTTTGAAATAGTGTCTTCTATAGAAGAAATACTAAATAAAAATATCTGAAAACTAATGTCATTCATATGTTAATAAAGATGTGATATTTGTTTATTTTATGTGCTTTAAAGACAAGAGAACATCTGTAACTTGAAGACCAATAATGGGTACTAGATACTTTCTTCTGAAGGATGAGTCTTAACCTACTACCTCGTAATCCATCCCTAAAAATCAAATGAACTTCTGGGAACATATCACTTGTTTGCAAGACCAATATGGTCTTTTAGAGCACTCAGGGATGTGAACTCAATGTACAACGGAGGAAAGTGTTACAATGACGTGCAGCCTGTTTTAATATGGGGAGAGAGGAAAAAGGGCATCAGAAACAAACGTAATAAACCGCACATGCTAGAAGAACACTTTCAGGGGCAGACTTTGATTTCTTTCCCCAAGATAATGTATCTATGCCAAGATGCAACATTGCATCTAGATGTGTTCAGTTGAAGTCGCTGTAGCGCACAGTGAGTTCCTGCTTACTCTGGAACTTTCTGAAGGGCTCAGTCTAACAGCAACTCAGGGAAAATCATAGAGAAAATGCCATTTCAGCATGAGCCAGTAAAATGCCTGAGAAATGAGAGGGGAAAACCGCAAAAATAAAATGGACTTCTTGAATGTGATAATAAAATTCTGCTGATTTTTTTTTTTCCCTGCAGTGGTAAGGCTGTGCCTGTCTGGCTTAGTATTAACAAGTAGATTAAGAACATTGGAAAGGCCACACCAGCTCAAATCAAAGGTCCATCTAGTCTGGATCTCTTTCTTCACAGAGATAGAAAAGCAGAAAGAGTATAAAAGTAGAGCAAATTATATTTTACCAAATAGTATCCCAGAGTTCCAACAACTTAAGACTTAAGGGGTTTGTGAAACAGGATTTTCTAGCTCAAGGATGTATTATGAAGTATAAGCATTAAAAAAAAAAAAAAAATCTCATTTTAGGTTTGTCTAATACCCCTAGTTCCTGTACTGGAAGAGACAACAAGTATTTGCTCTCTATTCACCATCTCAAGGACCATTGGTATTTTATGACTTGTATCCTGTCTCCCCTCAGCCAGCTACTGTGCAGAACAGTGTGCTGCCCTGCTTTTCAAGTTCTCCAATACCTGTCCAGAATTGTAGAGATACTCAAGACAGAAGCAAGTGAAAGTTTTGAAGACTGGCATAATTAATATACTCTACTTCATTCTCTTTTCCCTTCCTGGTAATCCCTAATAATTTGAGGGCACAAAGCATTTTCGAAAAATTTAGATATTAAACTTGCTTTGTGACTCTTGATGATCAGTGGAATATGGAATCTTCACTACATGCTGTTCAGACTGATGCTTCTTGGGTGCAAGAGAAGTATAAGCGTAAGGTGAAGGCCAAATGCAAAATCACCTAGACAGCTTCTTTTTAGGAAAGGAAGAAAAAGGGTTAGAGGAAACACTATAACAGAATCTTGAACAGGTCTAATATTTAGTCAGTTCAAATCTAGAAAACACTAGCCTGTCAACCCCTGAGACTAGCAGCACTCCAGCAAACCAGAGTGCTTGCAGCAGTGTACACCCTAACAGTGTCCACGTCGTAGCTGTTGTGACTGCTCAGGGTAAGTCTCTTTGTTAGAACTTGTGTCTGATTGTTTTCTACTGCCACATCATTCACAGAAATCAGTGAATTTCTGTGTGACTGTGACTGCATCTCAGCCACCAGTCTCATGAGCACAATTCTGTTGTGCGCCTAAAGTCCATGTAGGGGTAAGACCATGAAGTGTCTCCTGTAGTCCTGATTAATTTCTTGGAAGCTGGAGAAGTCATTTGTACATATTACACAAATGGAGGTTTAGGATAAATATGGTTTGATATAGCAGAAAAGCATCTTCTTTCAGGATATAGAAGTTATATAACAGATAGGTACCATACAATTTTATAAAATGCTTGCAAATCAGTAGATAATCTGGAAAATATTCGTGAAATACTCAACTGTTTTTATCTTCTCAAGCTGATCTTCTCAAGCCTTTAGTGGGGGACATGGGGATGAAGAGCAACATCACAGATGCAATGAAAATATGATCAGTAGTTTTTGTGCTCTCTCTAGTGTATCTGGTCTGAAATCATACTGGCTTTCAATAATTTGCTTGGACCTTTCTACATTGTTCATGTTGGGTGGAGGCTTGGGTGACATGGTTTAGTGCAAGGTGTTCCTGCCCGTGGCAGGGGATTGGAACTAGATGATCTTAAGTTACTTTCCAACCGTAAATATTCTATGATTCTAAGTTCCCTCAAACAATAAAGTTTACTATTCTTATATATGTTTTTTTAAGGAACCTGGAAAAACTGACACTGCACTTAGACTGCACTAGTTTCCTAAAGCTGAAATTTTAAGAAAGCACATTATGTATTTTTATATGTTCCGAGTTGTTGTGGTTAGTAATTTATAGGATTTGCATGAATCAGGACTGCAGAAAATGGTCTATAATTTTGATGAATTACTGATGTTTTTCCTGTCCAATTTCTCTCATCAGTGTTACTAGTAACAATCTTTGTTGTGGAAGGGATTGCCGTTGCACAGAAGACACAAGGTACAATTTTGGTTTGATGATTTTCTTTCAAAAAATGTAATGGTTTTCTCATTTTTAAGTATGCAATATAACTGAAAGAAAGTATTTGTGTTCAGATATTAATACTTCTTGAATTACCAATATGAATTCCAGTATTTTCAATTTTCCCTCCATTTACTACTTTTTTTTCCAATTGAACAAAACCATCCAGTCACAAAGAATTTGGAAGTTCACTTACCCAGTTAAAATTCTATGGATTTAGACCTTAGAAGTGGTAAAAAAAGCACCACGGAAATGCATGTTTTCTGTGTCTGACAAGCTTTTCAAATAGTCCACCCACAACCATTTTTGAAGCTTGCTGAGTGGAGAAGGCATCGGTTTCGCAAAACTTATTTTCTTACATGTGGGATTAACCCACTCTTAGGAGAGAAGAATTCCTAGAACTGACACCTACAGAATTTCCCTTAAGAATTTCTGAGGGAGAGACTAAGTTTTCACCCCCATAAATCCAAAACCTGCCAAGATACCAGTGAAAGGTGATATAATTTACTGGAGGCAGCCAAGATCTGTATCAGCATGGACTCCCTCTCAAAGCTGTGCAAATTTAAGCCATTTAAATATAAATAACATTATGAGAGCACCCTGTAAGATTTAGGAAAAATCTAGCAGAAACCACATATCCTGTGTTTTGCTCCAGTTCTGCTGATAAAAAGGAGAAGGGCCAAAGGTACTTGGGAAGAATGTCAGAGATCATACTATTCCCAACTCCTTTCTCTTTGGATAAGAAAATCTGATCTAACAAAGCTCCTGCAAAGGGTCCAGCATGGTGCAGGGGCTTAGTAAACTGCATAATCTCAGTCAAGGACAATATTTCCTTGTACATCCAGAAGAGCTTTCATCTTAAGTGAGACCCTTAGCTACCAGTGCAACCTAGCTATTGCAAGTAATTTCATTAGCTACCATTGTTGCATTTAATGTATTCTACAAATCATAATTTGTTCTGGTTTAAGCATTTTGTATTTAAAAAAAATACTGTAAATAAATGTTTAGCCTAAGGGCCACATATTTCAGTATAATCTGGAATCAGGGCAAAAATAGTAAAAGCTAACAAATATTTTTGATTATATTATTTGTGTAGGAGTAGAGAAGGCATAAGCCGTAAAATAATGCTGGTGTATTGGCAGCCACTCTATTTGACTTAGAAAGAAGAACATCAAAAAGTCTAAACTGGCTTGGGTAAAAAAATAAATAAATAATAAATTTACCCCCTCTCTTTCCTTCCCAAGGATTACTCAACATATTTGATATTCTGAAACTGTGATCTCTCTAAGGTATACCACATCACTAAATTAAACATAAGATTTTCCTTTCTAGAAATTAGCAAGCAGCATAGAAGAGGCATTTCAACCAAAGTAAATTACTTTCTTCTTTCATAGGATATGGGTTATATCAGTGTTTTACTTTTTTGCAAAATCAAACTTGCATGTTTGCAGGAGAAATTTATTTGATCATTTTTTTTTTCCACTTAAGGTGGGCAAAATATTGGCATGAATCGTATTCCTCCCACTCAGTGTGACAACTGGGTAAGGACAAGTAATGGAGGACATTTTGCTTCACCAAACTACCCTAATGTGTACCCACCAAATCAAGAGTGCATCTATATCTTAGAAGGTACATGCTGTCTTTCTCTTTTGTTGTGTTGTAATCTTACTGTTCATTGGATAATCTTGAACTGTTAAAACTGTGTCATCTTACTATACTGTCAAGTACCATATAGCCATATTGGTAAAATAATCAATTCTTCAGTCATTTGGTTAAACAAGAAACTGAATTTGCTCTCTGAACTAATAACAACAGATTAATAGAAAATGCAGTCATTCAGGAATTAGCTGTATAGAATAATACATACACTCACAGCCAGAAAAAGGAGTGTCAGATCTACTGTAATGTATGAAGACACAGAACTACTGAAATTAAAACTGTAGCTTGTTATCTTAATATCACTTCCAATATTGCAGATAATAAAAAGCAAAAAATGCATGAAGACTGTCTTCAGCATTTACGAGACCTTATCCTATTATTCAAAGTGTATCCCACAAGAAGAAAATCTTTATACTGCCCTTTATTAATGAAAACAACACATCTGACTGCCATGGAGCTGTACTAAAAATACGGAGATTTGTTAGCACTGTGGAAGTCACTACTGAAATAATGTGATGAGGACAAAGAAAAAATTAATTAATTAGAATAAAACCACATTCCAATGAAATATCTTGGGTAAAGGCTGCAAGACTTGGGACACACTAATTATTTTTTCCTCTTACTAGAATACATCCAAAACCCACTGAAGTTAGCTAAAAACATTAGCTGGCTTAATGATCAGATTCATAGCAATTAACTGAAATATTTCAAGCAACATGTTTCAGTGAGGTTTTATATGTACAGTATAGTAGTGGTTGACAGACCCTCAGTTTTTTGCTTCTATGCATGCACATCTGAAGTTCTGCATCTTTCCTGCCGGTGAAAGCATGGGGGGCAGATGTGTCCAGCTTCAGCATCGGCACGTATCAGATTGACTGCTGGATCTCCCTGATGCGAGGCAGTTTCCATGAGGCATAAAGCCTCACAGTCCTTATACAGAGACATGGTTACTTGAGTGAGACCAAGGTCTTCCACAATTTCTAGCTAAAATATTCCTGTAGACCTATGCCAGTATGTGCAGCTACAAATGTTTTTAACTCATGTATAAGGTCTAAACAAAGTTTTGCAGACATACAAGTAAATCGTTTTTTGCATTCAGAAGCCACACAGCATGTGGTTCTTTAATGCTGTCATTCCAGGTAACCAGTTAGCATCTGAAAGTTCATGTAGTTTAATAGATGACAAGAACAAGAAACACTTAAGCCATTCATACAATATAAAGTCACAGTTCTGAACTACAGATGCGAAAATCTGGTCACAAGGTGGCCATAGCTGCATCTCCCCAGGACTGAGGGATCCAAGTCCTGATGCTAGACTGCCACTGGTTCAGAGTTAGTAGTTACCTGCATATTAATAATGTATATGAAGCATTTACACTTCTCTGAATATTCTAATAAAAGATATCGCCTGCCAAAGTATCTCCAGATTTAGGTTTAATGGTTTGGAAATGTACCAGTAAGTAGTTATTCATATTTATTTCTTTTCCATTCTTTTCTGTATCCCTCAATGTTTTGTCCTTTTTTAATATACTTTGCTTTCACAGAATGCTGATTTTAATTTTTATTTAATATTAAACCCTGTCTGAATACTTTTGCATATATGTTAGTATCTGTTACATGTACTGAATTCAATGTATCTTATTTCTGAATTTTCAACAATAAAGATCAGCAAGCAAAAATAATTCCTTTAAAAAAGATCTCTGACACAGTAATTTTTTTTATTATTATTAAAGCATATCTGAGGTTTTGTAGCTGGAGGCCTGTCTGTTCATTATTTCATGTCTTC
The DNA here is from genome assembly GCF_034315485.1 of Pezoporus occidentalis. NCBI lineage: Eukaryota > Metazoa > Chordata > Aves > Psittaciformes > Psittacidae > Pezoporus > Pezoporus occidentalis. The sequence goes on along the minus strand of NW_026914796.1, from coordinate 283,089 downwards.
ATTTGTTTTTTATGTAGATCTTCATTTAATCTTTTGCTTGATTTTTTATGTCTAGCTGCTCCACGACAGAGAATTGAGTTGACCTTTGATGAACCTTATTACATAGAACCTTCATTTGAATGTCGCTTTGATCATCTGGAGGTTCGAGATGGACCCTTCGGTTTCTCCCCTCTCATTAATCGTTACTGTGGTCTGAAAAGTCCGACACTAATTAGATCAACAGGGAGATTTATGTGGATCAAGTTTACTTCTGATGAGGAGCTGGAAGGAAAGGGATTTCAAGCAAAGTACTCATTTATACCAGGTAAAGGTGCCTAACATTCTGACCGATTTAATGACTGTCCCCTCCCATGGAATTCTGTGATGTGTTTATGCTGGCAGTCTAGAGTTGTGTATTTCATCCTAAGTGCTTATGAAAGCAAAGTGACAATGCAGTAGTTACAGACTCAATCTTGCTAATCCTACAGCGTACTGAACTAAAACCACTTTTGAAAATTGACTGAAGGAAATTGCAGGTCTACAGTTTGCTAGAGAAGAAGTCAGTTGGTCTTGTTTGTGCTGAAGGCTTTACCAACTTCCCTCTTTGCTACTACTCTAACTTGTACCAGTACTTCACCAGTGTTAGTAATGGAAAGAGCATTTATGTAGACAAATAGCTGACGTTTCCAACAACCTATGATCCAAGAATATAAGATACTATGACAAAAACACCTGAAGCACATCTACAGTAGCACTTCCAGCCATATGCAAAGCATTTTAAATCTCCATTCTGAAAAGCCAGAGGAAATACCTACACAGTCCAAGCATCAGCTCCCAGTATAACTAGATTCTCTCAACTCACAGGCTCAGACAACAGACTTGTTCTTTGCTTAAAGTACTGTGTAGTTTACAGGGTATGGAGGAGAAGATAATATGCTGACAGTGTCTTTATTAAAACAAAAGTACATCTGCTCTATGGGGCCACTTAAAACTGGCAGGACATTCTTTTTATGGGAAAATTTGACCTGGTGTCCTTGTGCAATGCTTGACTGCTGTACTTCATAAATCCTACATGTGTAGTTATCAGCATTTTGTTGTCCTATGGGACAAAAGACAGTATACAAATGTCAGCTTTAATACTACTATAAATGTATACACAGACATAACTTTTTAATGTCACCTTTACTCAACTGGTCTTTACTCCCACAGCACATGAAAACACTGTACGTGATTATGTCTTACTGCTCATAGAACTGTGTACTTTACTAGGGATTTAGACTTGGAAACACTTCAGATTAAGAAGACCACTGAGAGTCCACTGAGAGTAACACACTAAAATGTTTTCATAGGGTCAGTACTTAAGCATTTTGTTAAGTTCATTTCCAAAGCCATTTCATTAGCATCACTGTCAAAACTAACTTAGCCTAGTTCCAGGCTAGAACTTAAAATATACTGTATATTATTTTTGCAATAGATTGTAGCAACTGAAGGCCCAATTTATTATTTTTTTCCTTTTCTTTTCTCTACATCTGCATGGAATGTGGTAAAATATTTTGGGATTGTACAAATGGAAGGGGACATGCACATACATATCATCCCCCCCCCCAGTTCAAAAAAAAAGTTAAAATTTTCAGTGAAAAGTTCAGAATGTAACGTAGGAACAATGTACCGAATAGTGATAGTTCTGTTATGCTGGAAATCTGTGCTGTCAGTATAGCATTACGTTATTCAGATCAGGTCAATCTTTGTGGAATAATGTTCTCAAAAAAAAAAAAAAATCTGTAGCCTGCAATCAATTCAGTAAACAATTTTTATTGTGATATAGTAATAGACGTAATCTTTAGCTTATACTAAAACTTGAAGTGATTCTCAAGCACGTATAGCCCATATGATTCATGACTTCTTTCTTTTACAGATCCTGACTTCACTTACCTAGGAGGTATTTTAAATCCCATCCCAGGTCTAGTATTACAGTAGCAATTTCTTTATACATTAAATTTTAAATTAATAACATTCTGTATTTGACTGCAAAGTATATCTTCTCCCTAGACTGCCAGTTTGAGCTCTCAGGAGCTGATGGAATAGTACGTTCTAGTCAAGTAGAACAGGAAGGAAAAACAAAACCGGGACAAGCAGTTGACTGCATATGGACAATTAAAGCTACTCCAAATGCTAAGGTGGGCTTCATTCATATCATTCAACATATAATGAGTTTCCAAGTCGTTAGTAACAGGTAATAGTCACTAGCTGTGATTTGCATAATGTTTCACTTTCAGTGAAACAAATTACTTATCAGTACCTTAGGAAATCCAGATAGAGGATTGCTCCTGAAATTAAATTTATAGAACAAGTCCACAGTCTTGTCTTCCTATTATTTGAAACTTAAAATACAAAATAACGAGACGCTGTTCAAGCAACAATTTCCAAGGGCGTTTGACTTGTACTCTGGTTTTATTGGAATATGGCAGGCAAAGATGCTAGCTATCAGCTTTGATAAATTTCCTTAAATCTTGATGCTACATTTAAAAATTTTGCCTCCAGCATTTCTATTGGAAAATTTGGTTTTATTCAAAGTCGGAAGAACACGTACCTGCTTCTCCCAAGTGTAATTCACAATCCAGCACCTTAAACCTCACTTTCAGCAGTAGCTTTAGCTAAAATGAAAAGCTCTAGCTGGAAGCAGCTGATGAATTGTCACTCCTTCTTTTCTGACTTAGCTATAGGATCACACCCTCTTAAAATGACACAATAAAATTTGCTAGAGCTTTTCTGCCCAAGCCCTAAAGGGGCATAGTAGCTGTTCAAGCCAAAAGTCAGCATACATTACCTGGGTGCCTTGTGTTTGTGATTGTGCCTACAGAACTAGAGACTGCTTAGGAAAGCACCACTATCATGCTCATTAAAAACAACTTGAGCTTTATTGTTAGGGAGAAGGATAAAATTCTGTTCATAATTCCAAATATAGCCTGTGCAACAAAAAACAATAGCTATGTGTTTCAGAGACATAGAATGGTTAATATAATTTAGGAGTTGCACTGAAGAATACATACTGTTTTCTCCATATAGTATACACATTTTTCATTTTGCTCCTGTATGTGTGTTAAAGCACGTATCTCTGCTTGTATGTACATAAAAATTAAAAAATATTTCGAAGCAGTAGCTGCCAAGATGACAAACCTACTCTATGCCTTCTTATGTACCCCTAATGGTTAACTAACCAGTCCTGTTAACCAACTTCCAAATTAAAAGTTCAAAACCAGTAACCTAAAAGATGGTAGTAAGAGGACAAGACACGAAAGAAACTAAAACTTTATTAATATATTTGAGCCTTTGAGGAAGTGACTCAACTCCCAGGAGCCCTACGCTAGTCTAATTAATAGTAGCAGTTCTTCCAGAAACAATAATAAAATCATTTTCACCCTACATTGCCACTTGAGTGCACCAGGTCTTATGCCTAAGTATTTTAATAAATTACTGAATGTTGCCAGAAGGCAGAGTTATAGTTTGGTCAGTCCTGCGATTAGATCAGCATCCTAAATTACAGACCTAAAACATTATAGAAAAATAACTCTTAGTATTCTGAGAGTAGCTTCTTAAGCTTCAATTCTGGCAGAATTATGATGATAAGATCCATTTGATCTGATATGATGCAGTCTCTTGAGAAAAATAAACATAGACATTTTTAATTTCCTCAATTTGATTTTGTAATGAAAGTAAATTTTTAAAACTGACACAACTGCAGCAATGAAAGGACTTTTGAAATCTGTGTAACAGATGTTTACACATACAGAGAATAGTTCTACTAAAAGTGTCCTAGTTTATTTTTAACTTCCCTTGTAGTTTCACACCAGATACATGAAGTCAATCATTAAATGAAAATACCATCTCTCAGCTCATATGCTAGCACTTAACAGTTCACACCTATGTTTGTGAGATAAGACCTCAGTGGAAGACAGGTTCTCAATGCAGGTGAGAACAAAGACAGCAGGAGTAAAAAAAAAAAACTGAAGAAAAAATGTATACTGAAAAATAACACAATAGTGAGATGAAGCATGAGATAATATGACACAAGCTGCACCTGTTAATAGAGTGCAAGGGGAGACAGAGCTGGCAACCTGCCTCTGGAAAACATTGGAAAGGAGAAGTCAGGATGTGCAAGTATTGCCTTTTCCTGTGCTCACTATTTTACCATGTTTTCAATACAGCTTGTTAAGTGTGTTTTTGGGGGGGGAATATTTTTTTATTTCGCCACACAAAGTTCGTTGGTTTTGTGTTAGTGAATTCTTTACAATTCTGTTTCAAAAGGCTTTGGCTGTAGCTGAGGTTGTAAGGGAGATACAGCAAAAGGGCAGGAAAAATAGGTAATATGAAAGTTGTAAGCATAGTATTAATCGCCCTTCCCAGATCTTTGCACGCGAAGCCAAGCCATCAATCTACTGTTGCCTTCCCTGCTTCACAAGCAAAACAAGAGCTGGAGATTTTTGTCATTAGGCAGATGCATGAAAAAGCATACTGCCCAAAAGGTCCTTAGAGCCTGTAATAGCATAATAGCAGCCTGAGAGGTAGTTGTAGGCTGTACTCACTCAAAATACATCCGGTCCACGCCTTATCTGAGAAGCATGCTGAAGCGGAGAAGTATCTCTTCTCCCACAGAGCAGGAGATCTCTGCTTTCACCTGGATATATTTCTTCTCTGTCAAAATAATGGCTATCTGAGGAATTTTTGAAGTTTAAGGATGACCTTTGCAGCATGTCTAGGTGACAGAGTTACACGGTTCATTTAACTTCCCCTAGAATTTTGAGAATCCCAATACAACCATTCCGGAGATTAAAAAAGCCTGTGATTTTTCATGTAATTCTACCTGAATTACAATCTTGCATAAGTTTCTTGCTCCAGCAAAATAAATTGTTTATTTTCCAAGTGCCACGTTGGTCTTCCAGTTTCCTTGCTGCATGTGTTCTAACACATACACTGCCCTCTCTTGAATCAGATTCCTGCTTTTAGAGGAATTAAGAGTGGTTTAGCTTATTAGCACATCCTAGATAGACAGCCTTTACTTTTCTTCTGCTTCCATTTTTATTCAAATGACTCCTGACTTCATGGCTTGTGTCTTCCATAACAGTGCTATGGTTCAGTAATTAGCTTTCATTCTGAAGCAACAAATTTTAACTTCCGTGATTTTTCTTCAGAGCCTTTCTGACTAAACTCCTTCCCTCATATTTTAACATTGTTGTTAGGAATTAAAAAAGAAGAAAGGAGAACAGTCAAAATACCATTAAAATTATTTCAGCACATTTATGTGTTTCTCATATCTCTTCTAAAGTAATCGGCTGCGCATGTAACAGAGCTCTTTAGGGCTTTCTTCAGCAAGTGTGTTGGTTTTTACCTTTTTTTTTCCCCCCAAGGGGACTAGAAATATTATCAGAGTAAATTATTAAGTAAACATTGTTTTGGGGAGGGTTGAAGCAAAACAGACGCTTAAACTTCAAGTAATACTCCACATTTACATTTAATGTGAAAATGTAAGCTTAAAAGTGCTGTGCATTGGGAGTTAGACGTGTTTAGGGGGACACAACATCTCCAAGATTTGCTAAGAAAGACTGTCTTTTCTGTATTACTTTTACCAGAGACATTAATTTTTCTTTTCTAACAGATTTATATGCGATTTCTCGACTATCAAATGGAGCATTCAAATGAATGCAAAAGAAACTTTGTTGCTGTGTATGATGGAAGTAGTTCTATTGAAAACCTGAAGGCAAAATTCTGCAGTACTGTAGCAAATGATGTCATGCTGCAGACTGGGACAGGTGTGGTGCGGATGTGGGCAGACGAAGGCAGTAGGCTAAGCAGATTCAGAATGCTATTCACTTCATTTGTGGATCGTAAGTAGATTTTAAAGTGTCTGTTCTCCCTAGTACTTCAGGAATTTCAGGAAAAGCATCAGCTATCTATTATGCAACAGGAACACATGAAAAGATTGTTTCCTTTTCCTTCATGTACTGGCATCTAAATTAAATACTTGCTTTATTATAGTTAAAAGCATGGTTCCTGAAGAAAGGCTTTCCTTCACTCTTAGAAGGTTTATTTTTCATTTTAAGTCAGTAATAATAAAGCCTTAGGCTATGTCTTTCTCACAAAGAGTTATACAAATGAGCACAGACTTACTTTAAAAAGACAGCAGTGTGACTTAAGTGTGCTGTCCCACTAGCCCTCATCTCACAGTTCCCTGCCAGCTGCCACAACAGGCTTTTCTCAAGCCCACACAGGATGTTTAGAAGGCTAGGGAACACATGTAACCCCACAGTGTCTGGAATTACCTCCAGTTTCAGATCTGGAAGTACATGCACTCCAGCTACACCTAAGCTGCTACCTCCTTCTCAGCTGCACCTGACTTGGAGCAATCCCACATGTGCTCCCTTAGCAAAGTCTAGTTGTGTTGCACAACCATGAATAAGCAGTTAAATTCAAACTATTTAAAAAGGTTATATTAAAAGCAGAGCTGTAAATGCAAACTGGATTTCTGTTTGGATCTGACAGCCTGGGGTGGAGATAGATAGTCTTTATTCCCATTGTAAATGAATATGTTTCTTAAAAGTGTGCTTTTTGTGAGATCTTTAAAGTGCTTTCTCTCTGATCTGCCTAGAATATATTGCCTCTCATGTTTACAAAGGACAACATCATCCATATTGCAGAACCTGAAAATAAGTGGCATCTTCAGGACTAAAGTAGAATAAGTTCAGAACTGCAGAGCAGATCTGTAATGCATGGAGAGAGCTGAATAAAACTTATCTGCCATTTCAGGAAATCAGACCTATGCTTATGCCAAAGGTTTTCAAAAGGCTCTGCTTGAAGAATAAGTAGTACAGATCTGCTCTCAAAGAAATACCTTTTTTGACAAAACTAACATATCTGTGGCTTGTCCTGAAAGGGACGCTGGTCACCACCTTGCAAAAAAGTTTAGGCTATAGGTAACAAGTGCATTTTATATTCTGTTCCATAAAACAGTAAAATTTTAACACAAGCTAAAAGTTAGACTTTAGAGACTTAAGAGAAATAGCTAATTGCTTGTGTTGCCTAGATGGAGTAATAAACAATTTCATGGCTCAAACTAGTCTATTGTTTAAGCTACAAGAGGCAATTTAATAACAGATATTGCGCTAAAAACTGGTGCTTACTGCAATTCATAACTTGCAAATTTGAGAACTGCTTTTCCAGTAGCATTTCTGTCCATATAATTATTGATATTAGTGGTAGTGCAAGTTAATCCAGCTTTCAATCTAGAAAATGCTATGAACTTTGCCAGGGAAATTATCCGTTTATATTACAAATGCTGGAGTGGGGTTGGGTTTTTCTTCTGTTGAAGTTTTGGGGGTTCTTTTTGTAGGTTTGATTGTTTTTTTTTTGAGTGCAAGAGGTTGAAACATTAACTACTCCTAAAGCTAGATAACTTTGCCAATGTACAATTTTAATGCAACTCAAATGTCACTGGGAGAAGAAAACCTGAAAAGGTATGTGTTTTTTTTTTTTATTTATGTTCTAACTTGAGATACCATCTTTATTGGATAGGGTAATTGAAAGGTATGTGTCTGAAAAATGTTTCATGTATTTTTAAATTATCCAGTGATAAGCAATTTTTCTAACTGAGAAAAAAAATGAATCTTTGCTTATTTTCAGGTCAGTAGGCTATTTTTCTTTTCTACTTTACTAATGATTTGTAATTATATGAAGCTAACCATGAAAAACAATATTTCTTAAATGATTTACATAAATGAACTAATTGTGCGTGACAGTCACCTAACACACACCTAGTGCTGTTTGCAGATTTGACTAATTCAGCTAATAGAAATGTTAAAAATCCATGTATTTGATTTGTGGTTCAATTCAGTACATGAATAATGCTAGATACAAAGAACACTGTGAACACTGCATCAGTCTTAGGCAGCTGTTATGAGCTCAGCTATGTCCTTGAAGCCCTGGAATGGAACCAGTCAGCCCTTGTGACTTTTAGATTTAGTAATCCCCTGATAAACAAAAGGAAAATCAAGTCTGTTTCTCCTATCTTTATGAACCTGTGAAAAAAGCTATACCCAAAAATGTCAAGGAGACTACACAGAAATGTAAAATAGAGACTGTGCTGGCATATGGAGAAGCAGCAACAGAATGCATCATCCAAATATATGAAACAAAGGAAATGTGTCATACATCATAATTTTTCCTCTGCCTCCAAAAGAACTACAACTTGATACAGATCTATACTGGAACACCAGCAAATACACATGGATCCATGACAACCACTCTGGACACAAATTTCACAGATCCACCTTTATGTCAGTCAGGAATACTTCAGTAGGCGTTATGGCCTATTGCATACATAGCCTTTTTAAGCTATTCTGTTTACATGATGAGCCTATTTATCCTTTTACAAAGTAAAACCTGTGCAACCTTTCTTTCCAAATTCAGGAGAACCTACCTACTCCTTTTTCTGTCACTGAGGCTCTGAAGCCTCATAGAAGGAGTGAGAAGTGCTTTATTCAGGATTAGTCACCCTCCTCTGATGCACTCTTTGGGTTTTGTATTGTTTTTCAGAGAATCCAGACTGCTCAAGAGTAAATTCTTCCTATGAAATCAGAAAGAATATCTATCTACCATATATCTTTAATGTACAACTGACTTCACTCATAATAGACATTTATATAATAAAAAATACCACATTACAAAGACAAAGAGAAAATCAATTTTTTGAATAGTGCCCACAATTCATAAAGAATTCCCCACACATATTAAGTAACATGCTGAAAAGAATTATTACTATTTTTTAATTATTTTTTTTTATGTAAAGGAGCTATACCAAATGTTCACAGAAACATAAAATCTTTAGGGCAACTTTCTAGTTAATTTATTTCTACAAATTTCTAACTATATAGAGAGAAATAGATAAAAAGGTAAACTGTACTCTCACAATCCCTGCATTAGCTCTAACAGGAGGATGTAGGAGCTTTGATTCACAAGCAAGAATGACTTAGATGCCTCCAGTTATTGAAATCTCGTGCAATTACTGAAACAGTCCTCCACAAGCTGAAATCTGATTTGCCTTAAGATATTAATGGGCTCTAAAATGCATATATTCATGAACTGCTTCACAACATCTGCATGGCAGATGCACAGCAGACTGAATAAATACATAACTGGGGATGAACATACGATTTTTAAGTATTTAAAGGCAAGTATTTTAAAGCAAAGTATTAAAGTATTATTTTAAAGGCAAGTATTAAAGCCTTCTTCCATTATCTGTGGTATGTGACTATCTGCTACTCATTTTGAGCAAGAATTTTTTTTGTAGCATTGATAATGCCCTTGCCAGAAATCATATGACAGGAGTAGATCGTCCAATAATTAGTGATTTGCAAGAAAAGTGTTAAAAAAGGGATTAAAAATGAGTATGCATGTTTAAAAAAATTCAAACAAACAAAAAACCCACAACAACAAAAAAAAAACCAACAAAACACCACAGGAATTTACTAGTTCTATTGCTGTGCGTTGATTACTGAAAATTCCTGATGTTTTCTTTCTCTTCTCTTCTGCAGCTCCCTGCTCAGGCAACACTTACTTCTGCCATAGCAACATGTGCATCAATAATTCTTTAGTGTGCAATGGCATTCAGAACTGTGCATACCCTTGGGACGAAAATCACTGCAGAGGTGAATATTATCCAAAGTATAGCCTTTGTCAGCTAGGCTGGTCAGTTTGCCCTTCAGGAAAGTCATGAAATCACTTTTTCCTGGAAATATGCTGAAGACAGCTATTCTACTAATCTCAGAAAGTTGTTCCAAATGTTTTGTTTAAACTCAGGAGACGTGCAGGCATCTTGAATATTGATCCTGCTGCTTTGTATTACTTCATCTTCAGCATAAAGTATCTTATTTTAAAAGGATGTTGGCTTGATAGGAAATAGAATTTAGTATTTGCCATGTTGCAACCTATCCATTTCTGAACTTTAAATGAAGCCAAGATTGTAGGGACAGGTAATATCTTTTAGAGAAAAAAATACAGAGCTTGAAAAAGACAGACAAGCCTTCAAGCATAAAAACCCTGTCTCAAGCAACAGTCTTCAAAGAGAAAAACAATTTTAAAACACTTGTTTTAAATTGTTAATCGCAGGATATCTCAGAGTAAATGCAGCTGCTGCATATGGTGTGAGAACAGGTAGGAAGAATTGTTTAGGAAGCAGGAGTGATCTTTTATGGAAAATGGACAGATGTAAATCACTGCTTTTAGAATACGGGTAACAGGAGTAGTGTTTAAATCATCACAGCTACAGGAAAAATGTGTCTCAGTATCAGGTTTTGTAGGAGAAATTCTCATGAGGAAACCTATTCTGCTAAACTGCAAATATGTTCATCTGTGCTGCAACAATCACTGAATTTTCAGAGTTGAAACAAAATAAATTTAAAGTCAACAGTTTCTCGTGGTAAAAGAAAGCAAGAAAAGAGCACATGTGAACAGGGTTGTTTGCTGGTTTGGGGATTTTTTTTTACAAAGAATGGCATAAATAGGTCTGCACACATAACTCCAGAAACATTTAAATACTAACTCCATTTCAAAGAGAAATCGACCCTGAAGGAAGGGTCAAAACCTTCTTTACAGAAAATCTTGAAATCAGATGGCTTTTCAACACACGAATCCTGCTTAAATATTTAGTAAATATGTCTTAAAAACCTTACTTTGAAATTTCATTTGGGGCAAACAAAAAAATACGCATCACTAATAAATACTCAAATGCAATGTATATTCTGGAAGCTTTCCAGTTAACAAAGCTGATCCATAACTCCCAAGTTTTCAATGTAAAAGTGAGCTCCTCCAAACAATGCTTAGCTTTGTTAATATTCATTATTCCCTCTAAAGTGCAATTTCCAGATCTCTTTCCTATCTTTACCAACCATTTTCTAGAATCTTGCCTGGAATCCATACTTCACTCACATACTGCAGTATTTAAAAAATGAATTCCATTAAGACCGTGTCACAGCATGAAGAAAATGTCTTTCGCAGTATTTGCAAATTACTGTATATGGTGCTGAATAACCTACCATGCTTTGTGCTGAATACAGTCTAAATTCTGCTGTAATACTTGCACAGCAAATAATGAAGAGACAGCTGAAGACTGGAGCTGTATTGCCAGCGTAGGCAGACTGAAGAGAGGCTGCTGTAACCGAATAAGCAATATCTAGCCTTAAAAAGAAACTTCTCACAGTTGTGTAAAATTTCTGCCAGCACCCAGAGTTCTCATGTAGTCCATACTGATAGCTAACAAAACCTGAGCATATTGTGAACTAAGCCAAGTGGCACAAAAATTGATAGGAAAGTCAGTTGTGTGCTATTTATTTAAACAGGCTGAAGAAGACATTGCCTTTTGCGTGACAACTTTTTCACCAGAGAATTAAGAAACTTAGACACAGATGAGAAAACTGCCTTAGTGCATTCATACCTCCCACAGTGTACGGTAACACTGAGATCTAAGCTAGGCATGTTTAAACCATGACAGCAGGAGAAGGGACATATCCTCCTTCATGTTAAAGATACAAGTGTAACTCAGAGTAGACAGTCAATGCTCTGAAGTAGAACTGTATTTCAGACATAATTTCTTACTAGCCAACTCCTTGGGAGTCTGTTTAGTATACAGATTGTTTCAAACAGTATAGGGTGGTACAGACTCTCTCCAAGCACTGTGTGCAGAGTACTTAGGTGCATACCAGGAGCCAGGTATCTGACCATAGTGTGCAACATTTAGGCTACTGTATTTTCTTCTACATAGTCTTAAATGCTTTCCTCCCCCAGAAGAGGACGTTGCAGAGTCTCAGTATAGAATTCTATAAAGTCCCCTAGGACAATCATAGAATCACAGATTGGTTTGGGTTGGAAGGGACCTTAAAGCTCATCCACTTCCAATCCCCTGCAGTAGGGGGCTGCAGGGCACTTTCTGCTGGACCTGGTTGCTCAAGGCCTGTCCAACCTGGACTTGAACACTGCCAGACAAGTACATTTACAGAACTGAAATCCAACTGGAAAAATTTAATCTTCAAATACAAATTTTTAGTATGAAAACCATCTTGTTCTGATGCTGCCATGTTGTGTGTTTCATATGAATGCAAACTTCATATGAAGTACCATATCATTTAGGTTAGTTTGTCTGTGCCTGTTCTCCCCAGCCCATCTTTTTTTTTTTTTTTTTTGTGCATTTGACTTGATTACTGGACTGTTAAAACTGGAATACATCTATGCTAAAGCTCCTTGTATAGAAAAGGATATAACCGAATTCCATAATAGACAGTCATTCAGTTTCCAAGAGACATAAAAGCAAATAGTACAGTCACCTTCATATCATTATTATGATAATAGATTTCCCTTTTACAGAAAAAAAAAATCATTTTAAATGTAGGTTTCCTTCTACTGACTTCAATGGGAATGTTACCAGGAGGAGCAAAACATGGTAAGATAAACATCATCTGTAGCTGTTAATTTAAGCCTACTTGTACATTTTGGAATATGAGCTGATGGATAGAGTTTCAGGCTTGAAGACACATCCCAGCTGAGTCAGTCTACACTGGCCACAGAGTTCCACCTGCCACTGAAATACTGTGTAGGGGCCACTACTACAGACAGAGAATTAGACTTGCTGAACAAGGATGGTAAATCTCATTGACACACAGATTTAGCCTCCAATGCCAGTAAGTCATTCCATTAATACAGCACTTATACGGCAATCACAGTGCAGCTTGCTTTGTCTTAATGCATGATCAGAAAATGTGAAAAATCATAATACCCTTATCATAATCCTCATTTTTTCTTTGCAGAAAAGAAAAGAACTGGATTGTTTGAACAAATTACCAGAACTCATGGAACGATCATTGGCATCACATCAGGAATAGTTTTAGTACTTCTCATCATTTCAATTCTAGTACAAGTAAAGCAGCCTCGCAAAAAGGTTATGGCTTGCAAGACTGCATTCAATAAAACTGGCTTCCAGGAAGTATTTGATCCTCCACATTATGAACTGTTTTCACTACGGGACAAAGACATTTCAGCAGATCTGGCAGATTTATCAGAGGAACTTGAAAACTACCAGAAAATGAGACGCCCTTCAACAGCTTCCAGATGCATTCACGACCATCACTGTGGCTCCCAGGCCTCTAATACAAAACAAAGCAGGACAAACCTCAGCTCCGTGGAGCTTCCCTTCCGCAATGACTTTGTGCAGCCTCAGCCAATGAAAACATTTAACAGCACATTCAAGAAAAGTAGTTACACTTTCAAACAAGTGCATGACTGCCCTGAGCAAGTCATAGAAGACAGGGTGATGGAGGAGATTCCATGTGAAATTTATGTTCGAGGAAGAGAAGATGCAGCACAAGGTTCATTATCTATTGATTTTTGATTTCCTAGTGAAGGTGGTGTCAGTGTCTACAAGATGCTTGTGTACAATGACAGTATATATTAAAAGTGTATTATATGCAGCGTGTGAGATACACATGCTTTTAGCTTATTATATTTCATTTTAAATAAGTCTGCATAAGTAATTCTTTCTGAGAAATGGTGGATTTCCCCCCGTCTTCCCAAGATACTTATCTAGTGGAGGAGTAAGACAGACTTTGCATGGAAATTATAAATAAAGGATATTGGAAGAAAAAACCCAGCAGTTACTAATCACTGAAGACTGAAAAAAATGATTACTATTCTCTTCCTTATCTAATTTTCTCTTCTTTAGGCGTCTGCTTTTCAAGACAATTTTAATATCTCAGTTACATAAATAAAAGTAAAGTGCACCACATGTATGTCAACATAGGTGTCTTACTGTATTTGTCAAATTGAAAGTCGTGTTAAGTGCCAGTTAAGAATCAAGAATAGTGTTACAGCCATGTTTCATCTTGCCTACTATTTATATTGCCTTTAATTGTTAGTTCCTCACTCTGCTTTGTGAGAAGTAAGTGGAAAGGATTACTGCCTTTTAAAATACTGAGTCACATGAATTTTAATATATTTGAACATATGTAATTTTGCAGCTTGTGGTTTAAACGCAAGTTAAGTACTCATGTTAGTCTAGATGCAGACTTTCACAACAGTATTTTTTCAAGAAGGTTTGGGATTTTAAAATATTCTGCCATGTATTACAGATCCATATGGCTCACTGATTTCACAGCTCTGTAGTTAGAAAACAATTTTGTTCCTGCCTTTTCCAAGTACTGTCATAAATAGGCTGTACTGTACATTTGTTCCTTAAATAGCTTTTTCCTCCATATTGCAGCAAATCTTCCCTACTGAAATCAGTGGTAATACTTTTAGCTCATGTCCTACTTGCCTGAAGAGAACTGCTCTGAGGTCTGTGTGACTACCAGGTACATGAAGATACTGGAGATAGAGAAATCACAAAGCAACTCTTAATTTACCCTTGGATCATTTGTTACACCCCTTGATTCCACTCGCAAAATTGCACATTTCATACCTTTTTTAATAGTGGTTTGGACCTAATTTTAGAATTTTTACAATATAAAAAACTTTTAAAAATAAAATAATTCTCATTGTGTTTTTAAACTTTTTATACAGTTTGATACTGTACAGACTATCTATTGAAACAAAATCTAACAGCTGTACAGCAGACTTGTTTCAGTGTCCCTGTTTGCAGCTCAAAGTAACATGCAGTGCCTGCTGTGTACATTGCAGTTTGCCAAGAATACTTAATATGGCTTCTACATTAGCCTACATTTTAGTCCCTGGCTTGTTTAGGCTTATTCTGGTATTTCGTTTTTAGGAAACCTTTCACTGAAGGTGACCAACCAGCGTGTACTGTGCATATCCTTTATTTACAAATGTATGTAAAGCCATAATGCTTGCTGTGCTATTGTACAAAAAAAAAAAAAAACAAACAAGAAAAAAAACACAAAACTTTAATATATAACCCTAGTAACTGAAAAATCTTTTCTTTAAAATAAAAAATTAACAACAGCTGTAATCACAGATTTCCATAAGAATGATTTTTTAAATGTATTTGCAAATGCTTAGAATGCAAGAAATGAAAGGGGGAAAAAAGAAAAAAAAAAGAGGATTGAGGGAAATTGCGTACCTCCAACTCTTCCCAATTTAAAAATTAACCCAGTCAGATGTCTAGAAAAATTTAATTTGAAGCTCAAATATCAGACCCATAAGGCTGTATCCTGGTGTCAGGTTTTGTGCTGGTCCCAGAGTGTATGTTAATTTGAGAGAATGAAAATGGGCATTATTTTTAGATGCACTTCATGCAGATGTGTTAAAAAATCTACCTGAGTTGACAATTTTTGAGTATGTAGTTAAAACATTTCTTGATAGATTTAGTTTAATTCTCATTGATTTCAGTAATAAATATTTCACCACAAGTTATATGGTACAGAATGTTATTTGTGACAGTCTGTTAATTCCGGATTCTTTCTACAAGAATACGCAGTTTTACATGGGTCATTTTTATCCATATAACTCTTGTAACTGCTAGGTGTGCCTGATTAAGTTTTCTTTGAGGTATATTTGTTCATGTGATAAAAATAATGTGATCCCTATTCTTTCCTAAGTTATGTTGTCTTTGAGCAGTATACTGTAACAATAAAATAAATAGCAAGCCTGCAAAGCCCAATTTCATGGCGAAAAGGGGGAAAGTTCTATTGAAGAAGTTCCCAAATGGCCCGAATAATGTTTCAGTCTCTGTTGTAACTTTTTGATTACATGGTCAGAACACGGCTGCTTTCGGCAGTTTTTATACCCCAGAGAATAGAGGTGAGCTTACGTAGCCAGTCATGTATTCTGTGCAGAACTTTTTCCAGTGTCCAGAAGCCCAGCTCTACAAGCTTCTCTTTCCCCACTTCCTTGCTGTGTAATAAGGGTTTTTTGGTCTTTAGGATAAATAAAGACCAGATACTCCTGCCTAGTTAACACCTGGTCCCTAGACAGACATGGACCAAGAAAAGGCAAACAGCATTAGTTACTTTTTGATATTTATAATCCATTTGTCTTAGTAGTTTAGACATCAGGCTATGGAACATGAAGAAGATTTGTTGTGGATGAAAGTTGTAGAAATAAACCTACAGCCAAGACAAAAAAAAAGCAACTAAGAACCATGGTACTTGGGAGTTCTGTCAGGATAGGTCTGAATTTACAGACATGACATTAGCAGTACAGGAAATTCAGACTTGTAAGTGACTCCAAAATGTTTCATAGAATCGTAGAATAGTTAGGGTTCGAAAGGACCTTAAAATCATCTACTTCCAACATCCCTGCCATGGGCAGGGACACCTCACACTAAACCATGTCACCCAAGGCTCTGTCCAACCTAGCCTTGAACACTGCCAACAATGGAGCATTTACTACTTCTTTGGGCAACCTGTGCAAGTGTCTCACCACCCTCACAGTAAAGAACTTCTTTATATCTAACCTGAACTTCCGCTGTTTAAGCTTAAACCCATTCCTTGTCCTATCACTAAAGTCCCTAATGAAACATCATAGAATCATAGAATCCTCACCAGCATCCTTGTAGGTCCCTTCAGACACTCAAAGGCTGCTATGAAGTCTCCAGGCTGAACAGACCCAGCTTTCTCAGCCTGTATTCATGTGCTCCAGGCCCCACATCATCCTTGAGACCCAGCTCTGGACTTGCTCCAACAGTTCCATGTCCTTATGTTGAGGACACCAGAACTGTACACAATGCTCCAAGTGGGGTCTCACAAGAGTAGAGGGGCAGGATAACCTACTTTGACCTGCTGGTCATGCTGCTTTTGATGTAGCCCAGCACACAGTTTCTGAGCTGAAAGCGTGCACTGAATCTTGCTCATGTTAAGTTTCTCATCAACCAACATCCCCAACTCCCTTTCTGCAGGGCTGCCCTGGATCAGTTCTCCATCCATCCTTTAGCTGTGCCTGGGATTACCCCAACCCAGGTGCAGGACCTTGCACTTGGCATGGTTGAATTTCATCAGCCCACCGCACAAGCGTGTCAAGGTCCCTCTGAATGCCATTCCTTCCCTCCAGCGTATCAACCGAACCACATAGCTCGGTGTCATCAGCAAACTTGCTGAGAGCGCACTCAATCCCACTGTCCATGTTAGTGACAAAGATACTGAGCAAGACCTGTCCCAACACCGATCCCTGAGGGACACCACTTGTTACTGGTCTCCAGCTGGACACTGAGCCATTGACCACAACTCTTTGCGTGCGGCCATCCAGCCAGTTCTTTATCCACCGAGAGGTCCATCCATCAAATTGATGTCTCTCCAATTTAGAGACAAGGATGTTGTGTGGGACAGTGTTTAATGCTTTACACAAGTCCAGATAGATGACATTAACTGCTCTACCCCTGTCCATCAGTTCTGTAGCCCCATCATAGAAAGCCATCAAATTGGTCAGGCAGGATTTCCCCTTCGTGAAGCCATGCTGGCTGTCACCAAGCACCTTGTTGATTTTCATGTGCCTTAGCATGCCATCCAGGAGAATCTGCTCCAAGATTTTGCCAGGCACAGAGATGAGACTGACTGATCTGTAATCCCCCGGGTCATCCATTTTCCCTTTCTTGAAAATGGGGGTTATATTTCCCTTTTTCCAGTTGTTGGGAACTTCACCTGACTGCCATGATTTTTCAAATACGATGGCCAGCGGCTTCGCAACTTCATTTGCCAGCTCCTTCAGGACCCGCGGATGGATCTCATCAGGACCCATGGACTTGTGCACGTTCAGATTTTAAGATGGTCTCGAACCAGTTTCTCTCCTACAGTAGGCGCAAGGTCTTCATTCTCACAGTGCTTGCATCTGCCTCCCAAGACTTGGGTGGTTTGGTCAGAGCCTTAGCCAGTGAAGACCAAGGCAAAGAAGTCATTCAGAAGCTCAGCCTGCTCCAAATCCTGCGTAGCCAGTTCTCCTGAGAGCTTCCTGAGGGGACCTACATTCTCCCTAGTCTGTTTTTATTTGCTATGTACCTGTAGAATCCCTTCCTGTTATGCTTAATACGCCTAGTTTAATTCCAACTGGGCCTTAGCTTTCCTAACCTGGTCCCTAGCTTCCCAGACAACATCCCTGTACTCTTCCCAGGCTGCCTGTCCTTGCTTCCACTTATTATAAGCCTCTTTTTTTCATTTGAATTTTCCTTAGGAGCTCCTTATCCATCCAAGGAGGTCTCCTGGCCCTCCTGCTGCACTTCTAGTTGGAACACAACACTCCTAAGGTTGTAGCAGGTGATCCTTGAATATCAACCAACAGTCTTGGCTCCCCGTGCCCTCTAGAGCTATATCCCATGGAAGCTTACTAAGCAGGTTCCTGAAGAGGCCAAAGTCTGCTCTCTTGAAGTCCAGGGCAGTGAGCTTGCTGCACGCTCTTCTCACTGTCCTGAGGATCTCAAATTCGACCATCTTGTGAACGCTGCATCCAAGGCTGCCCTGGAGCGCCACATTTCCAACAAGCCCTTCCCTGTTGGTGAGCACGAGGTCAAGCATGGCACCTCTCATTGTTGGCTCCTCTATTACTTGCAGAAGGAAGTTGTCTTCCACACAATCGAGGAACATCCTGGATTGCTTGTGCCGGGCCGTATTGTCCTTCCAACAGATGTCAGGGTGGTTGAAGTCCCCCATGAGAACAAGGGCCTGTGAGGATGAGGCTTTTTCTATCTGACTATAGAGTGCTTCATCCACAGGTTCTCCTTCATCAGGCAGTCTGTAACAGATCCCCACAGTAATGTCTCCCATAGCTATATTCCCTTTAACCCTGCCCCACAAACTGTCTGTGGACTGCTCCCCTTTCCCTAGACAGAGTTCCATACTCTCCAGCCCATCCCTAACATAAAGGCCAACCCCCCATCCCCGCCTGCCAGGGCTGTCTTTTCTAAAAAGCCTGTAACCTTCCATTCCAACACTCCAGTCATAGGAGCCATCCCACCATGTTTCTGCGATGCCTATTATATCATCCTTGATATTATATGATTCTTGAATATCAATCTGCAGTCTTGGGAGGCCCTGCCTTCTAGGGAACCTTATTGAACAGGTTCCTGAAAAGGCCAAAGTCTGCTCTGTTGAAATCCAGGGCAGTGAGCTTGCTGCATGCCCTTCTTACTGCCCTGAGGATCCCAAACTCGACCATCTCATGATCGCTGCTGCCAAGGCTGCCTTAGAGTGTCACATTTCCCACCAGCCCCTTTCTCTTGGTAAGCACGAGGTCATTGGTAACAGAAACACTAATTTATACTTAACATGCATGAAAGTGTCTTGTTATGAAAAGAGCTGTCACTGACTCACAAGAAAAGCTGCTTGTCTTGTGAACACAGAAGTTTTGAAGTCATTCAAATACACTTTGTTCTGTTTTGCACTTCGTACAAAGAATTCTTGGCATTAGTAGCAAGTCTTCTAAATGAGAAAAAAGGATTGCCCTATTTTCAAATGAATTTAGTAATTAAAAAAGGTTATAAAACAATGATCATAATGACATTTAATTTTCCAAACTATATAAGTATAATCCTTTATCAAAAGGCTACCAACAGCAAAATATTTTTTAAAAAATCCTAGCATCTATACCTGACAAAATAAGTCACTGCTTGAAACAGAACAACTAAATTCATATGGATATACTGAAACATATCTACAGTTGGATGTTCCTGTATGGTCGATCTCTATATCTTTTCACAGCAAAACTCAATCAAATCTGTCTATTTTTACATGTCCTTACTTCAGTGTTTATGTTGAGCCCTATGATTACTCAGAAGGTCTGTAGATTGTTCACCAAAACAAAATTTCAAATCGACAAAAGCCTGACGATGTTGATTTTACATTTTTTTGAGCTCACACAGTTAGAACTGAATATTATTTATAATGAGGGAAAGGATTTTAAAAATCTTGTGTTTTTTTTAGTTGATTCATGCCTTGAAAATGAGTATTTCTATCATCTATCTCAATCTAACAATATAAAAGCTACTACCTTTAAGAATTCTGTTCCTGTAGTTTCCAATCACAATCACTGTACAGCGTAAATCCCCGTATAAATGCACAAATAAGTTACGTGTCAATGTGCTCTAATCTGTGGTTCTGTGTCACCATGGAACTCCAAGTTTATTTTTGCATTCAAATTCCTTTGCTACACTCCATTTTAGAGAATCAGCTTAACAAAAATCTGTTTTCCATCTGTTCAATAAATCACCAGGACATTTGTGACTTGTCAACTTATTCCCTCTTATCTAGCTATTGAAGATAGTCTACCATTTACCAGATAAAACAACTTAATTTTTATAAGCCTGTTCTTACAGAGCTAGGCTGAGCGAGAAACAAAGAAAGCGAGGTCTTTTGAAGTCTTTTCATTACTATCACTTAATTTATGTCAATAGCTGGTGAATGTGGCCAGTGTACTTAAAGGATGCACAACATACCATCTTCTCTGAACAATTGCTTCTCTCAAACACAGATTTCCTAGATGTCTTTAAACTGTTAAATCTTATTTCATAATTTGATTGTTTTATATGTAGAAATATATTATGTACATCTTATAATTAAACTCAATGTACATTATCACCTATGTAAGGGTTGCTTCTGTCATCCTTCCAGATGCATTTAGAAGCAATAATAATATCGTAGCAGTATTTGTCATTAAAATACAACATTTCAGAGCTTAAGCATTATCTTAATTTCTGAGTTTATACTGCAGCTTATTTTTCACCTGAAAAGAAACAACAAGGAAAACTCAAAGCTCACAGGATTATCTCCTGAGCCTCAACTGAATATGGCTAAACTGGAACAGAGTACATCAATGTTCTAATACTCAAGGTTTAGTATTTATGTGGAAGTAATGTAAGAATTAGAAGAGCATACGTTTTATGTGAGAGGGTTGTTTGCCCTTGGTTATCACACTGCTCATAACACTTGTCTTTAGTAATTACTACATTTGCCTGTGAATAACACAGGAATCCAGATCTAAGCTCCTTTTCAGTTCCACCGCAAAGCACATCAAATTGCACAAAAATTTTAGAAAGTTATTTGCAGAGTCAGAAGAGGAATTGAAAATTTAAAATTGTTTTAAATACAAAATGGATACAGTAAAATACTAACCACTGGACATTTCTGATATAAAGTTTAACTTGCCCGTCAACACTCTCAAATTATTCTCAAGGTAATAAAGCACTCAATTCTACCTAATCAATATGCTAGGTTCCCTCATGTCAGTAAATACCCTTAATACTCCTAATAATTTGGAAGAAGCCAGCTGTTAGTACGAAGTTGAGTGGATAGCATTCTCAGTTACTACTGATTATAATATTAAAAGATGATTCAATGATTAATGGGGGAGAACAAAGCAGGAAAATACTCTCAAAACAATTATGAGAATAAGAGATTCTTAGAAAGACAAGTTAATAAATCCCAATTGTCTTAAACACTGTAATGAATCTTCTATTTGTAAAGAACAGACAAAGTACATAAGCAGTACCAATCATTACTGGCTCTCGACTGTATGTTTAATAACCCAACAGAGCAATGGAAAACCTGAAGCAAAGCCAAATTATTTTTATTTTTCTGTAGTAATGAAAACCAAAGAGATCTAGTACAGTGAAGAAGTTTGTTTCACACTTCTCAGGGGCAAAAAGTTCTTACAGGCCATTTCATCTTGGGACATGATTACATTTTATCCTTAATAGTGAAGGGAATTCTGAAATATGCAAGAACAGTACAAAATATCTATGAAAATTTCAAGTGTGTAGTAAGCAAATAAAAAAGTAATGGATACTTAAAATAATCTTAAACATTAGGCAATATTTAGAGCTCTGCATGATTCTTAAGGTTATATTTTCCCAGATATTTCATTTATATCTGTTTTGACAAATTTGAAAAAAGAGTTTATTGTACTGCACTGTCAGAAGAGGAGCAAGGACAGACATTAACATAAGGGAAACACATTCTTCACTCAGACTAGCAGAATCTAAACATGATTTATTTTTTATTAATTGTTAGAACACACACATATTAAGTTGCTTGGGTTAACCATATTAACACCATACGATGAAATGTTCTCTAAAGTAAGCATGTGGATTTCTTGCCTACAAAGAGCTATAATAGGTAGGTTTAAATATTGCATCACTTTGTTTAAATTATGAAATACCTGGGTTTAATGCCAATTTATGAAAGTATCCAAAGCTACGTTACGTGCATTCATGGAATAGTTTACATTACAGCAAGTTGCCAGATGTTCAACATCAGGATTTACTGACAACATTTCAGCACCACCTATAATGCTACCATGGTACAGTTGGCCAATACGAATGCTCAACAACAGAAATAAAAAGCACAAGCCCAGCTCTTTTTCTGTACTCTTTCCTCCCCAGGAACACAACTAAAGGCTATGCCGAGCTGTTCTTTAGCAGCAGTACCAAACAGGGAGCTCAAGCTCACAAGCAGCCCTCAAGGCCTAGGGGAACATTAGTGAGAAATAGAAAGATCACAGAAGGTATTTCTATATTAATTTTCTTATTCCTAAGAAGTTCATGCATCATTTGAAAACAAACAGGAATACACAGAGTGATCAATGGAAAAATAAGCAATAGAATCCAGTTTCATCTGAAATGAAAATGGACATCACAACTTATTCTTACCATAGGAGTACACAGAAAGTAACAATGCCAAAACCACAAAAGATAAGGAACAGTCACTTCAGACTTTGGAATATCAAAGAAATAACACACACATACATTCCCTCCCCCAAACACAAGTGAAAAGTTTTCTTAATAAATCCTTGAAGTTGGTTACACAGCTTGTACAGGGAAAAAGAGATAATAATAACAACAATAATAAATTCCTTTAAATTCTGACTTACTCTGGAAGGAGGAATGATGCCCCAATTACACCCCTACCAAAACAGAGACATTTTTTTAGAAAATTGTTTCACTGAACAGTAGTTCACTGAATTGTTACACCAATGTACATTTGAGACTTTGAAATCAGGGGGCCAAAGCAGAACTGAATCAAGAAAAAAAGTCATGTGCTGTGGCCCCTTGACAATTGTATTAATGATTTTTCCCATCTCTGACTGTGGAAAAATAATTTATGTATCTAAATTCCTCATTCTACTAACAAGACTTCATTTAGCAAAGTTATATACCTCGCTTATTTCATTAGAATGCTCACAACTTACAGTGGTCAAAATGAGAGCAGAACATTCTTTACAGCCTGATAAGCATTCAAATGAAAAGCTTATGTTCCTCCACTAACACCAGCTAAAGCACACTGGGGGCAACATGACTAAGCAAAGAGCATCATGAAAAACTTACTTGCACTGATGTGATGTTCTAGTAATAACAGATACTAAGTCATAGCATTAATATGGGAGAAGAGTCTTATCTGTCAAGTGCATAATTAAGATACCCATTACATTAGCGGACTCAGAAATTAATTAGTAAAGGTCATTAATAAAGGTGAATTTATGTATGTGACTTTTTACAACAACTATTTCAACACTTTCAAGATTATTTTTGTCTGTAATTTTTAAGCTCACAACTATACTATGATCAAATACCAAAATCATAGTGATGTAGCATTAACTGATAGAGCATTAGCTTTTCTGTCAGGAGTCATGACTTTTTTTCCTATTTCTACCATTGTTCGCTGCATTTTCATGATTTAGTCGTTTCAGGTCAAGTGATCCAATTTGTCAATGCTACAGGAGACTTGGAAGGTTCTCCTTAGCGTTTTCAACTTTAGACTGCATTGTGCTCCTGAAACAAGACAGTATGCAGATCACTGAAAAGAAACTGCATTTTTCCTTATGGTATTTTTGTCAAAAACAAGATTGTGGCAATTTGCCAGAGCTACTTTTCCAGCACGTGGAACAAAACAACAACAAAGAGAAGGATTAAAAAACACATACAAATAACTGCTTTATTTAGACTAGATGGAAGGGAAGGAAAAACTCCACCAACACAGAGAAGTTTGACAGTTACCAAATAGCTAACCATTTTCCACTTAAAATGTATGACTACTGCCTGCTGTCTCTGATCAAAGTGCAATCACTGCTCTCATCTGTGCTGAAAAAAAAAAAAAAAAAAGAAGAAAATTGTAATTGTTTTGTGGCATGTAAGCAACAAAGAGGAGAAAAAAAAAATATCTTACCACAATGTCTCTTTCATGATGCAAGGCATGATGCTTTTAACAAGTCTCTATTACAGGTAGAAAACAGTTAGTTTAAAGAAACAAAAAGACAAATCAGTGGGGAAAGTAACAGAATATCTCCTTCAAATTAGATTTAAAACTGTCCAAAGTGAACAACCAAACAGCAAGGCAGTAAAGATAACTTTCTGCCAGAATATTAAGGTGTCTGAGGACATTAGCAGGGTCCTGCTAATGCTATGTAGCTCTTTCTAAGTTCTCTCTACTTTTTCTTCTATCCAGATTCTGAAATATGATATTTCGGGATATATTTAGTAACTTATGTTTAGATTAAAAAAAAAAAAAAAAGGAAATAACTATCCATGCAAAACTGCAAATACATCTAATACATTTTGACACCCAGAGGGACCTTGATAGCCTTGTGGGGTGAGCTGATGCCAACCTCATGAAGTTTAACCATGCCAAGTACAAGGTCCTACACCTGGGTCGGAGCAATCCCAGGCACAGCTACAGGTTGGGCAGAGAAGAGGTTCAGAGCAGCCCTGTGGAGAAGGACTTGGGGGTGTTGGTTGATGAGAAAATGAACATGAGCAGCTTCAGTATGCGCTTGCAGCCCAGAAAGCCAATCGCATCCTCAGCTGCATCAAAAGCAGCGTGACCAGCAGGTTGAAGGAGGTGATCCTGCTCCTCTATTCTGCTCTCGTGAGACCTCACTTGGAGCATTGTCTACAGTTCTGGTGTCCTCAACATAAAAAGGACATGGAACTGTTGGGACAAGTCCAGAGGAGGGCCACAAGGATGATCAGGAGACTGGAGCACCTCCCGTATGAAGAGAGGCTGAGAAAGTTGGGGCTGTTCAGCCTGGAGAAGAGAAAGCTGTGTGGAGACCTCACAGAAGCCTTTGAGTGTCTGAAGGGGCCTACAAGGATGCTGGGGAAGGATGCTTCATTAGGGAATGTAGTGATAGGACAAGGGGTAATGGGTTAAAACTTAAACAGGGGAAGTTCAGGTTCGATGTAAGGAAGAAGCTCTTTACTGTGAGGTTGGTGAGGCACTGGAATGGGTTGCCCAGGGAAGTTGAGAATGCTCTGTCCCTGGCGTTGTTTAAGGCCAGGTTGGGCAGAGACTTGGGTGGCATGGTTTAGTGTGAGGGGTCCCTGCCCATGGCAGGGGGGTTGGAACTAGATGATCTTAATTTCCTTTCAAACCCTAGCTATTCTATGATTCTATGATTCTATGATTAGTGTTAGATCTTTTCAAGTTGTTTGAAACCAGAATAACTGGCATTGTTATTGTTATAGGAATGATGCTGAAAGTAGCTTTTTGTCAGCATATGAACAGGTGATGTTAATTATTCAGGTCATGTTTTTCTAGAGTAAATATTTGTAAGCAAATTACTGTTTGCACTGCCATTTCCTAGCCAAGAGTACACTCGTGTAATCTGGTTATGTCACATTCCTCCCCCTTCTAATGGGGATGATATTAGAAATACCAAAGAAAAAAATAATCACAAGGCATATGAAACTATTTGGACCCAGAAAGGAGAAGAACAGTAACGAGAAAAACCTGTTGTAAAGCAGAGGCAGCTAATAAAGCCAGGTGAATTGTGTTTCCTTTGTCTTTCAGAAGCAAAAAAAAAAGCCAAAACCCACCAAAACCAGCAAAAAGTTGGGGAAAAAGAACAAACATCTTGTCTACAGCATCATCGAAAACTCCAGGCTTTGTAGTAACTTTGAATTTTTATTCAATTTAAATAATAGAATTCCATAAAGGTTGGAATGGTCACAGAGAATGCCAGCAAGGGTTAGTTACTATAGTTGATATTAAATTGAAGAATCTCATTTTTCTATCTTAAATCCGTTCAGCTGCTGCGTTGGTTTTGTTCTTATGCTCAGATCCAGCTCATCTATGGTCAAAGTAAATATCACATGGGAACACTGCACAAATTTGGGTGGTTAGTAAATGTATGTAACATACTACACTGGGAACTCATTACAAAATTTTAACTGGGATCTTTCCTATGCATATCTTGCTCCCTTCTCTCACACCTGACTATGGATGAGGATAACGTCTACAAAAGCATTTACTTTGGAGTGAAATATTTCATTACAATTGATTGATAGTATCTATCAGCAGACAGCCACATGCCAGTGCTTTCACTCAGGATAGTCACGCTGAGGCAGCACTTGACACAGGGCTGTTCCACAGGTGTATGGCAGCTGACTAAGAAACCTGTGAAACACAAGGTTGCCTCCAGGTACCACTGGTTTGGTACTGTTACATTATAAGGCAGGAAATGCCTGCCTATATCTAATGCCCAGTCATCTCCTCAGTTGAAAGTAAAAGAAGCAGTTTCAGAAAGAAAGTAATTTATAGGTTACAGTACTAAACAAAACATATAGTCCATTCCCTGGAGAAACAAAGCCTGTAACACTTCAAGAAAAAAGCATCACAGTAATGGATTATTTAAAGGCTCTAAAAAGAGCTTGCTTTGAGGGGAACTAAGCAGAAAATTAGAGAAAATGAAAACAAAGACTTCATTTATACCTGTGGCTATGAAAACAGATTAAAAAAAAAAAAGGGAGATGAAAGGCTGCAAGTTCCACTGTTGCATGTCCTGAGCCACAATGGGCTCAAAAGGCCAGACACATATTTTTGCGCTCACAGGGAAAGAGAGGGCTAGAATAGAAATCCTGAACTCTAGAGATGATACCTATCCTTTCAAAACATGGCTCAAGAAAAGCTTGGAATTCGGGTTTTTTATGTAAGCAAATATCAAAAGAACAGATAAACAAACTAAATATATAATAGGTTTTAAACTGGTTTAGTATTGTAAAAATTTGTGGATTTTATTTTTTAACAGCAATCTAAGAAGCATATAAAATCTAGTACAAATAATCCTCTAACAATTCTGGTGACATAAATACAAGACAAATTCAAATACAAGACAGTATAATAATTATTGTCTCAATCACTTTTGGTAATTAAATGTCTATAGCAGTTCTTAATTCAAGATACCAACTGTTTGACAAAGATAAGATATATTACAATTTAGCTGCACAGTTAAGCAAGTCTACTGTCTTTGATGAATCTACTCACACAAGTAACAACTGTGTAAAAGAAGTATATTTTTTATAATAAATGAAATACTTATTTTCAGGTGCTCATAAAATAACTGCTTGTTCTAACCAAAGAGCAGAGAGAGCTCTAGGCATGTACAAAGAAGGTGGCCTAACTCAGAGGCTGTTGGAGGCAGCAAACTCACAACAGTGCTGCCATCTGCTATAACTGGGTGGTTAACTCTACGCAGAGATCCTGACAGGTAAGTTTGTGGAGTTTTATAGCTTTAGAGCTCCTTCTTCTCCTCGTGTCTCATCCTTAAAAAATGAAAGATTCTATGCAGTAATACTGTGTAATGTGTCCATCTCCATAAGGAAAAAATGACTCCTGTAAGAACCTGCTTGCTTTCTTTACTTAGGATCAGGGAATAATATGGTTCCTTTACAAAAACAGAACAAATTTTTCACCTGTATCTGTCAGCTTCTGTAAAACCTAGCAGTAGGGGCTTCTGGAGAAGACAGGAGGAAGGATGGCACAGGATAAGGCTTTCTTCTTCTGTCAGCAGGCATTTTGGGCCCACATTATCCTACCCTACTCTTACTCACACCTCCAAGCAAGAAGCCATGTAATTACTATTTTTCTGAATAGCAGCAGAGTAATGCTTTGCTTACATGACTGGTTTTGTCACAGCAGCTTGCTACTTCTTAATTGAGTTTATAATTCTGTTATAACATTGCATGCATGATTAGTGTAACAAAAATATGTTACACTGATTGAACAAAAAGTATAAATCCATTTGTAATGTTGTCGGTTCTCCTGCTCTTTTTATTCAGTACTACTTCCTTGAAAACAGGCATTGTCTGCCCCCCCTTCACTTCCCTAGATTCTTTCTTCTGAGAAAACTGAGTGCTAGATGTGGTTCTGCCTTTTTTTTTTTTTCACTTTTTTCCTGTAAAAAGAATGCCTCTAAATTATACAGTATTAAGTGAAAACAAAATATGGACTACCATAAGCCATTTCAAGCAAATTTTACTAATGCTGCTTTCATGCACTTAAAGTACAACATTCCCCATCCATATTACTTCAAAAATTTTACTTCCAGGCAACCCTGACAAAACAAAACTGTCTCAATGCTACTTTATCCAACCTTCTAACATAAGCTTTAGAGAAGATAGTTGAATATTACAGACTTTGTTTTGGCAAATCACCATATATCACATCTGTCCAAGCAGTACACTGTGAAGCAATGTATCCTAAGCATAAACAACCCCCAAAATACATATGATGTTTTAAAACAAGGGATAAAACCTTTTACTATTTGTCCCTATTTTCTTTTCCTGTTTCACCCTTATTTACAGATAAGCCACAAACTATATTGAGACAAGAAAAAGGAAGCTGAACTTACAAAGCATATGACAGTAAACAGCTTATCAGCAATAGGTGTATGCCCTCCCTCCCTGCCTCATTCAAGTTAAAGGAGATCTAGAATTTATAGGATGCTGGGAAAACACACTTTAGAGGTTTCAAGCAGACTCAGAAAAGAATGTGATAGTTATCGAAGTCCACATAGGGGCAGAAAGATATGAACAGCCACTATCTGTGCTACTCAGCTGGAGAAAGTTACTCATAAGTATGCAGTCAGCAGACACATGACTGCAAAGCAAGCTCACAACAGACCTTCTGTCCCACCTTTCCCAGATAATCTAGGAGCCTAGCACAGTGACTGACAGCACCTTCAAAAATAAAGTATCAAGCTGTTTTCCTCCTGTAGGATATAAATTCAGATTTGGAACAGACAGAAAATAAATATACTAGAAGGTAACTGTAACATTAATCTATAGCTATCTCAGGCTTGGATGATGCAATCCTGTGAGTATTTTTCAGTACATTTTTTTTAACTACTGCTAAAATAAAATGCCTCTCCTACACTACTAGATCTTGCTGTTCCCCCAAAGCAGTCACTTCAAGAAGTCTGAATTCTAAACCCCTAATATTTATACAAAAAAGAATTCCCTTTTAGCATATAGAGTTGTCAAGTCAATAGAGCTTTATAAAGCATTAATAATTTTCTGAATATATTTGATTTATACTCTGAAGTTATTCCTGTAACTCTGTGCTCTATGCTGTCATATAGTCCAAAAGGCACAGAAATGCAAACACTGGTGCACTTCTGTGCTAGGTTTTTACAGCAAGTTAGAGAGGATGATTGTTCCTTTATCATAAATTTTAACTGCAGTTATTCAACTATTAGATCAGCACTAATGAATGTAGTAACATTTTTAAAGCAGTCAAATTGCTGCTGGGTGCTATACAAGTTTCATCTTCAAATTCTGTCCACACATTTCAGTTCCTATCTGGATTATCTAGTTGATTCTAGACCTGGAACTCTAAGAGACCAAGGATGCCAATTTCACAAACTGCACCTAAGAACTAAGCTATATGAATCAGACAAGTATTTTTTCTCCACAGTAAATAGGCAGAAGCAAGAAGAATGGTTAGGATATCTCTGTACACACCTAAAAATATGCTGTGCTGCAGTCATGCTGCTGGGATAGCCCACACTAAAAAAAAATAAACCTCCACCACCAACAACAATAACCAGGAAAAAGCCTGAAACACCAAGGATATCCTGTTAAATCAAAAAGATGTATTAGCCAGCAAGCCTTCAAGACATTATCACAGAACAAGCTATAGACAAAGGTAGAAAAGTAGTTATGAGGTTGCCCTGAAACAAGTTGAACAAGTATCTTGGAAGACTGCAAGACTGTTCATAGCTTAGACATTAGATCAGATAGTAAAGCCTTACATGAATGCTGTTTTGAAAACATTGTCAGAACCACGACAGTTATTCTTTAAAATAATTATTTTTGCAAATACAAAGAAATACTCATGAATTTGTCCAAATTAACCAAAGTGCTCTTTGATTAAATCACTGCTCATTTATCAGTTAAATCACTGCTCATTTATCTTCTATAAAATCTATTAAAAGCAGTTTTGCTAATAATGACAAGAGACATGTAAGTAATTGTATACAGGCACAGGTCTAAACTTCTGAAACACAGTTCGAACTAAATTTCTTGCTTGCAAACTACTGTGTGTACTCTTCCAGTGTTTATACTGGTTTGTGATTGCAGAAAAAAAGAAATTGGAAATAAATTCTTGTATGTTTTTGGAATCCAAGGCCATGCTATCTACAACTCCTTCACTATAATATGATTTATTGTGCTAGTTTTTAAAAGCTAACACAAACTTTATTTCCTGAATAATGACAGTACATTAAAATAGTAGATATTATTGTGTAACTTGGAGTCTTTACGTGAACTAAAACATTACTTTGTTCCACATTGGTTTCATCTGGAATTAATACTAAGACATATTTGGACTATATTCTGGCCTTGGGTACAAGAACTAACACAAAAATGATACCGAAGATCTCCACCCTAATAAATAAAGTAAAAAAGCAGAAAAACATGTCCTGTTTAAAGAATTGGCCCATATTCATAAGAAGAGATGATTGTTCAGCTGTGGAATTTATTTAGTAAGACCAACAGTTAAGCACATCAAGAATGTCTGGATGACAGCATAGATAAAGAGTCCAAGTTAAAACACTCATAATGTAAGTGGACTGCAAAGTATGTAAAAACTTCCATTTAAAATTTCAATTAAATCCCCAAATTTTATATATTTGAACTCAGCCTTTAAGGATACACATTCTTCGGGAGTTTGTTTATAGGCATCACAACAAACAGGACCTAGGGACAGCAAAATGATAGTCTGATCTAGTATGACAATAGCATTGAACATAGAGATGATACTTTCTTAGTCCCTGTCAGTAGGTAGGTATGAAGTAACAGATGTTGAGAAAGAAGTCTTGTGACAAGGGGAAAATAGGGATTACTGTTTACAACTCCTATTCGAAATTACAAGAAATTCATGATGAAAAAAGTGAAGCTTGTTTCAACTCATATTAAGCAGTGCCTCTCCTCACAAATGGCCTACTTTATCAAGATAAGAACGCTTTAACCACATCTTGAAGGTGAAGTTGAGTTCCTTGCAAAATATCATTATAAATCCCATTCACCAGGTGGAGTTTACATAGAATTTAAAAGGCATGTAACTCTCCCATCAACTTTCTGTTCAGGGATCAATTTTGCCTTAAAGTACAAAGCAAACTACAGTAAGAAAAAGGTTATTGAATAGTATTTAAAAGAAAATAGGTCATTCAGGAAAAAAGTAAATCTCATCATAATCTCTATAGCCTTTATCTCCTCACTAAAAGCGAGTAGGATAGCTATTAGTTCAGTTGAGAAGAGTATGACACATGCAGACTGTAACACAGGTACACAATTATATATATTTTTATATGAAATCCAAATTTTCTACGTAAGTCCTAAGTACTATTCCAGATCATATACTTCTTTATTTGTTGTAAGCAGAAAAAAAGAAGAAAAAAAATATTCTAAACCAATCTTATTCCCAACCTATCTCCCAAAGACACAAAGACACTAGGATCTTTGGATGCCAGAAATGACCATAAGACTTCTGACAATTTTCCACCGTTGAGACTAACAACATGAAATGAAGCCAAAGAATTAATCAGCCGATGAACTACTTTAAGTTACATGAAACTCATTATTGAGTTGACACTAGCTAGGTTTTGTGTTATATATATAAAAGTGCATAAAAAGTACATGGTTTGGATTTATGTGAAGATGAAATTTAGATTCTATTATTTGTGCAGTTTTGCATGTAACTAGTATTTATCAAGCAAGTTTCCTGCACTATAATTGATGCAGTATCTTATCTGTATAACATTATTCCTTCTTAGTAAACAAATTGTAAATCTTGCTACGGCTATCAGTGATGATATTGGGCCAGAATGGAAAACTAAGTGTAGCTGGCTGTGCAAGAGATCGTAAGCTACCTCAGTAACTGCTTTAAATCACTTCTGTTCTGAAGAATAAGTTATTTACTACTTCGGTAGAAGTGATGGGAATCTTCATGCACAGGCCTAAGGAACTCACTGTAACTGCTCAGGATAGCAGCATGCACTAGCTTTAAAATCCTAATTCTGGAAAAAAAAAGCCAAACAAAAAAACCCAGTCTGTTATGATTTCTCATCCTCTAGGTCACCACAATCATAGGAGATAAGCATTTACTAAAAACTTATGAAGCCCTAAATCTTATTTTGCTTGTAAAGTACTCTACAATCCACATTACCATCCGCTTTGAACACTTAGCTAATACATTAGTTCCAGAAACAGAGGTTCTCATACATTTTACCTCACGAGATCCTGCCTAGTTGCTCAACATTCAGTTCAGCTGAGTAGATGCATGTCTGTTCAGTGTCGCTGCCTAACTAGCAGGTGTGAATAAGAACCCACATATACAGACATGCTCCAATCATGCTCTTCAGCTTTGCAAGATGTCATGCAAACAGTTACAAGGAAAAGAAAAAGAAAAAAACACCTTTTTCACATTTCTGTTTCTATTTTCTAGAAATGTTTCACATTTCTATTTTATATATTGTCTCTCAGGACTAACACAGTACATTCCGAGCAATTACTAAATCACTTCGTAAGGGATGAACTCCGTCCTCTATTGATCTCCCCTAGTCATATCACCCTTCTTTTGATACAGCTTTTGCCAGTAGTAGTAGGAAACTATTATTTGATTTAGCTCATCTTGGTGCTGTGCTGTAGCTAGGCCCTTTGCTCTCCCCAGCAGCTCAGAACTGGTAATGAAGTCTCATTCTTCTACATGTTATGGCAGTGGTAGTATACACTCCTTTGTCATACATCATTAGATGAGGTGCTTCCTATGAGGAGCACGGAACTGTTATGCCCAGAGGTTCCTACACTTGACAGGAAGAGGCAATGCTGAAGGTAGAATGTGAGCTGGAGCAATGCTGAAGGGCATCTGCACTCATTAGTCACTTTATGTGGAAACAAAGTATCTATTGTTATGAGATCTTACCTCCACCAGGGCATCTTATTTCTGAGACTCTCAGGATACTTGGTGTAAGTCAGCTACTTGCTTAATTGTCAGTATGCCAAATCCATATACCAAATCTATATACTGTACTTTTATTGACTTAATAATATAAGCTTGTTTGATTAATTGTGATTGTTTCTGGTTTTAGCTAATAAAAGTGGAAAATTAAAGGCCTCAAGCTGCTTTCAGATGTTGAGGATTTGTTGGGTTTGGGGGTGTTTTTTTCTTGTATAGAAAGCCAAATTCTTTTTAAGCTTAATAAGTTAACAAACATTTAGCAACACACATACTGTGTTCCCATATGCAGGTGAAAAAAGCTCTTCTTCATTATCAAGTGAATGTAGCTAGAAAACCAGCCTGCAACCATTAGTACACTGGTTCCATGCTGCAATATTGAAAAAAAAAGCCAGATCTGTCCACAAATCTTAGCTGCATTTTTATATAGGTTGTAAAGGACGAAAGAGTAAAGCTGACTCTTTTAAAGGATGTATTTTTAGAAGTCTGTCCACAATATCTGAACTCCCTTGAAATTATACCTGAGGTTATGCCAACCTACTCAACTACAAATAAAAATTTTCACAGCAAATTGTATGTTGTAACACTAAAAGCAAAAGGCCACATTTCTTAGCAAGCATAACTCACTCAGCATGCTGCCTTAAAGATCTGCTGATATTAATGGCCGGAAATAAGCAATATGGTTTCTACAAAGTATTACTGAAATTGTCCCTTTGTCCATTTTTAAAAAATACACAGTAACAGGATTCAAAAAATGTGCATCATCCTCTTTTTTCATCGCACCTTTTACTCTATAATTTCTGGTTTTCCCTCCCAAATAGTTTGACAGCAGAGTGCTTTACCTCTGTTAGCTGACAGACTACATTCCTACAATCAAGAATACTACAGAAAAAGCTCCTCTCAGTTTCTGCTGTACTTCAAATTATTAAGTTTCTCCTTTCAGCTAGTAATTAGAAGTTCCAGGGTTATTGACAAGTGTGTTTCCTGGATACTAGCCAAAATCTTCCTGTGTCTTCCGTTTAGTTCCTTAGTTTCATTTTCCAACTTAAATTGAATGCACCACAAAATATTTACAGCTTATAGAACTGCAAGATGGAATAAGTTCTCTTCATTAGAGCTTTTCAAAGAGACCAGTAAGAAAACAAAAAATTTTTATTCTGGGTGTTCAAAATTATCTTCTGATTCACTACTCCATATAAAAGTCACCTAAGTAACATAAAAGAGGACTAGGTGTTACAGGTATCTTCCTAAAGTTACTTCTCATTGACTAGGAGATAATCTCTGCACTTCTTAAAGGAGTGAGATTTTCCTTCTGTTACCTCAGTGATAGATCAAGAAGTGAAAAGTCCTTTCACACACAAAGCTGTGTTCAATACTAGAAGACAATACAGTGTCACAAGTCCTAGCTTTTTTCATGAGATAGTCATGAGAGATGATTACACTTGGCATTAAATAAAACAGAAAAGCAGCTTTGACTGCCACACCTCACAACACAGGACTTACATAAACTTTCCTTTCGCTGCAAGATGTATAGCAAATATAATTTAGCCTCTAATTTTAATGTTTGGCATCTACAAATAATTTTTGTTTTCCCCTCCTTTTCATCTGTTATCTATAGGTTTCAAAATGTATTATTTTCATGTTTTTGAAAGCATGACCTTCTTCTTTGAAAGCATGACCTCCTGCTATTTCTGTTACCAGCTCCCAGGTGAATCATAGAATCATAGAATCATAGAATAGTTAGGGTTGGAAAGGACCTTAAGATCATCTACTTCCAACCCCCCTGCTGTGGGCAGGGACACCTTACGCTAAATCATATCACCCAAGGCCTCGTCCAACCTGGTCTTGAACACCGCCAGGGATGGAGCATTCATAACCTCCCTGGGCAACCTATTCCAGTGCATCACCACCCTAACAGGAAAGAATTTCCTTCTTATATCCAACCTAAACTTCCCCTGTTTAAGTTTTCACCAGTTGCACCTTGTCCTGTCACTACAGTCTCTAATGAAGAGTCCCACTCCAGCATCCCTATAGGCCCCCTTTCAGATACTCAAAGGCTGCTATGAGGTCTCCACGCAGCCTTCTCTTCTCCAGGCTGAACAGACCCAACTTTCTCAGCCTACCTTCATACGGTAGGTGCTCCAGTCTCCTGATCATCCTCGTGGCCCTCCTCTGGACTTGTTCTAGCAGTTACATGTTCTTTTTATGTTGAGGCCACCAGAACTGCACACAATACTCCAAGTGAGGTCTCACAAGAGCAGAGTAGAGGAGCAGGATCACCTCCTCAACCTGCTGGTCACATTCCTTTGGATGCAGCCCAGGATATGGTTGGCTTTCTGGACTGCAAGGGCACACTAAAGCCAGCTCATGTTAAGTTTCTCATCGATCAACACCCACAAGTCCTTCTCCACAGGGCTGCTCTGAATCTCTTCACTGCCCAACCTGTAGCTGTGCCTGAGATTGCTCCGGCCCAGGTGTAGGACCTTGTACTTGGCATGGTTAAACTTCGCAAGGTTGGCATCAGTCCACCTTACAAGTGTGTCAAGGTCCCTCTGGATGCCATTCCTTCCTTTCAGCGTATCAACCGAACCACACAGCTTGGTGTCATCAGCAAACTTGCTGAGGGCGCACTCAATCCCACTGTCCATGTCAGCGGCAAAGATGTTGAACAAGACCGGTCCCAACACCAATCCCTGAGGAACACCACTCATTACTGGTCTCCAGCTGGACATTGCGCCATTGACCACAACTCTTTGCGTGCGGCCATCCAGCCAGTTCATTATCCACTGAGTGGTCCATCCATCAAATTGATGTCACTCCAATTTAGAGACAAGGATGTTGTGTGGGACAGTGTTGAGTGCTTTGCACAAGTCCAGTTAGATGATGTCAACTGCTCTACCCCTGTCCCTCAGTTCCATAGCCCCATCAGAGAAGGCCACCAAATTGGTCAGGCAGGATTTCCCCTTCGTGAAGCCATGCTGGCTGTCACCAAGCACCTTGTTGATTTTCATGTGCCTTAGCATGCCATCCAGGAGAATCTGCTCCAAGATTTTGCCAGGCACAGAGATGAGACTGACTGGTCTGTAATCCCCCGGGTCATCCATTTTCCCTTTCTTGAAAATGGGGGTTATATTTCCCTTTTTCCAGTCGTTGGGAACTTCACCTGACTGCCATGATTTCTCAAATATGATGGCCAGCGGCTTCGCAACTTCATTTGCCAGCTCCTTCAGGACCCGCGGATGGATCTCATCAGGACCCATGGACTTGTGCATGTTCAGATTTTTAAGATGGTCTTGAACCAGCTCCTCTCCTACAGTGGGCGAAGGTCTTCATTCTCACAGTCCCTGCATCTGCCTCCCAAGACTTGGGTGGTTTGGTCAGAGCCTTTGCCAGTGAAGACCGAGGCAAAGAAGTCATTCAGAACCTCAGTCTTCTCCAAATCCTGTGTAGCCAGTTCTCCTGAGAGCTTCCTGAGGGGACCTACATTCTCCCTAGTCTGTTTTTTATTTGCTATATACCTGTAGAATCCCTTCTTGTTATCTTTAATACCTCTAGCTAAGTTTAATTCTAACTGGGCCTTAACTTTCCTAATCTGGTCCCTAGCTTCTTGGACAACATCTCTGTACTCTTCCCATGCCACCTGTCCTTGCTTCCACTTATTATAAGCCTCTTTTTTCAATTGACTTTTCCTCAGGAGCTCCTTATCCATCCAAGGAGGTCTCCTGGCCCTCCTGCTGCACTTCCTTCTAGTTGGGATGCAACACTCCTGAGCTTGAGGCAGGTGATCCTTGAATATCAACCAACAGTCTTGGGAAGCACTGGCTTGTGTTCAAAAAGGTTTCCCGCATAGTACAATATAGCCAACTACCTGAGCTGGCTGATCAGCCAGTATGGAACAAATTTTCCTCAAACTGACACCTTACTGAATTCACAGAAATCCCACTAGAGTCACTATAATTAACAAAGTTTTTCCAAATTTAATTTACTCTCAGTTTAGTAGACCGTGTTCCTAAGCATCTATTTCCAAGTTACTATGGAAACAGCTCAACATCCTGATATTTCTGCAATAACTGACAGACTTATTTTAGTTATTTAGTTATTTAGTAATTTTAGTGAAAACAGTTTCGTCTGGCAAAGTGAAGGGTTTGGTTTGGTTTGATTTTTAAAGAAAACAAAAATTAGGGGCATGTTCGAGGCACGCACAAGTGGGGGCAAAACAATTTAACAAGCAAATGCTCCCTCTAGCGACAAGAAAGGCCGGCGGTGACACCGCAGTAACAATAGAGATCTGTTTCCAGCACACACCTTCTCTGTCGTTTGCATATTGCCATTCTCTCTCCGGACAGTGACAAGAATAATGACAGAGGAAAAATAGTTCTTTTAATGAAAGGAGTCAAGATTAAGAGGAGCAACATAGTAACCAAAAGATAAGAAGATATGACTGGAGTGTTGGAATGGGAGGTTACAGGCTTTTTAGAAAAGACAGCCCTGGCAGATGGAGATGGGGAGTAGCTACTCATGTTAGAGATAGGCTGGAGAGTATGGAACTCTGTCTGGAGACAGGTGAGCAGTCAATAGACAGTTTGTGGGGCAGGGTTAAAGGGAGAGCAGTGATGGGGACATTACTGTGGGGATCTGTTACAAACAGCCTAACCAAGAGGAATCTGTGGATGAAGCACTCTATAGACAGATAGGAACAGCCTCATCCTCACAGGCCCTTGTTCTCATGGGGGACTTCAACCACCCTGACATCTGTTGGAGGGACAGGATGGTATGATCCTGCACAAGCGATCCAGGAGGTTCCTCAAATGTGTGGAAGACAACTTCCTTCTGCAAGTAATAGGGGAGCTGACAAGGAGAGGTGCCATGCTTGACCTCATGCTCACCAACAGGGAAGGGCTCGTTGGAAATGTGACGTTCCAGGGCAGCCTTGGATGCAGTGATCACGAGATGGTCAAATTCGAGATCCACAGGACAGTGAAAAGAGCATGCAGCAAGCTAAAGGCCCTGGACTTCAAGAGAGCAGACTTTGGCCTCTTCAGGAACCTGCTCAGTAAGGTTCCATGGGAAATAGCCCTAGAGGGCAGAGGGGGCCAAGACTCTTGGTTGATATTCAAGGGTCACCTGCTACAGGCTCAGGAGTGCTGCATTCCAACTAGAATGTAGTGCAGCAGGAGGGCCAGGAGTCTTCCTTGGATGGATAAGGAGCTGCTGAGGAAACTTTGAAAGAAAAAAGAGGCTTATAATAAGTGGAAGCAAGGACAGGCAGCCTGGGAAGAATACAGAGATGTTGTCTGAGAAGCTAGAGACCAGGTTAGGAAAGCTAAGGCCCAGTTAGAATTAAACTTCACTAGGACATGAAAGATAACGGGAAGAGATTCTATAGGTACGTAGCAAATAAAAGACAGACTAGGGAAAATGTGGGCCCTCTCTGGAAGCTGTCAGGAGAATTGGCTACCCTGGATTTGGAGCAGGCTGAGGTTCTGAATGACTTCTTTGCCTCGGTCTTCACTGGCTAAGGCTCTGACCAAACCACTCAAATCTTGGAAGGCAGATACAGGGACTGTGAGAATGAAGATCTTAGGCTCACTGTAGGAGAGGAGCTGGTTCAAGACCATCTTAAAAATCTGAACATGCACAAGTCCATGGGTCCTGATGAGATCCATCCGCGGGTCCTGAAGGAGCTGGCAAATGAAGTTGCGAAGCCGCTGGCCATCATATTTGAGAAATCATGGCAGTCAGGTGAAGTTCCCAACGACTGGAAAAAGGGAAATATAACCCCCATTTTCAAGAAAGGGAAAATGGATGACCCGGGGGATTACAGACCAGTCAGTCTCATCTCTGTGCCTGGCAAAATCTTGGAGCAGATTCTCCTGGATGGCATGCTAAGGCACATGAAAATCAACAAGGTGCTTGGTGACAGCCAGCATGGCTTCACGAAGGGGAAATCCTGCCTGACCAATTTGGTGGCCTTCTCTGATGGGGCTATGGAACTGAGGGACAGGGGTAGAGCAGTTGACATCATCTAACTGGACTTGTGCAAAGCACTCAACACTGTCCCACACAACATCCTTGTCTCTAAATTGGAGTGACATCAATTTGATGGATGGACCACTCAGTGGATAATGAACTGGCTGGATGGCCGCACGCAAAGAGTTGTGGTCAATGGCGCAATGTCCAGCTGGAGACCAGTAATGAGTGGTGTTCCTCAGGGATTGGTGTTGGGACCAGTCTTGTTCAACATCTTTGCCGCTGACATGGACAGTGGGATTGAGTGCGCCCTCAGCAAGTTTGCTGATGACACCAAGCTGTGTGGTTCGGTTGATACGCTGAAAGGAAGGAATGGCATCCAGAGGGACCTTGACACACTTGTAAGGTGGACTGATGCCAACCTTGCGAAGTTTAACCATGCCAAGTACAAGGTCCTACACCTGGGCCGGAGCAATCTCAGGCACAGCTACAGGTTGGGCAGTGAAGAGATTCAGAGCAGCCCTGTGGAGAAGGACTTGTGGGTGTTGATCGATGAGAAACTTAACATGAGCTGGCTTTAGTGTGCCCTTGCAGTCCAGAAAGCCAACCATATCCTGGGCTGCATCCAAAGGAATGTGACCGGTAGATCAAAGGAGGTGATCCTGCCCCTCTACTCTGCTCTCGTGAGACCTCACTTGGAGTATTGTGTGCAGTTCTGGTGGCCTCAACATAAAAAGGACATGTAACTGCTAGAACAAGTCCAGAGGAGGGCCACGAGGATGATCAGGAGACTGGAGCACCTACCGTATGAAGGTAGGCTGAGAAAGTTGGGTCCGTTCAGCCTGGAGAAGAGAAGGCTGCGTGGAGACCTCATAGCAGCTTTTGAGTGTCTGAAGGGTCCTGCAAGGATGCTGGGGATGGACTATTCGTTAGGACTGTAGTGACAGGAGAAGGTGCAACTGCTTAAAACTTAAACAGGGGAAGTTTAGATTGGATATAAGGAAAAAATTCTTTCCTATTAGGGTGGTGAGGCACTGGAGTGGGTTGCCCAAGGAAGTTGGGCATACATACACATACACATACACAGAGGCAGATATCATTCCTTAGTCCATGGACCATCCCTATAAAGTTCACTGACTTCATTCAGTCCAAGGACAAGTTCAGGACAAGGCTACTTCACACCATATCGAGGGTCTTAAATCTCAGCTGTTAGTTGCACTATACACCTCCTGATAAACTGAAACACTTTTTCCAAAGAGAACTCTTATTAAAAACATTTTGCCTAGTAAGATTCCCAGTAAAACTGATACCTTCACATGAGAAAAAGAGGGAATCTGGACCTCATTCAGGAACTTAAATGATAGAAAGACCACAACAGAGCTAGCTGATTTTATTCAGCAGTGATTGTAATGATTTTTCCTTTTTGTCCAAAAATTTGATTTGTTTTTTAAATAAAATGATGGTTTTGAAATTAGGGAATTATTTTGCCAAAAATTAAGTGTATATTTGAGTTGTGAATAAATTTTGGTACTATTCATTCTTTGCTGTCTTTGCCAAAACTATTTTCACAACACCTTTGCTCGCTACTAACATTCATGTAACTTACTTGTATCGAGCTCCTACTGCAATTAGCTCTGTAGTCCATCAAATTCTCCCCAGAAGCACAGTTTTAGCACATGAGGAACAACAGAAAAAAAACTCTTTAGAGTAACCAATTAGCTCTGTAGTCCATAAAAATCTCCCCAGAAGCACAGTTTTAGCACAAAAAAAAACTCTTTAGAGTAACCAGCTGGAAACCCAGTGTTAAGACACGTATGGCTGCAAATACACAGTCTAAGACATTGCTTAGTACAATGCAAAGTACAAGACAAAGACAAGACATTGCTTAGTACAATACAAAAATCACAAAGAAATCAATGATATAGGTTCCAAGAAGCTGCAACTCAAACGGAGAAGGAAACATCTTCCAAAGTCAATATTTTAGTACATGTATGTGAACACTTTTCTGCTTTGTATCTACACACGTTTTCAGCTTTTTTTTTTACATTACTCATCCAGCTTTTACTGTTGGATAAACTTACAGTCCTTTAGAGGCTTCTCCTGAACTTATTAAAAAAAACTTTCCATCTTGCTAAAGACCAAATTCAGCTTTACAACATAACTTAGTACTTCATAACTTTAGCTCAGAAATTGTGCACCAAGCCAGTGTTGAACCTTTTGATTTATCTTGCTCTAGCTCACAGAGGAAGGTACCTGATCAAGAGTTTATTGGGAAGAGAAATGATAAAGTTGATGGTTTTCATCAGGGTGTCCTGGGTTCAGCAGTAGCAGTCATTTTTCTCCTTCTTACTAGCTGGTTCAGTGCTGTGTTTTTGACTTTCAGCCTGGGAACAACGCTGATAACACCGATGGTTTTAGTTGTTGCTCAGTAATGTTTACTCTGACCAAGGACTTTCTGAGTCTCATGCTCTGCCATGGAGGAGGGGAAGCTGGGAGGAAGCAGAGACAGGACACCTAACCCAAACTAGCCAAAGAGGTATTCCATACCACAGCATGTCATGCCCAGTATAGAAACTGGGGGCAGTTACCCAGAAGGGCTACATCACTCCTTGGGTCAGGCTGGGTATCAGTTGGCAGGTGGTAAGCGGCTGTATTCTCTTTCCTTGTTATTTCCTTTATCATTATTATTATTGGTGGTAGCAGTAGTGGTTTTTTGTTATACCTTAGTTACTGGGCTGTTCTTATCTCAACCCGTGGGAGTTAGATTGTTTCGATTCTCCTCCCCATCCCTCCAGAGCCAGGGGCAGGAAGGGAGGGAGTGAGCAAGTGGCTGCATAACTCCGGGTTGCCAGCTGGGCTTAAACCATGACACAGGAACTGTAGTGACAGGACAAGGGGTAATGGGCTCAAGCTTAAACAGGGGAAGTTCAGGTTAGATATAAGGAGGAAGTTCTTTACTGTGAGGGTTGTGAGGCACCGGCACAGGTTGCCCAAAGAAGTGATAAGTGCTCCATTGTTGACAGTGCTCAAGGCCAGGTTGGACAGAGTCTTGGGTGACATGGTCTACTGTGAGGTGTCCTTGCCCATGGCAGGGGGTTGGAACTAGATGATCTTAAGGTCCTTTCCAACCCTAACTATTCTGTGATTCTATGATCCCCTTGCAATTTTCAAAAAGGTCTACATAATACTAAACACTGTTGATCACACAGAAATCTCTTTAGTGAGAGGGAAATTAAACCTCTTTCCCTTCTCCCACATTGCTCTGTGATCTCCGACACCACATCCCAAAACCTAGATCCAAATTCAAAACACTTGTCCTGGTTTCAGCAGTAGCAGCCATTTTTCTCCTTCTTGGTAGCTGGTGCAGTGCTGTGTTTTGACTTTCAGCTCGGGAACAGAGCTGATAACAAGGATGTTTTGGTTTGGCCAAGGACTTTGTGAGCCTCATGCTCTGCCAGGGAGGAGGGGAAGCCAGGAGGAAGCAGAGACAGGACACCTGACCCAAACTGACCAAAGAGGTATTCCATACCACAGCACGTCATGCCCAGGAGGTAACTGGGAGTTAGCCGGAAGGGCTGGGAGACGGCAGGGTTGGAGGAGGTATCGGTCAGAGCTTGGTCGGGCTGGGGGGGCGAGTTATCGGTCGGCTGGTGGTGAGATGATGTATTCTCTTCCCTTGTTATTTCCTTTATCATTATTATCATTGGTGGTAGCAGTAGTGATTTGTGTTATACCTTAGTTACTAAACTGTTTTTATCTCAACCTGTGGGAGTTGCATTCTTTTCGATTCTCCTCTCTGTCCCTCCAGGAGCAGGGGGAGGGCAAGAAAGGGTGGGAAGTGAGGGAACGAGTTACCTGACTGGGTTTAAACCACGACAGTTCTTTTGGCACCCAACGTGGGGCACGAAGGGTTGAGATAACGACAGATTTGACTGGATTAATAGTCACTCGTCACAATGCTGATTTATTGGCTCTCAGAGTTGTTCTTGTTGATCTCACAGCTTCAGACCGTTGTAACTTACTTAGAGCCGGTATTTGCTGTGTTAGTGTTTATCAAGTGTGGGGCTTAGGCTAAGGTTCTTGTCTCACTGTGCTTTATGGGAATGGCTTGTAATACGGGTGGGCTCCAGCAGCAGGGCGGGACGGACGTGGCCGTGGACTTGTACCTGGCTGTCCGGCTGCTCTTCACCGTCCTGGCCCTCACCCTACTCTCCATCTTCGTGAGGCTGCGGGGAGCCGAGGAGGAGCGGCCCCGGGAGCCGGCGGCAGCCGAACCAGCCCGGGAGAGCGGCCCCGGGGACCAAGCGGCGGCGGGAGCGGGGCCGGAGGCCGCGAGGGGACGGCTGCCGGTGGAGGAGGTCGGGGCGGTCGAGGAGAGGAAGGAGGCGGCTGCCGAGCAGCGGGAGAAGGCGGCGGAGGAGCCGAGCCCCCCGGAGGAGCCGAGCCCCGCGGCCGAGCCGAGCCCCGCGACCGAGCCGAGCCCCGCGACGGCCGAGAGCATCCCCCGGAAGCCGCCTGCCGCGCCCCAGGAGGATGCAGGAGACCACGCAGCATTTCCCAGCAAGGCAGAGGAGGAACAGCTGGACTCAGGAAAAGAGAAGCTGGCGGTGGGAGAGCCGGCAAGCACAGCAGCTACACCAGCCCCAGTGGCAAGTACAGCAGCATCGTTTGAGAGTTCTGAAGGTTTTGAATGGCCTTTGGGTATCCTTGGGACCTGACTGCTGATTGTGATGGGGATCAGCATGTTGGCACACACACAGACTGTGTTCTACCCACAACCATTTTGTCTGATCTCAAAAGTTAAGCAGAGTCAGGTTTGGGTCTTGTCTGGGGTTAGACAACGATGTAGGG
This sequence comes from Pezoporus occidentalis, assembly GCF_034315485.1. Lineage (NCBI taxonomy): Eukaryota > Metazoa > Chordata > Aves > Psittaciformes > Psittacidae > Pezoporus > Pezoporus occidentalis. Next base: position 239,089 of record NW_026914796.1, on the reverse strand, counting down.
GGACCAAGAGGTTTTCCCCAAGGCTGGACAGTCATGAGTGGCAGGGTGTGTGGGACAGTATGGGCAAGTATCTAGTCCACTGGGCCCCTCCAGTGCTTTGGAAGCATCGGAGATGGAAGGCAGCTGCGTGGAGTCCCCAGCAACAAGCTGCAGAAACTGCTGAAGGGGACAGTGAATTATTTTGAGCCTGGTGGGCCCATGGCACTTCAGGCCATCAGAGCAGAGATGCAACACAGAGATGGACTCATGATCGAGGGGTGGACCTAGCAATGGACACTATTGCCCAGGTTATTCACAAGTGTGAACACTGCACACAGTCTCTCCTGCTCTGGAAGACTGTTACAAGAGATGGAGCCTGGCATCATGGACCAGATGGACGCAGCAGCTTTATAGCTACTGGTCCATGCACTTAGATAAGAGTGATGGTATATTGAAAATGTGGGATCTGAGCATGACGTGAATGGTATGGAATAAGGGGTGGATAATGTCCTGGTTTCAGCAGTAGCAGTCATTTTTCTCCTTCTTGGTAGCTGGTGCAGTGCAGTGTTTTGACTTTCAGCTCGGGAACAGAGCTGATAACAAGGATGTTTTGGTTTGGCCAAGGACTTTGTGAGCCTCATGCTCTGCCAGGGAGGAGGGGAAGCCAGGAGGAAGCAAAGACAGGACACCTGACCCAAACTGACCAAAGAGGTGTTCCATACCACAGCATGTCATGCCCAGGATGTAACTGGGAGTTAGCCGGAAGGGCTGGGAGACGGCAGGGTTGGAGGAGGTATCGGTCAGAGCTTGGTCGGGCTGGGGGGGCGAGTTATCGGTTGGCTGGTGGTGAGATGATGTATTCTCTTCCCTTGTTATTTCCTTTACCATTATTATCATTGGTGGTAGCAGTAGTGATTTGTGTTATACCTTAGTTACTAAACTGTTCTTATCTAAACCTGTGGGAGTTGCATTCTTTTCGATTCTCCTCTCTGTCCCTCCGGGAGCAGGGGGAGGGCAAGAAAGGGTGGGAAGTGAGTGAACGAGTTACCTGACTGGGTTTAAACCACGACAACACTCCACTTGCAAGAAAAAAAGATTTGCACATATCCTTCAGATGGAAAAATCTAGTAAAGCCTAACTGCCTGTGTAACTTGGCATTTAAAAATGTGGAACCCATAAGTTCTTGCTAACTAGAAGGAAAATCCCTTAAGCTATCTCCCTTCTCCTAAACTGATTCCTACAGTACAGTCTTCTCAGCTTGCTACCTGCCAGTGTTCCCCTCTTCACTGATATCTACTTTCATTTTAATGAAAAAATGCAAAGTGCTCTGTTAAAAGGAAGTTTTAGTCAATTCAGATTATACTTTTAACATATTATTTATAATATTCTATGTTTCTATCAGCTATGCTCAGTTAGGGTTGCAAGCAAATGACAGGCCCCTGACTAGGTTTCAGCATGAGATTCAGTTTATTGAGCAAGATGTGGAAAGCTACCAGACATGAAATGAGAAAATATCACTAGGAATTAAAAATAACATTATGAGATGGTGACAAAAGTCATAGACAGTGCTTTGAGGGTGGCTGGATCCCACAGGTGCTTAAGGGGCACTTACAGGAGAAATTAACAGATATGAGAGATGATTGGAAGGGACTACTATGGACCTTTTAGTGACATAAGTCATGCAAGGTCTACAGCACCTAAGTAACCATATCAGTAATACCATATAAGGCTGAGATTTTCTAAGTAACCCAAATCTGAGTACAGGTGTACAAAACTGGGACCAGTGGGGAATAAATAATTGTGGATGGGTTTAGGGTGGGTTGACTATCTGGGAGGAGACTGGGGTGGAAAAACAGAGGTGTAAGGACAGCAAAAATGAGAACCAGGAAAGGGCAAAAGGAATATGGTATGCAACTCGTGTTACTGGTGCTGTACAGAGGTACCTGTCAGGCAGCCCTGAGGTTCATCACTACAGCTGGGGCAGGACTATAAAATGAACCTGTTGTTCTGACTGTAACACAAACCTCCAGCCTGCTTCCCTGGTCAGAAGAACAGGGGCAGGGGCAGGCAGGCTGCTTTTCCTGACCAGCAAGGGGACAGCTGGATAGCATACAAGTCCTGGTTGTTGCGCCTTCTACACCTGCCAGCAGACAGCTGCCCACTTCCTAACAGGCTCTTCAGTTAACTAGCCTTAAAATTCTCTAAAAGTTTCTGATTTTTTGTTCTTTAGTGGTTTGCTTTCTTTCCATAGTTATAAAACTCTATCAGACACTGTGCACAATACATCAACTGCCTTACTTGATGAAAGTTGATATCAAAAAGGTTCAAAGCAATGGCCATGTAGGCTCAGTAATTTGTTCAGAGCAACTGCATTATTTTTCATGAGTACTTAAAAAGAGCACTTTTTTTAAAATCTAAACTTGATTATATAGTATTAGATTTAAGCAGGAGTCGGTGCCACCTGCTTATGTTTTCATAAGACCATCTTAAACACGTAAAATAACTTCATAAATAAACTTAAAGGAAGGGGTTATTTTTCTTTTGCAGTAACATGAAACAGATCCTTCCCATTCTCCAGTGATAAACATAATCAGTACTTACTTGGTTTCTAAAGAGCTATTGTAAAATGCTTCATCTGAAAAATGAAATTTGTTTCATATACAGAATGAAAAAAAAGGTCTGAAATAAGAACTGAATTTGAATGATCCCTTTTAGTGCCTGTGTGAGGCCAAAACAGTACCACATAGAGCTGAGAATTGTGCAGTCCATTTAAAAACAAACTAAACTTTATATGGCGACTGACTTTCATCACAGTGTGTAACAGTAGTATTAGAAACTGAATGAAAACCTCTTATCTGGAGGAGGAAGAGGAAAATAATTAAAAAACAAAAAGACATACAGAAAGCCAAGGACAATTTGCAATTGTTAAGAAAAAAAGCGGGGGAGGACATACCGCTTCAGCTGCGTGCCTGACATGTTCTGTTGGTACAACCCACAACTCAATGGTAAACGCATTATGCAGAAAGAAAAAACTCTAACTTGCTATTCATCTGCATTTTAATTCAATAAAAAGGTAATCATCCAAGCTTGTGATTCTTTAGGTCCACTTCAAAATAAAACGTGGAATTTCATCCCAGAGGAGTTTTCTTATAATATACTGCACGGTTTGGTTGTGTAAAATCTAAAACAGGCCTGATGCGACAATATTTTGGCAAGGGAGAAGAAAGTATGCAAACACTGCTTTTGAACTGCCTCCTCCACTTGGGCTGAAGCTGATACACCAAATTTACCTATCATTACCACTACCCACACCAAATTTACCTATCATTACCACTACCCATCTATCTGGTGCTTCACATTCTGGCTTGCAAAGGAACCCCTCAGCTCACAGGACAGGTGTCTGAGCTGAATCATACTTTTGGTGAACTTCATCCGTACAGGAAGAGATATGAATGACACCCCACTGGTTTGAGTTAGCTCAACCTTCTCAGATCTTTAGATTTATTTTTTTTTTTAATATAAAGACACCTATAAATGCTATCCTATGATACTTTAAATACTGCTTATATCTGTCCTGCTGAGTTTGCTCAGGTCCTGAAACTATAAGTCTGAATTGTAGGGCAAAGAAGTGCTCCACCACACACTTCCTACCTGATTTCCCACTAAAACAAAAATCCTGTAGAACAACAACAGAAAAAAAAAATGTTCTCTAGAAACATATCAATCTGTAAGCAAGCACAGTCCCACAGTCCAAAACAGTCAAGCCAGGTGTGTATGCCTGACAGTTCTTAGAGTAGATGAATTCAGATTTGCCAACATAAAAGATGAAGCCAAGTAGTACAGAACACAGCTAAACCAAATTGTGAAGCCTTATTGGCTTTAGCCACATAGGTTAAATCATGCAGTTACCAAATGCTGTATACACAGTCTCAGAAAAAAAAAACCAAAGAAACATACTTCTTACGATTTATTTTTTTCTGTGCATATCTGAACCAGACTAGTAATCACAGTCCATGGGACTATCTTTCCAGTAGCTGTTCTCTGCCCTGCCACTAGCAGGGCAAAACTAGCCTTCATTATCCTTTGAAGCTCTTGACTGCTGCCACACCTGCAACACCATAGGCAGATATTACAGATGTCTACTGAATTTGATTATACCAGACTGAATAAACACAACAATGAAATTTAGGGCCTCATGAACACCAGGCTAGGAAGAAGCTAAGAAGTCACCAGCTTCAGAATGCATTTTTCAACACAGCCATTGCAACCACAAGGTGTGTCAAAGAACTAGAAATGGAAAGTCCTTATTTAACAGGAAGAAGCTTTTGAGCACTCAGATCTCCTCCCTTCAGCAAGGGGCGGATTCAAATTTCTACCCCACAGATCCATTAATCACTTCAAAGAGCCTTTTCTGGTCTCTCACACACCTGGTCACCAATCTATCCTAGCAGACTTTCCTTATGGCTCAGGCTTGCTCATCTCCTCCTCCTCCTCCCCCTCTATTCCTCCTCAGGGAGCACCCTTCAAGAAGTATGTGCTGGGCTTGCCCACAGAGGGGGCAGGAAGCTGGTTTTCCTTGTGTATCTCTTCAGAGACCCCACCCCATCTTCCTCAGCCAGGCACCTGCTGCAGCTCCAGAGCCTTCTGGCAGCCCCTGCCCAATGAGCAGCTCATGACAAAGAGACCACACTTGAGGAAAGCTTTGCAGCTGCTCTAGTGGCCAGGCTCCAAGAGACAAATCTCTAAACACAACCCAGCTTTTTATTTGCCTGATGAAAGTGGAGTCTAGCTAGGGCCCTGGGACTTTGTGCCAGTGAGTCACTTCAGGCCTGGCATGGGAACTAGTGCTTTAAGATCCCAGAGGTGAAGCAAAGGCAAACATGGAGCAGATGGGTACCAACGCTATTTGTAACTACCAAAGCCTTAGCAATACATCCTGAAGAAAAATGCATGGTGCTTGCGTCGAGGTGGCAGGCTGGCACAGGCCCTACAAACCTCAGTGACATACTTTGGGAGCCAGGAGAAGCCGCACCGTGTGGATGGCTCTGGAGACACAAGCAAGCAGTGGGATTTCAGGCTTCAAGATGACGGGGAAGAAAGCTATGCATCCTGTTCTCATGCGCAGTGACCTTCTGTCGCCACGCTGGGTCAGCGGTAAGGGTGAGAGCCATGGCCAGGACATGCAAGCACGCAGCCCCTCAAGCCTGCTCCCTCAGTCTGCCCCTTCCCTCTGCCCCTTCCCAGTACCTTCCTCCCCCACCCCTCCCCTAGGCTTCTTGAGACAAGGAGGCACAAAATGAAATACAAACCTTTGTAAATAAGTAGAATCAGTTCTAAGTAACATTAAGTTTGATGGCTTTGTAACTAGCAATGAAAAATAATGAGGTGCATGTTTCACAGAAAAAAAAAAGAAATAGAGTGCAGCTAGAGCAAATAATGAGAATCCTTGTATAAGGTAAACCATTGTAGCTGATATAGTTTTAGGTCCTTATGACCTCAGTACAAAAATAAGTGTAAGAAAAACAGGATAGAAAAACAGGATGTGTAGATGAAGAGTATCTGAAACTAGCAGATGTCCAGGATGGGCTGCAGCTAAGCTACCTGGTAAATAGAAGGACAGAATGATTATGTCTGCAGTGTTAGAATCATAGAATCATAGAATAGTTAGGGTTGGAAAGGAAATTAAGATCATCTAGTTCCAACCCCCCCTGCCATGGGCAGGGACACCTCACACTAAACCATGCTACTCAAGGCTTCGTCCAACCTGGCCTTGAACACCGCCAGGGATGGAGCATTCACAACCTCCCTGGGCAACCCATTCCAGTGCCTCACCACCCTAACAGGAAAGAATTTCCTCCTTATATCCAATCTAAACTTCCCCTGTTTAAGTTTTAACCCATTACCCCTTGTCCTGTCACTACAGTCCCTAATGAAGAGTCCCTCCCCAGCATCCTTACAGGCTCCCTTCAGATACTGGAAGGCTGCTATGAGGTCTCCACGCAGCCTTCTCTTCTCCAGGCTGAACAGACCCAACTTTCTCAGCCTACCTTCATATGGGAGGTGCTCCAGTCCCCTGACCATTCTCATGGCCCTCCTCTAGACTTGTTCTAGCAGTTCCATGTCTTTTTTAGGTTGAGGCCACCAGAACTGCACACACAGACTCCAAGTGAGGTCTCACAAAAGCAGAGGGGCAGGACCATCTCCTTCGACCTGCTGGTCACGCTCCTTTTGATACAGCCTAGGATATGATTGGCTTTCCGGGCTGCGAGTGCACACTGCCTGCTCATGTTAAGTTTCTCATCGACCAGCACCCCCAGGTTTTCTTTGGTGTTTCTGAACCAATCAAGCTGGCGTGAGCATTATCTACTGTGTGTGCTTCAAAGACTGCCAGAAGTGATGAAGATGGTTGTAAGAAGTAAACGACCCTCAAAGGACCAGTACCACGTTGCTGTGTGCACATGAAAATAGGCGTGGAATTATGAAAAGCAGTTCTCGGATGGTTAGTGAATATGTATGAGGGCTAATGAATATGCATGTTAAGCAACAATATAACCACAGTCTGTTCGAGGTTCGGCTGAGACACGCTAGGAGGAGCGATCCCCCGTGTCTCCGGCGCCGCACTAAAGAATTCCTGCTTGGCAATTTAAGCTTTGTTGGCGAGCTCCTGGACATTTCTCCGAATCGTTCTCCCTTCAGCCACTGCCGCCCGCAGGCGCGGCCGTCACAGGTAGCAGTGCAAACCCCTGGTCTCCCTAAGCGCCCCCTGCCGCCCCGCGCTGGAACTGGGTCAGGTGCCCAAAGTGGGCCGAGGAGGTAGGGCCGCACCACCGGAAGGTGAAGAGGACGCGCGGGCTGGCTCCTCCCGCGTCGCGGCGTGGTGACGTAAGGCGTCTGCGTGTGACGTTACGGCGGCTTCGTCCTGCTCTCGGTCTCGCCGTCGTCGCTTCCAGGCTATCTCCGGCGCGCGCCCGTCGCCCGCTGTTGTCATGGCGAACGTGGCCGACACGAAGCTTTACGACATCCTAGGGGTGCCGCCCGGGGCCTCCGACAACGAGCTCAAGAAGGTGCGGGGAAGGGGCGGTGGCGGCGCCCGGGCAGAGCGGGCGGCAGCGCTGTGGGGAGGGTGGGTTCGCCGGACAGGGTCCCACGGGACAGCTGAGGTGGGCGGTCCCAGGGCCGACCTGGTGAGCGGGGCCGAGGGATGGCCCCGGCAGGGGGGACAGGGGTCCGAAAGCGGCGGCCTGCCCGGTTGAGGCCTTGGGGGGTGAGGGTGCGCCGCCGGGGGAAGGCGCCTGGGGCCGCTGCAGCCAGCCGAGGTAGGCCGCGCCGCGGGGCTGCTGGGTCGTGGTGGACGGCAGGCGCCGGCGGAGCGGGGTAGGCCGCGGGCAACGCCCGGAGGAGAGAGGACCGGCGGGAGAGGAGGCAGCGGGGCCCGCCCATGGCGCTGGCCCGGCACCGCCGGGGCCCGCTTGGCTTCGGGCGCCGCTCGCCCCGTCCCCGCAGTGCAGTGTCTTTTCCCAAGCAGTGAAGGCTGGGAGTAGTGGAGCCATTGTTTGCTCCTTGTGTAGGCCTCGGTTGGTTTTCTTTTTGCTCGTGTATTTGATCCCTCCCTTGCGAAAGCGACTCGGGAAGGTAAACAAAGGAGCCAGGTGAAAACTTGGAGCTGGGGCATCAGAACAACAATTCCCTGCGTCTGTAGTGTAGAAAAAACTTTTTTCTGGAAGGACTTAATGGCCATTTACACGTGAGGGAGGAGAATTAACTAGGCAGTTTACTAGCAGTGACCTGCTTCCGCTGATGGGTGGTGCTGATATTAACAACTATGCATTACCCATCATGCATGTAGCAGCCTAATTCGTGCAGGCGCGGGCAATAGCAGTGTTGAAATAGGGGGAAGGCATGCAGTGAGAGGCTGGTGCTGTATCATAAACACAGTCAAGAAGAACTTTTTTTTTCCTTCTTGCTGAATTCTCTTGAAGGTATCCATGTCCTGTAAGAATGAAAAACTGACAGCAGTTTTCTACTCGGATAACTTGCGCTGCTCAATATTAATTTGCTATAGATCAGGTTTACCGAGGAATATAAGGTTTCCAACTGCCTGCAACGGCAAGAAGTTTATCTATTCTTATATATTTTAATCTATATGACAGTATAGAAAAGTGAAAACAAATAGGTAATAGGTCAGTCAAAAGGGGATGAGAAGTTAGTGAGTTTTAACTTTTATTGAAGTTGTTATATTGTGCCAATGTAGGTTGTTTCTGATTAATGGTGGCATCCTTTTGGGCATGATTAGTCTTAAGAATTTCTCTGAATTGGAATGCTGTTATCAGCAAAGACACGGGTGCTTGCTTTTCTTAAAATCAGCATGCAAACTCCTTTTTAACTGATTAGATAATGTTATGTAGGTTTTCACTTTAATTTTTAGGGTTTGGTGCAGGTTGGTTTTGGTTGTACAGAATCCTTAAAATATGTGGGGAAACACATTTTTATCACAAAATATGTACATTTGTGGGAGATTATGTTCTGTTACTGATGGGCAGTTTGTCCTGTAAGACCTATAATTTTTGGGTTTTGTGCTTACCATGATTTAGAATACTTGGCTTGTAATTGCAGTGTTCTGGGGTTTTATTAGTTCCTTATAAAACTATTTCTTGAATGCATGCAGACGTACAGAGTATTTCAAGATGATTAATAAAGAGAAGTAACTATGAAGATGCAAAAAAGGAATCTTACTTGTTCCAGTACAAAATGGAAACTTATGAGCTTTGTAAAGCTTTTTGTCTAAAGCTCTCTTAATGTTGTAGTTCTGAAGAGATAGTTTAGGTGCTCAGTTCTACAGAAATAAAGCTTTTGAAAAATCCATTCTAGGATCCATTGTAAGAACCAATGTTTCAGTTGTTTGCAATTTCATCAGTGTAGCTTTTTTAATATGTGTAATTTAAAAACCAGACCATATACCGTGTAATTTATTAATATCTATCCACTGATTGTTACTGGGGGGTGTTGAGGTGGAGGGAAGAGCTGAGGTCTTTGCTGCCATAAACTCAAAGTGTAGGAAAAGCCTTTGCCTCTCCTGTTACTTGCTTTGATCCGCTAAAGCATAAGCAAAATGAATGAAGTACTGCTGTGGAGAAAGCAGTGGTCCTGAGAGTCAAAGAACTGGTCAGAAAAGAGCATTCTGAAAAATCTCTTCTGGAGACTGAGCTGCAATTCCTCCTATTGCTTTACAACAATGAAGTTAAATAGAAGCAGTGATCTGTACACTTCTGCACATGTAACATATACTTAGTTCAGAGTGAGAATAAATCTTCGGTTATTGATAGGTAAGGAAGAATAAAATGCATGTTGGGAGGATTGACTGATAGGGTTCAATGAGGAGCTGAGGCAGCCATTTTGTTTTTAGTGTGTTGCTGTAATTGAGGTGAGAGCCAAATGGGTTGAAACTTAAATTGTACTATAGATTTTGTGTAGCTTCTGTAGAGTAAGTAATTTTCATGAAAGTCCAATGTGATTCTTCCTGTAAGTTAATGAAGATAAGCAGGAAAACTACTTCTAGCTATTGTGTGATGTAGTTGTGTTTAAATGCAACTGCAACTAATTTATGCATATAACAATGTCAGAATTTTTTATGTATGTCAGCATTTCAGTGTATGAATGATTTCAAAATGCAAATTTTCTGACTTTGCTTTATTAGGATTTTCTTTCTTCCCAAAGACACCACTGAGTTGTCAGAAAAGTACTGATTAATCAGTATTTAAACTACTTTTGTACCTCTTTCAACTAGGCATACAGGAAACTGGCCAAGGAATACCATCCTGATAAGAATCCAAACGCAGGAGACAAAGTAAGACTTCCTTTTTTTTTTTTAAACTCTTGATGCTTGCTATTACAATAGCATCCAAGGAACCAAATACAGGTGGTGTTACAAGTTGTTGAAAATATCTGTGAGAGGGAATGCAGTCTTGTTTACTTCTTCCCAACCTCAAAAGCTACCAGCATACCTTGTGAAAAAATACAGCAGGTGACTGAGTCAAATTGGTTGCTGAGGGAAAATTGTCTATCTTCATCTGCTGAGATGACGTTGGTTGGCATTGGCATCTACATAGGTATTTGGGAAAGATAGTCAGTTTTCCAGCCTTCCAGTGTCTGAAGGGGGCCTATAGGGATGCTGGGAAGGGACTCTTGATTAGGGACTGTAGTGATAGGACAAGGGGTAATGGGTTAAAACTTAAACAGGGGAAGTTTAGATTGGATATAAGGAGGAAATTCTTTCCTGTTAGGGTGGTGAGGCGCTGGAATAGGTTGCCCAGGGAGGTTGTGAATGCTCCATCCCTGGCAGTGTTCAAGACCAGGCTGAACGAGGTCTTGGGTGATATGGTTTAGTGTGAGGTGTCCCTGCCCATGGCAGGGGGGGTTGGAACTTGATGATCTTAAGGTCCTTTCGAACCCTAACTATTCTTTGATTCTGTGATAACATGGAAGAATGTATGTGTTGAGGTTCTAGAAACTGCTGCAGCATAAAACAAATAGATGTGTGGGGAGGTTGAATTAGATTTGTTATGCTAATATTAATTAAAAAATACCTATTAAGTTGACTCAGCTGGTTCTCTAACAGAACTGATGTCTGATGGTTGTTTAGAGGTGAGCAGAGATGACTAAAAAGGTACCCATTTGGCCTGAGGACAAGCATATGAATATGCATTTTATTAGGTTGCACAACTGTTAGGCTGCAGTATTGTGTACTTCGGGGTTTTCTAGTAGGATTTTTTGTTGTTGTTGTTTGTAAGAAAACTGTCTTGTGCTAGGCACAGTAAAAAACAAAGTTTTGCCATAAAATGATGTATTTTATGATAAGAGGTAACACAGTAAGCCAAGACTTTTAAGTCTTGCATGTTAGAATGAAGGTAGAAAACTGCTCTGTTGTATAACTTCCTAATTGGGTATTCATGCTAGGCAAGAAACGGTAGTAAAATGCTCTCTTGAAGTTCTAAATTATCATTCACTGTTTTGACTCTGTTCCTCTTCTAGTTCAAAGAAATAAGTTTTGCCTATGAAGTATTGTCAAATCCAGAGAAACGTGAGTTATATGATAGATATGGAGAACAGGGCCTTCGAGAAGGTAGTGGTGGAAGCAGTGGAATGGACGATATTTTCTCCCATATCTTTGGTGGTGGATTGTTCAATTTCATGGGTGGTCAGAGCAGAAGTCGTAATGGTAGAAGAAGAGGAGAAGATATGATGCATCCACTCAAGTAAGTATCTTGATGCTGCAATTTGTAATTTCAAGCTTTCCTGATCAGTACTTGACTCTGCTAATTATATTGTTTATATGCTTCATAGTTCAGATAATCTGTGGTCTGCACCTACTTCTCAGACCTACATGGCGTGTGTAGCCCAGAAGGCTGTCAGCTTGAGTAACTTACTTACCCTTACAGGATACCTAATACTTTGCCTGGTTATTTGTCTGTATATACATTGTTAGCAGTATTTTCTTGGGTTTTCTCCTTAATTATGTTCAGAAATTTTAATCTGAAAAAGTATACAGCTGTCCTGGGTTCCGCAGTAGCAGTCATGTTTTTCCTTTGTGTTAACTGGTGCAGTGCAGTGTTTTGACTTTCAGCTCGGGAACAGAGCTGATAACAAGGATATTTTGGTTTGGCCAAGGACTTTGTGAGGCTCATGCTCTGCCAGGGAGGAGGGGAGGCTGTGAGGAAGCAGAGACGGGGCGCCTGACCCGGGCTAGCCGGGGAGGTATTCCATACCACAGCACGTCATGCCCGGGGTGAGGGGTAACTGGGAGTTACCCGGAAGGACAGGGGCTTCCGGGTGGAACTCGTTTTCTTGGCCGGTGGTATCGTATTCTCTTCCCTTGTTATTTTCCCTTATCATTGTTGTAGCTGATAGTAGCGGTGGTGATTTGTTGCTGGACTGTTTTTGTCTCAACCCGTAGGAGTTGCACTCTCTCGATCCTCCTCCCCGTTCCTCCGGGAGCGGGGAAGGGGAGAGCCCCGGTGCGGGGAGGCGGGGGGGGGAGACGGACACGGACCTCGATTGTTGTCAGCTCGGCACCACTCACTGGGAGTGAGTGAACAAGCTACCTGACTGGGTTTAAACCACGACAACAGCAATCAAGTATTGCTCATTAGCTGGGTTCTTAGGAAAGCAGAGGTACTAAGGCTCTGGAAGTACTTAAGTCGACTTGCATTTAAAGCATAATAGCAGCTGGAACTGAAGTATAACTGCATAATTAATGGAAAAGCATGTGTGGCTGATTTGGTTTGGGTTTTTTTGTTGTTGTTGGTTGTTTTTTTTAGAGCCATGCTTGAATATCATGTCTAATTGAGTTTTGTAGATCTCTGCTTACAGTCATGGTTGGCTTTTTTGCCTGCTGATCAGGTCCTTTCTAAGTTCTTTCTGAGTAAAGCTTTATCTTTTTTGTGGTTGGCAAGCCATGCTTGGTAAAGTCTATTAACTTTCACATGCTTGCTTAGTTCAGTAGCTAGTACTGCATGCTATCTCATTACTTAGTTTTGGTTTTGTTGTTACCTGGCATCGATGTTTACAAACAACCTTTTCTCAATACATGGAGTTGAAATTTCTATCCACTAACAAATGGATTTAAGAGAAATACTAAATGGGCTCATAAATGTCTATCAATATACGAATGTTACTGGAGTTTGATAGTATATTCAAGAGCTTGTAAAAAAAAAGAGTTGAGTGGCTGCAGGGACATGCTAAGCCCTCCCTTTTAAACTCTCCTGTGGAAAGCCCAATGCAATAGTAAGTATTCTGTATGTATTCTTATGTATGCATGCTGTAAATATTGTCATGACTGTCTTAGAGGGGTGGTTTTCTAACCTGCGTGGTAGAACAAACAAACGAAAAATCAACTGTGACTAAGAAACCCAAAATTGCTAGATCAGCTGGTATCCTGTTGAGAAGCGCAGGCAATCCTGTCTGGTTTCTTCTGAAACTATGTTCAGAATTACATATGTATATTCGTATGCATGTTTTTAATGACTCTTTGTGAAAGCTGAAGTGGTGCTTTAAAATTCTCTTTTAATAGCAGATACAGTCTTTTTTATGAAGAAAATCTCTTTTTCTTTACATTTGTCCTAGGCAACTATTCTTATTACATGGGGAAAGTAAGTTGTTAAAATGATAATGTAGGAGAAATGCTTTATTTTGTAGAGTCTCTTTAGAAGATCTGTACAATGGCAAGACAACTAAACTACAACTTAGCAAGAATGTCCTTTGTAGTGCTTGTAACGGGTAAGTTTGTTTAGAGTTTCGAGTTCTCTGGTTACTTTGTTTTCATATAGTGTAATGAAGCATCTCCTATTTCAGATCTCTGTTGGTATTTGACTCACTAGAGCCTGCTTTCAAACCAGAAAATTGTTGAGCTTGAGTAGTATTGTTGATGGAACTGGAACTATTCAAGGGCTTTTTTTGAGGGGGGGAAGCAGGGAGGAAAGAACCTAAATTATACTTGGCAGTACTATTAGGCATGTTTAACCTACTGATGTAGGGGTTTTTTGGTCCTGTATTTCGGGGCAAGGGGAAGTTACTTTTCATGCAACTGGTGCTTTCTATTCTAGGCAGGGAGGGAAGGCTGGAGCCGTTCAGAAATGTAATGCTTGCCGGGGTAGAGGTGTACGTATCATGATCAGACAGCTGGCTCCTGGAATGGTTCAGCAGATGCAGTCTGTATGTTCTGACTGCAATGGAGAAGGTAGGACAAGCTATTCTGTGTTACTAAATACATTTACTTGGATTCAACCTCCTGGTTAAATCTCAGGAGGAATATATCCAGGGCCATGTTGCTCCCATCTAATCAGTTAGGTCTCAGTCTGATGTCAACATGGAGAAATCATTTTACTTAGAAGAACAACAAGAATTACAGTTTTTAACATACTGAAAAGCAGTCTGGAAGCTTGAACAGTAAGGGTTAAAACCACTTATATATTAATATTACTTATTGTTACTACTGTTACAGTAAAACCCAAGATCTTATTTTAGAAACTATCTTTTTGTGGTCTCCTTACATCCAAGGACAAGTTTAAGCTTGAAAATGGAAACTTAAAGTTGGATTTTAGTTTCTTCAAATTCAGAAGATACTTTTTTCTGAATTGGCTGTGTTTGGGGGAACTAGTTTAGCACATGATCTGCACTGTGCAATTCCTTTTTTACATCTTCTGCAGTTTGCCACATTGTGGGTGATTTTACTCTTCACACTACTCAGAAGTTAGAGTTGTGTTTTCTGACTACTCAAAACATTTCTTAAAAGATGTTGTCTTTGACTGTCTTTCTTTACAGTTTACCTAACCTGCATATTTAGTAGTTACAACTGCATCATAATGTATTGCTTTGTTTCATAGAAAGGTGGTTTAAGCTGGCAGGTTTAATGTTTTAAGCGAAGTGCATCTGCTTCTGGCACTTCAAGCAGTGTTGGTTGTGTACTGAAACTGCATGGTGCATGTGGCTTCATATTTTGGTTACTCTGTAGAAAGCCAATTGCTTACTTGAAAAATAAAGATGAGGCAGAACAGAGAATTTAAGCTATTCTGCTGGTCATTTTTCAGTTTGGAAAAAGTAACTGCCTTGCTAGAGGTGACAGACAGTGTGAAAAACTGTTCAGTTTTAAGAGTATAAAAGTCATCTTCATTATGTGTCAGAAAGTGTTAGATCCCTTCCATGGGAAAACTTTAATATTATGCTTTTGCATGAAACTGATGTGACCACGGATCTTGCCCACATTTTGCATGCAAGCCTCTCTACTTCTGGTAACTTCATCTCCATAGTATGTGGTGGTGGTATACTGGAAAATGGGACTATCAGTGAACAGAACCTGATAATCCTTTTTTTGACTGTTAACAAAACTGGAACTAAGCTTCTTAAATTCATTGAAAGAACTTGGAATTTATTGTGACTTTTAAGGGGGAGGGGAGGTGCTTCAGTTTGGTTTTGGCTTCATCCTTTCTTTTATAGCTGTCATCCTCTAGCATAACAATGAATGGAAAAGTAGGTGGTTTTTAAGAGCTGTAAGTTGAATGGCAAGGATACTGGAGTTAAATTCAGACTTAAGGAATACTAGAAGCAGTAGGCAAAGTCTTGTTTTGCCTTTCTATAAAGCACTCTCACTTTTCAAACTTAGTATATCTTTGTATTTCTTCCCTGTCACCCCATTTGTATTTTAATTCCCCCTCTCCCAGACAGGGTAAATTGAGCTTGGCTTTCCTCTTGTGAGGAATTCATAAAACATCTGAATCACTAGTTGTATTGCATGTTGCATGAATTCCTTGGCCTACTATAAAGCAGTTTCTTTTCAGAATCAGATTCAATTGTGTGGAAATCTCCAAATGCAAAATTTGTCATTCTTTAGGTGAAGTAATTAATGAAAAAGACCGCTGTAAAAAATGTGAAGGGAAGAAGGTGATCAAAGAGGTAAAAATACTTGAAGTCCATGTAGACAAAGGCATGAAGCATGGGCAAAGAATTACATTCAGTGGAGAAGCAGATCAGGCTCCAGGTGTGGAACCAGGTGATATTGTCCTCTTACTCCAAGAAAAGGAGAATGAGGTAATGCTTTTGAGTTTGTATTTTAAATGCCTTTTATCTTAGTCCTCAATATTAATGTAGATGGATGTTCCTTTAAAATAATTAATATAATTGCAGCTATGGGAGAGATGGTGAATAGCTTTTAATAGATTTATAGCTAGTAACATGGTTTTCATGGTGAGCCAGAAAAACTTTGCAAATCTATAGCCAGAGTGCATGCAGATTCTGGTGTTTCCTCATGCTAATAAAAGGTAGCTTTCTCAGATCAGCTCAGGCTGACTGATACAGTGGACATTGTGAAGAGCCATTCAGGATGTTACCTTCAATGTGCTTTGCTTCTGACACTAACAAATGCTAAGTGTTGCTTTGTTTTCAGTGTCTTGTGACATGGCAGGGAACTCCTTTTAAAATCCTCAGATGGTCCTTTCTGTCTCTGCTATTGTGGTTCTGGAAATACATCAGAGTGGTGATGTTACTGATTTGCCTTACTGAACAAGGAAACGTGATTATTTTATACTAGTTTGTTAAGGCTTATGCTTACTATATTCTGTAGTATCTACACAGCACTTTTGAAATAAGTACTGCAAATTACCTTTTCCTGTGTTAAGACTCTCTTAGGGCAGAGTTGAGGTGACTGCTGCTGCTTTGCTTTTTTCTTTTTCTTTTCCTTTTTTTTCTGATGCTTTTGTTTAGAAAGGCCAAGTATAACTATGACAAAATAAGAAATTATGTTATATTCTGGAAAAAATGTTGAACAGAATAGTGGTGTTGGGAAATTCTGTTGTGACAAATAGCATTGAGTGCAAATTTAAATTCCAGTCATGTATTAAGGATATAATGTTGGTTATATGAAAATTAGGTATTTTGTAAGCTTTTCAGACCCGTGTCAAAGACTGCTGATTTGCGTTAGTTTTGCACAGCTCTTTACACATTTCTCTTGTCTGTAATATGGATTGAAATATGTCATCACAGTTGATTTTAACTATGGTAAGGGAAAGACCATCTGTAAGCATACAGAACAGTCAAAGGTTCATGATGGCATCAGACTCCACATGGTAGATGCCACTTCTGTTTTAGTCTTCTACTGCACTACATCTAGTTTTACAGTATTAACAGTTCTGAAAAATACCATAACTTGTCATATTGAGTTAAGTTAGTCTGACTTTTAGTGAAGCTTTCAGTGTTCTTAATTTCCCTTGATGCTGGGAGTCATGGTTCTGCCAGTGGATGAAGCTTGGGTTTACTCTGATTAAGACTCCTAAGTGATATGGCTTAAAGACTGCTTATGACAGCTGTGGACTAATTGATCAAAGGCCTGCTGTAGATGAAGCTAGCTGAAGCAGATATGAATGATAACTGGTTAGATGTTGAGAAACAAAGATGTGGATTTTGTACTCCAGTGAAGGGCAAGTGATGTCAAACTGGTTTAATTTTTGTTTGTAGATTGCTTGTATGGAAGATCTTGGGGTTAAGAGAGCACTGCTGCTGTACTGGCTTCTTTGTTTGATTTGAACCTTATTTCATACTGTGTAGTATGGCTTGCCTTATCTTGGATGACAAGGATCAGGCAGAAACTTCCCAAGAATGCTGTGCTGTTTGAATTAACAGAATCAAGTTAACTTTCTACAAAGGCTGTTGCTCTGGCTCTGAATTTTAAGAATAAATAATAAATCTCTTGGGGATATGATTATGGTACTAGAAAATGCATCCCCAGATTTTTTTGTTGTAGGTGTTCCAGCGGGATGGGAATGACTTGCATATGACACACAAGATTGGTCTAGTTGAAGCACTGTGTGGATTTCAGTTCACGTTTAAGCACCTTGATGGACGTCAAATTGTGGTTAAATATCCTCCTGGAAAAGTAATTGAACCAGGTAAGCTTGACCTGATGAGGCTTCTTTAACTATGCTTTTGTGATTCTTTAGAACTTAATCCCGTTCTTTTTGTCCTGTTAACTGAACCTAGACTAGAGAAATTAAGAAGATTGTATAAAGAATTGTTCTGAAGAGCCCTTGCTTACTTCTCTTTGAATTGCAGGTTGTGTTCGTGTAGTCAGAGGTGAAGGAATGCCACAGTATCGCAATCCTTTTGAGAAAGGCGATCTTTACATTAAATTTGACGTTCAGTTTCCCGAGAATAACTGGATTAGCCCAGAAAAGCTTTCAGTAAGTAGTTTTACAGGCACAGATGCCATAAAGGTCTTATTTGACAGTGTGTGCAAAGCGTGTGTGGGATACCTCACATGCTTGCTTTCAGTGCTTAAATTTACATGCAAGTGTAGTTCTTTCACCATAGTTTATGGGCAACACATAACTTGAGCATACCCATTGAAATGTTGATTTATGGAAGCTGTGTTTTAAGTGCTGTACAGATGCAAGGCAAACAAGGGCAGGAGGAAGAATCTTCCTGCTGGTGTGTGGAAAGTTTTCAGAATGCAGCTGTATTTACTGATTGCACCTTCTGTTGATGATACATGGAGCTGTGGGTTTTCCTTAAATGGTGTCTTCCAGTTGATACAAATACTATTGGTAATTTTTAGTAAGTATACCTGTCAGGTTTTATATCGGCTTATTTCTAAACCAAACCTACAGTGAGGGGAAGTCTTGAAGTTCTGGGAAACTGGCCGCTTTATTTTAGCAGTTGTACATGCAGTACTGAATACACTTCTTCTTTTGGGGCAGGAACTTGAAGATCTTCTGCCAGCTAGACCAGAATTTCCCAATGTAATTGGTGATGCAGAAGAGGTAGATCTTCAGGAATTTGATACCACTCGTGGTTCAGGTGGTGGCCAGAGACGTGAAGCTTATAATGATAGTTCTGATGAAGAAAGCAGCCATCATGGACCTGGGGTACAGTGTGCCCATCAGTAAACGTTTGTCTAAAAAGTTGCACAAGGATTTTATTTCAAATTTTGCCTGACTTGTTTTCAACAATCCAGCTGGATTGTATAAGTAATCCAGATGAACCAATGGACATCTGTTGCTGTATGTGTAACTTTTAAATTGGTCTATAGTATCTACAGAGTGTAATTTAAACTAACCACAAGCTTACATTTTCATTTTGAGTGTGTAGCAGAATAAAGCACTTGAAAGGAAGACAAGACTCCTTTTCACATGGGTTTTAAGTTTGGCTTCATATCTGTGCTTGATTTTTACCAGTTTTGTGTAGAATTTAAGTTTCATTTTTAAATTCAAACTCTACATTGTAAAGTTTGTGTACAATTTGTCCTGAGGCTTGGTATTTGGCTGCACCTGCATAAGCTGCTACAAATAGAATAAAGAATTTCATAGCCTGTATCTATTATCTTAGATGCATGGTAAATGGGCTTTGCACATAATGGGTTTAGAGCTGACTGGGAACAATGGAAGAGTAAATTAGAAGTGGTTGTAAGTTTGGGGTTTGGTTTGGTTTGTTTTTTTTCTACCATCTTGTGAACGGTTTCTGAAATTAAATAAAAGCAGTTGGTGTATAATATATTTCTTTTGTCTTGTAGCTCTTACTTTTCCAGTGGCTGTAACTATCTTGTGTATAAAGAGAC
The DNA here is from genome assembly GCF_034315485.1 of Pezoporus occidentalis. Classification (NCBI taxonomy): domain Eukaryota; kingdom Metazoa; phylum Chordata; class Aves; order Psittaciformes; family Psittacidae; genus Pezoporus; species Pezoporus occidentalis. The sequence continues at coordinate 220,014 of NW_026914796.1, read as the reverse complement.
TGTGTAGATGCTAGACATTTTAGAAACAGAGAGGCTGAAATTGCTGTAAGATGGTGTTGCACTTAGATAACTACGTGCCACATGTGAAAGTCTGGAACTAAGATATGACTAAATGGGCACAGGAAGGCTGCAGCCATGTCCCTTTTGTATGTCGAAAACACAAAGATATCTGAATTCAGTCAGAGGATAACAAAACTTGTAGTCATCTTGTAAATGAAGATGATTAAATCCCAACATAATGGTGACTTTCTCTTAGGCTTTGCATCCCATTCAAAGCCTGCTTCAGCCTGACTTCCTAGAGGAATGTTTCTAGTTTTCAAAAGTCTTTGCAAAAATGAACATGACACTTGACAACTTGTGGATACAATAATGCAGTTCTTGAAGAGATGAACATTAGTATTGTACTTGACAAAAAACTTTGACCTGGAAACATACTGAATGTAGTGGGATTTGTTACTTTTCCAATAGTTTGCACTTTTGTTTGAACTCAAGACACTAAGCTCTCCAGTTCAGTTCTTTTTTACGTGCTTTTAATTGGTAAAAATAACATAACAAAGCAAAAATATGACCTTACCATGTAGAGTTACTTACCTAAACATTTAGTTACAGTGTTAAGGAACTCTGCACAAATGTTGGTTGGTAAGCTGCTTCTCTAATGAGTTTTCTCTCTGTTGAAGTGAGGAATTTGGAAGATGCCTCTACTTTTCTTTACAAACATGAAGTGTGACTTGTTTAGTATTGCTCAGAGTTGTTGACTTTTACCAGTTAGGTTGGAGGGACAAACTCGCTAAGTGTTTCCATGTGCTTGGATAGGCATTGGTAATTGAGTGTTGCTGAACATCCTTGTTATAGACTCTAAAACAAGCAAGAATAAATTCTGTTTGACCTGTATTTCAGTATTGACTTCTTGTGCTGTGGCATTCTCATCTAGTGAATCTCTCTTTGAATTTATTAAAATTTCAGGTTGCTTTTCATAAGATTATTGTCACATACTACTTCTTTATCCTGATTTACTTACCAAAGAAGGCATCTTAATCTGTAAAGATTAAAGCAGAGAACAGGCGTTTTGATTAAGTAGTAGGATTTACCTCCCTGGAAAAGAGAGTATGTGCTCTGAACTTACCACCTTACATTAAACATTCGTCTTTTCAGGAATATATGTAATATATATACCAGGCTGCATCAAAAGGAGTGTGACCCAGCAGGTTGAAGGAGGTGATCCTGCCCCTCTGCTCTGCTCTTGTGAGACCCTACTTGGAGTACTGTGTGCAGTTCTGGTGTCCCCAGCATAAGAAGGATGTGGAGCTCTTGGAGCAAGTCCAGAGGAGGGCCACAAGGATGATCAGGGGCTGGAGCACCTCCCATATGAAGACAGGCTGAGAAAGCTGAGGCTGTTCAGCGTGGAGAAGAGAAGCTGCGTGGAGACCTCAGGGCAGCTTCCAGTACCTGAATGGGACCTGTAAGGATGTTAGAGAGGGACACTTCATTAGTGACTGTAGCAGTAGGACAGGGGGTGATGGGTTTAAACTGAAACAGGGAAAGCTCAGGAAGAAGTTCTTTACTGTGATGAGTGTGGTGAAGTGCTGGCACAGGCTGCCCAGGGAAGTGGTAAATGCTCCATTGCTGGCAGTGTTCAAGGCCAGGTTTGGCAGAGCCTTGGGCAACATGGTTTAGTGCAAGGCATCCCTGCTGTTGGCATGTGGGTTGGAACTAGATGGTCTTAAGGTCCCTTCTAACCCTAACTATTCTATGATTAGTGGTAACCTTTTGGCTAGCATGCTGAAATGAAGAGGTATACAACATTAGTCTAGCTGTTTCAGTTCTGAGATTACATCAACTTAGGCTCCTCACAGCAGCGTCTTTCAGTGACTGGTGACTGTTCTTCAGAGTTGCCCTTACTGTAGAGATCTGCTCTGTCAAGAAGGTATCCCTTTACGAAGTTGAATTGTGAAAAACTTGATGTATCTTGATTTCAATATTTGTTGCAAGTAATATACTACTACACTTATTAATGCTTTAGTAATTTGCTGATGGTATTTAATGCTTAACGTAGCTACCAATACTTTAACTGGGCTATCATGACTCCTATGAATAATAAAACACTAGTTGAGTGTTCTCAGTTGTAAAGAGCTGCAACTGAAGTACTTACGGTAGAGGTGGCACTATAAACAGAAGAGCATTCTGTATGTGGGGAGAAGAAGAAAATGTGATCACCAGAGCTGTATTAGAACCATTTTTTAGTGGAAAATTAGTCTTTAATACTGATCTCAAGAAGCTAAAAGGGGGGATGACACCAACCCACACCCAAAAATAACCCAAAACAGACTTGAAGTCTTGTCCAACTCATTTTGTGACACCTCTTTTAGCATATACAGTGATGTAAATGGACCTAAATGTGACGTACAGAAAGTCTGATGGGTCCTCTTAAGTGCATTTAATTTACTAAGGTGTTCACACTGCACAGTTACACATAAAATACAGTTGTGTGGTTCTTGTTCACGTAAAAGAGGAGACTATATTCTGAAAATAAAGTTTGCAGAGAAGTTAGAAGTAATCAGTGGAAGAAAGATAACTATTGCTTAAAGAAAAATAAAACACCATGCCACAGACCTCTTCCTATGCAGCAATTGCTCCCTCATCAAAATATGATGTAATAGGAAAACTGTATTTTGATTATTAACATATAACCTTCCACGATATCCTTAGGCTGATGCAAATACAAAGTTCAAGCAGTCACTGTAAAGGAGATGTAGGGCATTTAATTGTATGCTTACCAAATTTCAAAGGACCAAATGGGGTTCTAGAAGCTTACCTAGCTTGGCGATAATTCAAAAGAATGACTTCAGCTGTTAGAAGAATCCTTGTGCTTCATTACAGTGCACATCATATGAACCTGCCCAAGTATCAGTACTGTGCTGCCATTTTGATTACCTTGAAAAGTTAAATCCATTCATCTTGAAATGTTCATTTGCAGTAATCAAAAGCCGATGCCAGACTAATGTGATGCTCTTATCAATTTAATGGAAAATGGATGTTATTTCAGATTAACCTACTGAGTTAGTTAAGAGTAACTTCATGAATGTACTGTAAATTTCAGGTATAATCTGATTGAGAGGTTTATTCCTCTATTTTCTGGTTATCAAGTGAGAGCAGACTTTTAATCTATGTTTAATAGTGGTTTTAACTTCATGTTCTTTACCAGTTTTGCTTTCCATGCCTCAGGAAGCTTTCTTTTTTCCCTCCTTGTTTGAAACTTGTGATCTCTCTTTCCTTATGTGGACCAAGGGTGGAAGCAGAAAAGAAGAAAGACTAATCTGGATTTAATTCTGAAACTAATGGAATCAGAGTGGTTAGGGTTGGAAAGGACCTTAAGCTCATCTAGTTCCAGCCCTCCTGCCATGGAACTACACTAAACCATACCACCCAAGGCTCTGTCCAGCTTGGCCTTGAACACTGCCAGGGATGGAGCATTCACAACTTCCCTGAGCAACACATTCCAGTGCCTCACCATCCTCACAGTAAAGAAATTCTTCCTTATATCTAACGTAAACTTCCCCTGTTCAAGTCTGAATACATTACTCCTTGTTCTATCACTACAGTCCCTAATGAAGAGTCCCTCCCCAGCATCCGTATAGCCCCCCTTCAGATACTGGAAGGCTGCTATGAGGTCTCTACATAGCCTTCTCTTCTCCAGGCTGAACAGCCCCAACTTTCTCTGCCTGTCTTCATACAGGAGGTGCTCCAGTCCCCTGATCATCCTCGTGGCCCTCCTCTAGACTTGTTCCAAGAGTTCCATGTCCTTTTTATGTTGAGGAAACCAGAACTGCACACAATACTCCAAGTGAGGTCTCACAAGAGCAGAGTAGAGGGGCAGGATCACCTCCTTCGACCTGCTGGTCACACTCCTTTTGATGAATCCCAGGATATGGTTGGCTTTCCGGGCTGTGAGTGCACACTGAAGCTGGCTCATGTTCATTTTCTCATTGACCAGCAGCACCAAGTCTTCTCCGCCCAGCTGCTCTGAATCTCTTCACTGCCCAACCTGTAGCAGTGCCTGGGATTGCTCCCATCCAAGTGTAGGACCTTGCACTTGGCATGGTTAAGCTTCATAAGGCTGGCATCAGCCCACCTTACAAGCGTGTCAAGGTCCCTCTGGATGGCATTCCTTACCTTCAGCGTATTAACCGCACCACAGAGCTTGGTGTCATAGGCAAACTTGCTGAGGGTCACTGTCCATGTCAACGACAAAGTTGTTGAACAAAACCAGTCCCAACACCGATCCCTGAGGGACACCACTTGTTACTGGTCTCCAACTGGACACTGAGCCATTGACCACAACTCTTTGAATGTGGCCATCCAGCCAGTTCATTATCCACCGAGTGGTCCATCCATCAAATTGATGTCACTCCAATTTAGAGACAAGGATGTTGTGTGGGACAGTGTTGAGTGCTTTGCACAAGTCCAGGTAGATGATGTCAACTGCTCTACCCCTGTCCCTCAGTTCCGTAGCCCCATCATAGAAGGCCACCAAATTGGTCAGGCAGGATTTCCCCTTAGTGAAGCCATGCTGGCTGTCACCAAGCACCTTGTTGTTTTTCATGTGCCTTAGCATGCCTTCCAGGAGAATCTGCTCCAAGATTTTGCCAGGCACAGAAGTGAGACTGACTGGTCTGTAATTTCCCAGGTCATCCATTTTCCCCTTGAAAATGGGGCGTCTATTTCCCTTTTTCCAGTTGTTGGGAACTTCACCTGACTGCCATGATTTTTCAAATACGATGGCCAGCGGCTTAGCAACTTCATTCGCCAGCTCCTTCAGGACCTGTGGATGGATTTCACCAGGTCCCATGGACTTGTGCACATTCAGATTTTTAAGATGGTCTTGAACTAGATCCTCTCCTACAGTGGGCACAAGGTCTTGATTCTCACAATCCCTGCATCTGCCTTCCAAGACTTGGGTGGTGTGGCCAGAGCATTTGCCAGTGAAGACCGAGGCAAAGAAGTCATTGGGAACCTCAGCCTTCTCCAAATCCAGGGTAGCCAGTTCTCCCAATAGCTTCCAGAGAGGGCCCACATTGTCCCTGGTCTGTCTTTTATTTGCAGTGTACCTATAGAATCCCTTCCTGTTATCCTTAACATCCCTAGCCAAATTTTATTCTAACTGCGCCATAGTTTTCCTAACCTAGTCCTTTGCTTCCCGGACAACATCCCTGTACTCTTCCCAGGCCACCTGTCCTTGCTTCCACCTTTTATAAGCTTCTTTTTACCCTTGAAGTTTCCTCAGCAGCTCCTTATCCATCCAAGGAAGTTTCCTGGCCCTCCTGCTGCACTTCCTTCTAGTTGGGATGCAACACTCCTAAGCTTGAGGCAGGTGATCCTTGAATATCAATCAACAGTCTTGGGCCCCCCTGCCCTTTAGGGCTGTATCCCATTCAACCTTACTAAGCAGGTTCCTGAAGAGGCCCAAGTCTGCTCTCTTGAAGTCCAGGGCAATGAGCTTGCTGCATGCTGTTCTCACTGTCCTGAGGATCTTGAATTTGACCACCTCATGATTGCTATAACCAAGGCTGCCCTGGTGCGATGAGCCCTTCCCTATTGGTGAGCACATGCTCAAGCATGGCACTGTGCTGGGTTCAGCAGCAGCAGTCATTTTTCCCCTTCTTAGTAGCTGGTGCAGTGCTCTGTTTTTGACTTTCAGCCTGGGAACAACGCTGATAACACCGATTTTTTTACTTGTTGCTCAGTAATGTTTACTCTGACCATGGACGTTCTCAGTCTCATGCTCTGCCAGGGAGGAGGGGAGGCCAGGAGGAAGCAGACACAGGACACCTGACTCAAACTAGCCAAAGCATACCACATATCCCAGCATGTCATGCCCAATATATGAACTGGGCACGGTTACCCAGAAGGGCTAGATCACTGCTTGGGTCGGGCTGTGTATTGGTTGACAGGTGGTGAGCGGTTGTCTTCTCCTCCCTTGTTATTCCCCTTATCATTATTATTGGTGGTAGCAGTAGTGGTTTTGTGTTATACCTTAGTTACTGGACTGTTCTTAACCCATGGGAGTTAGATTCTTTCCATTCTCCTCCCCATCCCTCCGGGAGTGGGGCGGGGTGAGGTAAGGGGGGGAGTGAGCAAGCAGCTGCATGGTTCTGGGTTTTCAGCTTGCCTTAAACCACTACAGTTCTTTGTAGTGCCCAACGTGGGGAGTGAGGGGTTGAGATAACGACAGGTCTGACCGGAGTGTGTCTAATCATATTTGTGATAAGCATTCAGTGTTTCGGATTAATAGTCACTCGTCACAATGCTGATTTATTGTCTCTCAGAGTTGTTGTTCTTGATCTCAGAGTTTCAGCATGTTGTACCTTACTTGCAGCTGGTATTTGCTGTTTTAGTGTTTAGCAGTTGGGGGCCTGGGCTAGGGTTATTGTTTTGCTTTACTTCATGGCAATGACTTGTAATACAAGAGACTCACTGATCATGAATCTGGGCTCGTATGTGTTCCCAGTGTGGTCATCACCTCTATACTTTGTGAGGTACATAATGGAAGTATTTAGCAATTACACTTTTTTTTTCCTCCTTGGGTGGTCAGCCTATGAAAGAGACATTCCCTCACACCCTCTGCTCCCTCACCAGGCTCTTTACAGTGGGAGTAGATTCTGGAAGATTTAAAGATTCTGAATATCCTTTCAATGCCCTTGAAAGCACCCTGCTCCTCTTGCTGGGAATCAGCTTGTGGCTACGTATTCTTTTTATGTTTTACCTATGGCGTGACCACCCTGAGAGCGCCCAATCTTGTCCGATTGTGGAAGCTAGGCAGCGACCAGATCAAGTCTTGTCTAGGATTAGATGACAACATAGGAGGACCACCAAGAGATCTTCCCCAAAGATGGACAGCCATGAGTGGCTGGGTGTGTGGGACAGTATGGGCAAGTAGCTAGTCCAGTGGGTCCCTCCAGTGCTTTGGAAGCATCAGAGATGGAAGGCAGCTCTATGGAGTCCCCGACGACAGGTTGTAGAAACTGCTGCAGGAGAGGGTGAATCAAATCAGTTTGCTGAGATGAAGGCCATCCAGCTGGCCTTGGACATTGCTGAAGGAGAAAAGTGGCCAGTACTTTATCTCTGTACTGACTCATGGATGGTGGCAAATGCCCTGTGCAGGTGGTTGCAGCAATGGAAGCAGAGCAACTGGCAAAGCAGAGGTAAACCCATCTGGGCTGCTGCACTGTGGAAAGATATTGTTGCCCAGGTGCAGAACCTGGTGGGGAAGGTATGTCATGTAGATAGATGCTCATGTACCCAAGAGTCTGGCCACTGAGGAACACCAGAACAACCAACAAGTGGATAAAACTCCTAAGACTGAAGTGGCTCAGATGGACTTAGATTGGCAACATAAAGGTGAATTGTTTTTGGCCTGGTGCGCCCATGACACTTCAGGCCATCAGGGCAGAGATGCAACATAGAGATGGGCTCGTGATCAAGGGGTGAACTTAACAATAGGCACTATTGCCCAGGTTATTCACAACTGTGAAACGTGCTGCAATTAAGCAAGAGAAATGGTTAAAGCCTCTTTGGTATGGAAGATGATGGCTGAAGTACAAATATGGGGAGGCCTGGCAGATTGATTATATCACACTCCCACCAACCCACAAAGGCGAGCGCCATGTGCTTACCATGGTAGAAGCAACCACCGGATGGCTGGAAACATGCTGTGCCCCATGCCACTGCCTGGAACACTATCCTGGGCCTTGAGAAGCAGATTTTGTGATAAAATGACACCCCAGAGAGAACTGAGTCAGTCAATGGAACTCATTTCTGGAACAACTTTATACACAATTGGGCCAAAGAGCATGGCATTGAATGGGCATATCACATCCCCTACCAAATGATATCTCTCTTTGTGTGTTTGTGTACTTATATATATATGAGACAAGAGTGATGGTACATTGAAAAATGTGGGATCTGAGCATGACGTGAATGGTATAGAATAAGGGGTTGATACTGTCCTGGGTTCATCAGTAGCAGTCATTTTTCTCCTTTTTAGTAGCTGGTGCAGTGCGGTGTTTTTGACTTTCAGCCTGGGAACAACGCTGATAACACCGATGGTTTTAGTTGTGGCTCAGTAATGTTTACTCTGACCAAGGACTTTCTGAGTCTCATGCTCTGCCAGGGAGGAGGGGAAGCCGGGAGGAAGCAGAGACAGGACACCTGACCCAAACTAGCCAAAGAGGTATTCCATACCACAGCATGTCATGCCCAGTATAGAAACTAGGGCGGTTACCCGGAAGGGCTACATCACTGCTCGGGTCGGGCTGGGTATTGGTCAGTGGGTGGTGAGCGGTTGTATTCTCTTCCCTTGCTATTTCCCTTACCATTATTATTATTGGTGGTAGCAGCAGTGGTTTGTATTATACCTTAGTTACTGGGCTGTTCTTATCTCTTATCTCTTATCTAAACTGTGGAAGTTACATTCTTTCAATTCTCCTCCCCAACCATCTGGGAGTGGGGTTAGGAAAAAAGGGGGGGAAGAGTGAGCGAGTGACTGCATAGTTCTGGGCTGCCGGCTGGGTTTAAACCATGACAACTATTCAATTGCAACAGAAAATTAAAGGAGTATAGTTCTTACTGAGCAAGGGACAGAGAATAATAGATTGTAACAGGAATTGAAACTTGAGTGTAGCTTTGTGAGCCTTTGTGAACGTGAGATAGAGAATGGCAGTTTTCCAATATTGCAGGAGAGACACCAAAGCCATCTGGAAGGAAGAATTTTTGCTTCTGCCCCCTCCCCCCCCAACAATTACCAAGTTGCACAGGCTTATGTAAGTGCATTTATTTTTACAGAGTATCTGTGTGCAGCAGTTCTCCCCTCCCTGTTCCTCCCTTGCCCTATTCCTCCCTCCAATTTATGCCAACCAATTTAGCCTTAACCTCAAAAGAACTAAAGCAATTCAAATGTGCATTTGTGACAGTATCTCACATGAAAACCTGAGACTATGTGTCTGAATATTTATATGTAAATTTATATGTGAATATTGTTGGAGCAATTCCAGGCACAGCTACAGGTTGGGGAGAGAAGAGATTCAGAGCAGCCCTGCAAAGAAGGACTTGGGGTGTTGGTCAATGAGAAAATGAACACAAGCCAGCAGTGTGCACTTGCAGTCCAGAAAGCCAACCATACCCTGGGCTGCATCAAAAGGAGCGTGACCAGCAGGTCAAAGGAGGTGATCCTGCCCCTCTACTCTGCTCTCGTGAGACCTCACTTGGAGTATTGTGTGCAGTTCTGGTGTCCTCAGCATAAAAAGGACATGAAACTGTTGGAACAAGTCTAGAGGAGGGGTGTGATATAATAGGCACAAGGATGATCAGGGGACTGGAGCACTTACCGTATGAAGATAGGCTGAGAAAGTTGGGGCTGTTCAGCCTGGAGAAGAGAAGGCTGCATGGAGACCTCATAGCAGCCTTCCAGTATCTGAAAGGGGCCTATAAGGATGCTGGGGAAGGACTCTTCATTAGGGACTGCAGAGACAGGACAAGGGGTAATGGGTTAAAACTTAAACAGGGGAAGTTTAGATTGGATATAAGGAGGAAATTTTTTCCTGTTAGGGTGGTGAGGCACTGGAATGGGCTGCCCAGGGAGGTTGTGAATGCTCCATCCCTGGCACTGTTCAAGGCCAGGTTGGATGAAGCCTTGGGTGAGATGGTTTAGTGTGAGGTGTCCCTGCCCATGGCAGGGGGGTTGGAACTAGATGATCTTAATTTCCTTTCCAACCTAACTATTCTATGTTTCTATAATACCAAGTAAACCCCTCATCAAAGCTTTCGGGCCACAGTTGATAAGCCTTAACTGACCAGTTGATCTCCAGTGTGAAGAAAGAAGTCTGGCTTGCCTAACTCCTGGTTACAACTCCTTACATAATAAGATACTAATTATGAGTATAAAACATGCCCAAGACCATCTCTGTCTACAGAAAATAGTTTTGTGGTAACAAGTTTGACAAATTTCAAGTCCTTAAATTGGCCGTGATGCAGAAATTAATGATCAGGTAGATGGATTAAAGTAAATACTATTTTGAACATGAAGTTTAATGCCTGATAGTGTAATCCAGCAAGTGCTGCTTCAGTGACAGAGGAAATGGAGAACTATTATCTGTTCTTGTTTCGACATGTGCTTTATTATTTGGAAGTCTCAACCATCTGAAGTACCATTATGAGGAGCACCTGTAGGAGAATCAAACTCAGAAGCATGCATTTGAAAGTCAGCATTGTCTGTTAATAATGAAATTATTTCAGAGACATTGAAAATAAGCATCTTTTCTTAGCTTTACAGGATTGTTCCACAAAAACGTACATTAACCTTATCACAGTACATACAAATATTGTAGATGGATAATAGAAATCACCACCCTTCCATATGAGATACCTCAAGAACAAATAGTTATCCCTTATAATGTCAGAAACATAAAAGGCACCATCATAGAATCTTTAGAAAAAACTTAGTTTATGCCATTATATTTTGATTTAAAAGTGTAAGAATTTCTGTCCCAACTTAAAACAAAAAGCCTTTCACACTTGTAAATTATTAGAAACTTGTAAACCTTTAAGTTTTTTCCAGAAGTATCAGGTGCAAATGCAAGGCAAATATAAAATCTGTTGACTTATAAGATTACAAATACTACCCCCATGAAAAAGCTGCAATTACAAAAATATAAAAAAATATTCTAACTCCTGTTATTAGATCTTAGCTTCAATCTACACTGCATCACAAATCCAAAGCCAGATCTCATCTGGACACATTCCTACAACAGGAATGTGCTGTTTGCCTTATTTTTACATCAATGTTCTGACCTCTTAGAATGGTTTTGCTTTCTGGATTTGTTTTATTAGTGCATACTAAGGATGTGGAAAGCACTAACAGATAAAAGGCTGTATTTATCAATGGTTAGTAGCAATGTAAGTGTTCTCAGTCTGCTGCCCTACAAGAAGTCTATTTCTACAAGGATAATTTTTTCTCTATGCCTCCATAATAACTTTGCATAGCAGTGCGCCACTTTCATTTATGAACCTGGGACTACTGGTAGGTGATTAAGAAGTACTAAATTCTCACAGACTTCAGTAAAGATCTGTGAGAAGTATACCAGCTATGTTGTAGAGAAGTAGCTGCTGTTCTCAGGACAATTACTGGCAACATCTCTTGTCTTCCACACATAAGATATTGGCACAGGCTTTATCCCTATGGTGATTCTCTAGCCCTTGGCTTTAGTAACCTGGATCAGCATAGGGAGTTCAGCCAACTACAAAGGCAGCCTAACAAAGTGATAGTAGACATAAAAATGAGTTTACTTCTAAATAATAACTTAAAAAATAATGACTAGATTAAATGAGACATTCTTAATGAGTAAACATGGTAAATGCTGAGCCTAAGCCTGACAAATACTAATATTTAATGGCTGAATAACAGAAGCTATGTTCCTTCAGTCTTTTATCAGTGCCAGAGGAAGGTGTCCAGCTTCCAAATCCAGAGAAACAGAAGCCTTCTTTTGTTGTGCAGGGAAACTGGCACAGATTACCAGAGTAATACAGCTGTACTCCTAGATGGTGACCTGTTTTTTAATACTGCATTTTAATAAGCACTCAGGGTCATCACCCAGAAGTAAGACTGTGGAAGATTTAAGTGTGAGCTGAACTATCGCTATCTTTATGCTTGGTGCAGGACACTTTCCTTTAAATACCTTTTCTTTTATTAGAAAGCACCCCCAGCCTTCCTCCCAGCCTTCCTCCTGCTAAAGAACATTTGTTAGTCCTTGCCATTTGAGCAGGATTTTGGCCAGCTAACAGATCTCTTGTGCTTCCAAACAAATGTTCTCCATAGATAAAGCAATTCTGAAATAGTGTTATATTTCACCCTACTTGAAAGGACTGGCAGTACTCACATCTGCTTTGAAACAGCATCTTACTGTGTTCCATGTATATATAAGATACGAGCTAACAGGAGACCCATGGAGTTGTTAAGAAAGGAAGTGTTCAGTGTTCTTATGCTGGAATAGTGTGTTGCACAGCATGAACAAAAAGCTAGTATTCCTCATTGTGTTTCAGTTTCATAAAAATAGGGTTCAAGGAGACACCATGTTCACTCCTCTGATCAGAACTATATGTTCCAGTCAGATTACGCTGCGATGGCAGGATTTCTTTTAACAGAAGTTCAACGGTATCTGCACACATCTGCCAAAGATTATAATTTTTTTTAATAAGCACACTATACCTACATGCTTAATCAGATCTGGAGAACACTTCATATTTAACAACACCTCCCGCCCCCCCCAAAAAAATTAAACAAAACAATACCTATAATGTAGGATTTTGAATTTTTCTTTAGTAGAATTTTAAGATGAGAAACATGTTCCTTGCTAAACAACTGCTCTTGACATTTGTTTTGTTACCCCCCCCAATAGTAGCATTTTTAATGAGCAACTCGCTTCCCCAGCTTATTGCGTCAAAAGTTCATGAATATAGCTTCCAATCAAGGCACAAAATCCTTTACTAACTATTTCTTCTCACTGCTTGCTTCACATCCTTCCCTTTCCCTTAAAAAAAAAAAAGTTGGTGTAACAACACCTTCCATACCAGACAATAAATTTAATAGTCCAATAGGTTGTAGCAGTATCAGAGATTGGTTCTACCTATTTTGAATTCAGTTAAATGAGATGAACAGCACACTTTCAGCACATCTTTGCTCATTTTCTGTATTCATCTTATGGGGAGGAGGGGGATGAGGAGGAAAAGCCACAGTAGTTTCATGCATATTTTTCAAGAAACTTTATGTGGAAATCTTTCATTTTCTCCAGTAGGATCTTCAGCTTCTCTGCTGGAGGAAGAATGGTCATTCTGAAAAATAATATTTAAAGGATAAAAACAAAACCCACGTTACCTTCAAAACAGACTAAACTGTGATCTTTGCACAGATCTTGATTAATCTCAGGACACAGCTAGTAATGTGTTAAGTTTAATATCTGTTTTGATGTAATTATCTTATTTCCTGCATTTATGCTGTAATTGAACTATACTATTAAACTAGAGCAATTTTTTTCAGTGGGTGAATATGCAAGAATTCAAGAACTGTTATTTTCTGTGGAGTGATAAAGAAGGTTATCAGAAAAAACTGCAACTCAGTTTCCATTTTTGTGGTATTTATGCCAATAACATATATTGTTTGAGCTTTAGGGATGGGCAGTTATGGGTAAACACACATTTCTTTCTGAACTGAATTTTTTTTTCCTTTCTTCTTCTGCATATTGAGTATGTATGTAAGACCTACAGCACAAAATGTTTTCCCCACACTTGGTATGGGCACGGACTTGCACTAGATTTTTTCTAGAGCTGCGTGCACCCATATACCTAATCCAGCTATCTGGATTAGATATTGTGTTGCAGAGCTTTCACGGCTAAAGTTACCCTCTGTTACTTTGCTTCAGACCAAACAGGACTAAAATCCATGATACATTCTAGCTGTCAGTGGCTCAGCTGGTGTGAACTGCCATTTGTTGGAAACAAAAGCAACAGAGTTTATGTTTACAGTTTTGGTGTTAGAAGATTTAGTTCAACATCTTGTTTTGGTAAAGTGGAGAATTATTCAGCATGTTTAAGGAGCAGATTTATAGGGAAGATGCTACTGCATTTTTCATGCACTTCCTCCATACAGAAACACTGTTTAAACGTACCCTCCCAACAGAAAGCAGGGCAATTTTTGTAATGCCTTAGCCAGCATTAAGATTACAGCATTAGCTATTATTATTGTTTGTATTCATGGAGAAGTCATTTCAAATATTAGTGTATAAAAATAGAATGAAACTATGTCAGCAATCTGCGAAAACTCTGTAAAAGACTGAATAGCTCATCTAGCAGAACAGGTCTTTGACCTAGTTGTCAGTGCACAGAAAATGTGCAGTAGAAATTAAAACAACATAAACTGAAACAAAAATCCTTACATTTAATCAGTAGAGAAAATACTGGCATGGTACTTAGCTTATTACAGTTTGTTTGATTTTAAAGAAACTGCACCTGAAATGATAGCTTCCTTCTCTTTGGCCGAATCCACTTCCAGGTAAAACACATATTCCAGTCTCTTCCAGAAGTTTCATGCAATAGAACATATCAGGTGCCGTTTTATGAACCTAAGGGAATGAATGCTTTTGAATTATTATAAATGTTCCCAATATATAGAATTTCATTGCTGTCTTTCCTCCCGAATCTTTATCTTACATTATTACTTTCTTACTCTGTTTACTAAAGAGAATGAAGTGCAGTTGCTAGTAGGAGAGCTAACATTCTGTATCTATCTCATGGAGGAACAAGACTGAAGAACTTACACAAAACACTTGCTTCAAAAGAAAGGGTTTAGATATTCTTGATTTTCTCCTTGCTTGCAGCTTTTCGTCAACTGTCTCAAAATCCTACTTACAAAAATCTCAGCAACTGACATTTGTTGAGATGAAATTAATTTGAGAGGTGTGTGTTCCACTTTTGTTGGCAGTTACTATATTTTTTCCCCTGAATTATATGCCGACTAGAAAGTCATAGAATAGAATCATAGAATCATAGAACAGTTAGGGTTGGAAAGGACCATAAGATCATCAAGTTCCAACCCCCCTGGCATGGGCAGGGACACCTCACACTAAACCATCTCACCCAAGGCTTCGTCCAACCTGGTCTTGAACACTGCCAGGGATGGAGCATTCACAACCTCCCTGAGCAACCCATTCCAGTGCCTCACCACCCTAACAGGAAAAAATTTCCTCCTTATATCCAATCTAAACTTCCCCTGTTTAAGTTTTAACCCATTACCCCTTGTCCTGTCTCTGCAGTCCCTAATGAAGAGTCCTTCCCCAGCATCCTTATAGGCCCCTTTCAGATACTGGAAGGCTGCTATGAGGTCTCCATGCAGCCTTCTCTTCTCCAGGCTGAACAGCCCCAACTTTCTCAGCCTATCTTCATACGGTAAGTGCTCCAGTCCCCTGATCATCCTTGTGGCCCTCCTCTAGACTTGTTCCAACAGTTTCATGTCCTTTTCATGTTGAGGAAACCAGAACTGCACACAATACTCCAGGTGAGGTCTCACGAGAGCAGAGTAGAGGGGCAGGATCACCTCCTTCAACCTGCTGGTCACACTCCTTTTGATGCATCCCAGGATATGGGTGGCTTTCCGGGCTGCAAGTGCACACTGCCTGCTCATGTTCATTTTCTCATCAACCAGCACCCACAAGTCCTTCTCCGCAGGGCGGCTCTGAATCTCTTCTCTGCCCAACCTGTAGCTGTGCCTGGGATTGCTCCGACCCAGGTGTAGGACCTTGCACTTGGCATGGTTAAGCTTCATAGGGTTGGCATCAGCCCACCTCACAAGTGTGTCAAGGTCCCTCTGGATGGCATATCCTTCCCTCCAGGGTATCAACCTAACCACACAGCTTGGTGTCATTGGCAAAGTTGCTGAGGGCGCACTCAATCCCACTGTCCATGTCAATGACAGAGATGTTAAACAGATGTTAATCAAGGTCCCTTGATTAATAACTATGGAGGTTCTTAAACAGATGCAGGTTAAATGCCTAATCAAATAATCAGCTGGAAACCAGCTCTATTTATTCTCAGCTATGCTGATAAATTTCCCTTTAAAAAATGAATATTAGATGTTAGAAAATACAGCTCTAATTAGGATCAAAAAGACTTGTCTTTCAGTAATGTAGCTTACTGGCCCAAATGCATAAAGGTAAAAATAGTAAGGAAGCCTCCCTCCCTCTTTCCCACGCTTCCTGGATTGGGCTTGTTTTACAGCATCAGTAGTACACTGCCATTCACAATCCCCATTCCACATCCTGGCCTACCTAACCAACGTACAGGCAGCAGCTTGGACTTTGCACAGGTCCAGCTATTTACCCACCCTATGACTTAACCTATTAACACTAACATCCTCCATCAACATTTTCAACCTGGAAACCTTACCACTGTAATGAAATGCTCCATTTTGTTTTTCTCTCTTAAGATAAAGGTCATGCTATATTTAAGATAATACATAGTCAATAAAGTGCTGCTTTGGAACTACATGAGTTTATCCCTGGAATAAAAAAATCATCATTAGCAGTGGCAGGCACAAATATTTGAAGGTTAAAATGGATTTGGGTAAAAATGACTGACTGACCTTAGCTTCCTCAATGGCTTTGGAAGGAATAAAGATTCGTGGGAAAGCATACATAGCTCCTTGAAGTGGATTGCAGTGCATTCCTGGTATCTTGTTAAACATGTCTTCTGTTAGTTTGGCTTTTTTGGCAAGATTGTTCAAAACAGACTCCTTCTCCTGTTTAAAAGGAACGTGTTCAGTTTGATGTATTTGAAGTGGCAATAAAACCATCAGAAGAACCTATGATGCTAAGAAGCCTCCCTGAATTAAGCACTTTAAGGGCTTTGCAGAGCTATTAGAGTAAATCATGTTCCTAATTCCAGTCATACTCTTTGAGACATCAATGCAAAATGCATTAGCAGGATACAACTACAAAGCATTGCAGACAGCCAATAGCCTGCAGAAGGCTCTATCTGCATGCCCTCTTCTTACATTCTTCCTTCAGAGCATCCACTCTTGGCTATTTTTAGAAACCACATTAGCTGAACCTCTGATCTGATGCAATACTGTAATTTCTTAAGGCAGATTCAGTTTCATTTTTACAAGGAGAAACTCTATTTATAATTTAATATAGAATGCCATGTTGTTCAGTTTTTAGAGGCACTGGATATCCAACAAGGCTGATTTAGAACTTTATTTGAACTTGCATTCCTGTTTAGATTTTAGTAAAAACAAATCTTACTTAGTAATTCCTATGTCTTGCTAAACACAGGAGAGAAGTTAAGCAAGAAAGCTGATCTGATAATGCCTTCTTAGGTTTTTTTGGCTTCTAAACAAAGGAACTGTAACAGGAATAAAAAATACCTGGAAAGGCAGTCACACCGGGTTAATTTAAAATACCCTGCAGAGTTCTGTAAACTAGTGTTATTACAGGATTGTTGGAGAAGAAACAAAAGGAGAATGGTCTCTGTGCAAATTGTGAGTTCACAGTACTTAGGTTTAGGAAATGCACAAAAGAACGTTATTGCTGACCTTTATGAACTGTGAGTAAGATTCTTCTCCCGGTATTGGAGGATTCACTACAACGTCCATTGCTGCTTGTCCTGAGACTGGAGGACAAAGGCGAACAGAAAGCAGCTTAACAAGCTGTCCTTTAATTTCTGGGTGCAAGTTAAGGACCTCCATGTAACCTCCTCTGTAGCCACACCTGTGATTAAAGTGAACAGAAAAGTTTAGTTAACCTCAAGTGTAAAAGTACTGGAAAAGCAATTAAAGTGACAGAAGTGGAAAGACAATTAATGAGGATCTTAAAATCTGTAACACATAGATTGTTGAAACAGCTGCTATACTGATGTTTTAAGATGAAATTAAATGATATATCATTAAGCTTTGGTATCCTGTCCAGAGAAGAAGGTGTACATGCAGCTTCCCCATTAGGCAAGTTAACAACATGGATTATTCACTCTTAAGAACAAGAGCACATGGCTGTAGCAGCATTCGTTTAATCAGAAAATTCTTTTTCTTCCATCTCTTCCTCCTCAGAACAACCAAATCCAAGCATTTGTAATATTAAACTTCCCAGTCATTCTTGAGCTATTCCTTTGACTGTTGGAGACCATATTTTCCTTTATCACACGTCCAGTTTAGGACTGTAGGATTTCACCTTTGTGGAACTGAGGCATTAGGTGTCTGAAATAAATACACTTATTTTTTGGTACTTTGAAAACCACTGAGCTAATCCATTACTTTGTGCTTTAAATGCTTGCCTTCCTTTTCTTAATTGTTTTTAGTTAAAATTATAATAGATGGTGATTACCTTCAGGCCACTAACATGAATGGCTGTCCAACCATATTAATGAGGAAAATGAAATAAAAAAAAAAAAGCAGACTTACTCGCCCATGTATCCCTTAGAGGTGGAGTGAAAAGAGGCCAGCTCAACATTGTTATAGTACTCGGGTCCCATCTCATAGAGAATCTTTTTGAAAGAATGAAACTGGCATCCTTCAGAGTACACATTGTCCTGGTAAACCTGAACAGTCAGAAGACATTAATGTGCTCTGTTCCCCCAACTAAAGATAAAATATGACCTTTTAGAGAGCCAGGTCTGAAGAAAACAGTAGTAACACTCAAAACTTAAACCCATTAAAAGACACAAGGTTCTTGTGTCTTTTTTGTTTAATAATAGTTAATTATTTGTTTAATGATAGTTACTGTATGATGCATTTTATCTTATGTGGCCATACTTAACAGTTTAGTCTTTGGAAGGATAGTGAGTGTCTGTGTATAACTTAACCTTTTCTTGTATTTTTTGATTGATTTTCCTTCTGTTTCTTTCATTTGAAGTAGTCTGAGTATCACATATGTTTTTAGGTCAGTTCCAGCAAAGTTCCTCCTTGTGTGTCCTTGCTCATGTCCCCTGCTCTTTCTAGTTCAAATCCAGATCAAGACACATCTCATATTAATCCTCTGATATTAAGAATATTGCATGTTGTTCATGTCTTAAAATAATAATAGACAATCTGTTCCCTGTACCAATATCACACATGGAAAAAAATTACTCTTAGCTGTGCATTAGGGAGAACAGAATATTCCATTACCTCATCAGCCAGAAGAAAAAGTTTCTCTTCCCAAGCAAAGTGTATCACATCTTCAGTGGTCTTTCTGTTTTGCACCTGTCCTATGGTTTGATTTTTAAAGCAAGAAGAAAGTTAGTGGAGCATTTATATGTACACAAATCTTTTCACCAAGACCTAGTTAAACTATTAGCTTTGCAGTAAGACATCCCTCTTTCTCAGGAAAGTGCTATTGAATTTTATAATTCAATTTAGTAAGTGTGAAATTAAAGAAAATTTTTGGAGGATTTATGGTTCAAGCTAACTTAGTCTATCTCAAGCAGAGGAAGTGTGAGATACAGTAATTTAACTTACTAAGAGTATAGAATCATAGAATAGAATCATAGAATAGTTAGGGTTGGAAAGGAAATTAAGATCATCAAGTTCCAACCCCCCTGCCATGGGCAGGGACACCTCACACTAAACCATGCCACCCAAGGCTCTCTCCAACCTGTCCTTGAGCACTGCCAGGGATGGAGCATTCACAGCTTCCTTGGGCAACCCATTCCAGTACTTCACCACCCTAACAGTTAAGAATTTCTTCATTACATCCAATCTAAACTTCCCCTATTTAAGTTTTAACCCATTACGCCTTGTCCTGTCACTACCCTAATGAATAGTCCATCCCCAGCATGTACTCCGTATGTAACTGATCAGTTGAAATACTCACATGCATGATGGTTAAGTGGGAGCTAGTTTCTCACTAATCAACCTCAGCTACTCAAAACCCTAAATTATTTTGAGTGCAACAGTGGTTGCCACAGAGTTCAGAGTGTTTAGTCATGTTCAGTCATTGCCTTTCAGTGGCAAGAGGCTACAGGCCATGTCAGAGACAAGATCTTTGATAAAGACCAGAAGGATCAAGTGATTCCACAAGTCTGCAGAAGTTTACTGGAAGCAGGGGCTTCAAATGGTATCCAGTGAAGTGAGCCTGCTCCCCTGTCTTCCCAAATCCCTCGAGTTCCATGACACTGAAGTAAGTAACACATGCTGTCCTACTTAAACCACTGATCTCTAGAATTCAATGTTATATATTTAATAGGTTTTCAGAATTTGCCTGTGATTTCAAATGAACGGAAGAAGGAAAAACCCCAAAACAGTGTTAAAACCCATCCATTAACAAAGATTGCTACAGACCTGTGGGGTTTCCGGGGTTGATGATGCAGAGGACTTTCGGATTGCAGTATGCCTTAGCTTCCTTCAGGGAACGGCGAAGTTCATTCACATCTAGTGCCCAGCAATTTTCTTCATCCAAATAGTAGTTCACCTGGATAGCATCTAGATCAGATATGGCTGCTGAATATAAGGGATACTGTGGTATAGGGATCATCACCCCTGTTCGGGATTTTCCATCTCCTGAGACCAGGATCTTTAAAATGGTCTGGGGAAAAAGTAGGAATTTAGAAAAAAAAGAAGAAGAAAGAAAAACTCACACACCAGAATTAATAGTATACGCTAAAATAAGCTACTGATCTTCCTTCTTAAAAAGTCTGGAGTTAAGGCATCCAGAAGCATACAGTCATCTTCTTGTATCAAAAGGCATTGATTTATTTCAAGTTAAGTTACTGACTGAGGGAGGATGGTCTAATTCAGCTCAATAGAATTCTTCTGAATGTCATGGCTTCTAAAGATCATGTCAGATCAATTGCAAGATTTAGGAACAAGCTTAAGGGAATAAGCCAGAAGGAATATAAGGATCATGATTCTTCTACTGTCCCCAGTTGTAAGCAAACTACAACAGACTCAGCTAGTTCTTGCTTGTTGCTTTCCACTTACCTCACCAACCTCACATGGCCAATGACTAAACCCAGAAATTAGAACTAGGGCCTGTGGAGGTTCTCCACTGGAACAGAGACATACAGAGATTAGCAGCAATTGTGTCCAGGTGGGAACAAAACTACAAACTCACATTATAGTTTCATTTTCAAGTAACTGAAGAGACATCTTGGGATGGAAAACCAATATATTGTACGTAGTTTATGTTCAGAAGATACAGCTAGAAATGCCTGTGCTGAAGTCAGTCCATAGGATTTGTCTGTGCCCATCAATTGTGTGTCTGTGTAGGCTTTTTACATGTGAATTAGATAAAAGAGTGCATATGCTACAGGAATGGAGAGATTTCTTGCCTTTATAATGAAGGGAGAACTCTGAAGTACAGGTGCAATCAAAACAGGCATCCTTATCAATAGGTAATTGACAGTGTAAAACCAAAAATACCTCTTCAGATATAATAGCAGTATCCTTGAACTTTCTTGCTGGTTCTAGAATGAAATCTGCTTTTCTGTGCCCCTTATCACATACTAACTTAGCTGCTAAGCTAATGATTTATAATCAGCATAATTTTGCACCCACCACTAGTTTAAAAATATCAATTATCCAAAACATATAATCAAGACAAAGTGCAAATTTAAAAACCCTTTAACACCCTCTGTCCCCAAAGTTATGAAACAATAGATGTTTTATCCTTGGAAGTGCCAAATAATGAGACTCATTGTACTGCTGACTTTTCATCGCTGGTGAGATCAAGTAAGCATGGTACAGATTTGACATGGTATGCTGCTATTCCTGACAAGCCACCAGGTTAAAGCTTGGCATCAAAAACTCTGGAAAGCCAATTCACTAGAGCAACTGGAGAACTGCTTGTATCAGAACACTGTCATTCTTAACCCTGCCACTAGATGTCATTTTTAATAAAACAACAAAACCCGAACTTCTACAAACAATCTATAAGAGGTTGCCTTAATATAAGCAAAGAACTGCCGGTTGTTCTGTGTAACGTGCCTGTCTGTGAAAAGGAAAATTTAATAGAGACAGTTATTCCTGTCTTAATTGAAGACAAGCTCTGGACCTTGCTTAAAGCCAAAACCTCATGCTTTTTTCCCAAACAAGCTGGCTACTGAAGAGATTTTGGGGATTTTCACTGACATTTATCTGCACTAGCAGAGTTTACTAGAAAAAAGAGCTGCTGGGTTTCTCACTTCATTCTCTTCACTCACTTCTCTCTTCATTCCCACTTCTCTCTGCTACAGTCTTAGACCTTCTAATCTTCAGTGCTTACGTATATTAACCACTGAGGACACCATTGTTTAGTCTGAATGGCCCGAATCTCTCAAATTTATATTTAGGCCCCTATGCAGTTTATACAACGTTTACAAAAGGTATAAGTTAATGTATATTAAAATACTTTGTTTCCATGTGCCTGTTTCTCAGCTGGCATCTTAAATCCACATAATGTGACGTATCACATATCCACGTAGTGTGAATGCAGTACCTGTTAGACCAAACTCACTGGAGCTGCAAGACCAGATGTTCAGCAGAGACCTGTATTTCCAAAGGTAGCTGATAAATTACACCAAGAAGAGACAGGTTTAATTTTAACACTTACAGTAATACCATCACTTGCCCCAGTGGTAAGATATATGTTATCTGGATCTGCAGGAACCCCTCCATCTCTTCTTTCAATATATGAAGCAACATCTTCACGGATACAATTTATGCCTGGAGTGGCAGTGTAAGATCCTGTGAAAAATGAGATGAGAATTGCACAGAATGAACAATCAGATACTCTGTTTCCTAGCAAAACTCCTGAGCTTATATTGTATGAACTATTTTGTATGTATGAGGGCTTTGGACCTCAAGGATTGTTTTGTTTTGTTTTTTGGGGAGGTCTTATTTTGTGGTTTTTTGGGTTTGTTTTTTTTTTCAAGGAGTAGGAAACGGAGTTGGTTTGTTCACAGAACAAAAAAGTTCATTTGAAATTAGACAAATATTATCATTATTACTAAAATACAAACAAAATAAACTAGACTGGTAAAAACCAGGGTTTAAAGGCTACTCTGCAAACTGGGACAGCAATACCATTTTGACTAACTCCCTGCTGTTTGCTTTATGTTGAAAACCAGTGCAAAATATCAACCAACACCTATTTAACTAATGGGAGGAAGGCAAAGAGGTAGCATGTGCAGGAGAACGTCCTTTGGACTGACCTTAGCACAAATCGATGACAAAAATAAAATTTATATGTGCACTATGAAAATAATGCAATACCATTTTCTCCCCTAGTCTGAAACTCCAAAAATCTTAAACTGCTTCTCTCTCCCCCGCCCCAGCCTCTCCCACAAGTGCTTTTGAGTTACTTGTATCAGAAATGTTTTAGGATCACCCCAATCTATAGGCCTTGTGCAGTTTACAGAGCACAACTAGTAATCTTAAATAAAGCAAGAAGTTAGATGCCTGTGTACATCATTGCTGAGTGTGTGCAATAAAGCATAAAAATAAGCCTAAGCCAAGGTGAAGAATGGATTCAAGCTATGAAGCTTACAGCTGATGAAAAACAAAGTGACAAGTGTACATCTAATTTAGAAGACTGTCATGAAGCTGTAGAATCTTCTGTACTCACTGGGTGGAGTGGAATAATTTTGCCTGACTTAAATTTTATCGCTCAGTTATATGCTAGTAGTCTGCCGAATAATACTTCTGTGAAAGCATAATTCATCAAGACAAAGAACCATGGGACAAAATGGTAATTAAGGGCACAAAGTTCCCTGATGTCCTAAACATTTACTTTTATGGGACTAAGAGTTATATTGGGTCTATGCATGGGTCTCTGACCACGGCTAGGAGCTGCTGTTAAAGCAGAACAAACCTAAGCTGTCATTCTGTCTTGTGCTCCATTAAGCATTGAGTCCCATGATTCAGTGAGGATATACAGAAGACCTGAACTCAATTTTCAGGTCTTGTACTCTTAATTGTATTCATCTGATAGCTTTGATCAGAACTCAACTGTTTACACTGTAGAATGCAAATAAATAAACCCAACCCAAAAAACTGCATGTGCACATATTAGATATATTTACGAGAGGGGCAAATTTGTCAACTGTCTGGAAAGACATGACAGTTATCCTACATGAAAAGTAACTGTTGTCAAAGAAATCCCAGAGTATTGATTGAACACAACAGCTGTTGAGGACATATCTGAGCCGTCATACGTAGGCTGGGAGTAGCAAGATGCAATACTACAAGTAGAGTTTTGCCAAATGAAAGTTCACTGGTATTGAGGTTATTTAGTTCATATCCAGAGGTCAAGACATTCATATTAACTCTGCAGCGAAGACATTTAAGGAGGCCAATATGGGTGTGGGAACAACGCTTCAAATAGCTTGCGCATATCTAGTGAAGCCACTTTTCTGTTGGATGGTTTTTGAAAATAAAGTTTTATTAGAACACAACACATCAAGCTACATGGTAGGATCAGGTTTTGTCCTTTGCTTTTTCCCAAGAAAGCCAATATCTCCTTCTCAGCCATGAAGAGAACAGTAGTAAGATGTCAGGCTAACAAGACAGTGATAGGTGTCACCTCCATTCAACTGCACATCCACTTGCCTCAGACTACGTGTTTACGGAGTGCTGTACAGAGGCTGATAAGCAACTGAGATCAAGAGAAGGGGCTGATGCATGATACTAGAGACAGGGAGGGTGGAGAGAAGACATAAAGCAATACAGAGACCAGTAAGATCTACAGTGGTTTTAGTTTTCAAAAATTTGCGCTGTTAGTCACTGCTTATCTATCAGTAAGCCACACCATGAACTCTCCCCCTATCATTTTGTTCTAGACTACTCCCATTTGACTTGTAATCCTATAAAATATGATTAAGAAATTTCAGCACTGCAGATACTGAAACTACCTTGTTGATTCTAATACCAACAGGAACAACTAAAACTTAAGAGGCTTACCTAAGCTGTTTCCTCCACAACCCTGCAAGATCCGTCTGGCTCTCTTTTTGGCATCTTCTGGAAAACTTGGGCTGTCCAACAGGTTTGGGTATGTACACAGTGCTACTACCTAAAGTGCCAAGAAAATGTAAATTGGCCACTTCTCAATGGTTATTTTAAGTTGGTAATACTAATGTTAACTTTCCTTGGAGATGAAAATCACAAATCCTAGCTAATTTAAAACAAAGGTTATTGATGAAGAGTTTGCAGTTATTTTGTTAAAGATAGTGCTTACAGAACTGAAGAAATCTTATTGGGTTCCAAGTTCTGTTCATAAGAAGTTATAGAATTATTAACTATTAGTATTATGAACAGTGAAGGCTGGAGTCCAGGTGAGCTATGCATAGCTCAAATACATTAAAACACAGCTGATTACTCATGTTATCTATCTCTAAACAGCGCTATCCTCCACTCTTTGTGAATTACTAGCCTGTTTTATTGACATGAAACTGTCATGGTATAAGCCCAGCCTGCAGCTCAGAACCACGCAGCTGCTCACTCACTCCCCCTTTCTTCCCCTGGCTCCTGGAGGGATGGGGAAGAGAAGCGAAATAATGGAAGTCCTATGGGTTGAGCAGTAAGAACAGTCCAGTAACTAAGGTATAATACAGAATCACTACTGCTACCACCAATAATAATGATTATAAGGGGAATAATGCGGGGAGAGAATACAATTACTCACCACCTGCTGAACAATACCCAGCCCAACCTGAGCAGCGATCAGAGCCTTCCAGGTAATTGCCCCCAGTTCTACATCCTGGGCACGATGCGCTGTGGTACAGAATACCTCTTTGGCTAGTTTGGATCAGGTGTCCTGCCTCTGCTTCCTCCTAGCTTCCCCTCCTCCCTGGCAGAGCATGAGACTCAGAAAGTCCTTGGTCAGAGTAAACATTACTGAGCAACAACTAAAACCATTGGTGTTATCAGCGCTGTTCTCAGGCTAAAGTCAAAAAACAGCTCTGCACCAGCTACTAAGAAAAATGACTGCTACTGCTGAACCCAGGACAGAAACCACAAGTTTAAAATGGAGCAGAACTGAGAAATACGATTGAGTTTTGAAGCCCCAGTTGCATGTTCTAATAATCCTTCCCAAAAATAACTTATAGTTATTACTATATTGGATTTCTGTGAAATAATTAAAAAATAAGGGGTGATATAGAACATAGTAAAAGTAGATACATGACCTAGCAGAATTAAGTTTATGAAGGAATGTAAGACACAAAGAACCTGCATCTACAGATCTGAGATCAGCTGAATTTGTTCCAGGCTCTCTCTCATTTTTATGCTTACATGGTGCAAGACAGATAGGCTGTTGTTATCTTGTGGGACAGTGACTGAAGAATTAATTCACACAATCATGGAAAGGAAGAATTTCCCATTTACACATTACTTTATTTAATAACACTGGATCTGAATAATTTGTAAGAAGCTCTGGTCTTCCTAGTTTGCTGACAATTTTGCTGTATAGCTCAATTTTATAATCTCATCACCTGGACTCCCAGTTTGATAGGGCTTCAGTTTCTCTTAGAACTCTGAATTTACATTATTATAGACTGGATTTTACATGTGTGTCTAAGGGATGTTCAGTAAATAGCCTAAGACTAGTTTTAAACCTTGCTTGTGTTTTAGGAATAATACACAAAGGTGAGTTTTATTGTAGTCTTTCCTATATGTTAACCAAACAGAGGTAAAATGTGCAAAATCAGCAACAGTACAACTAGTTGCACCCACTTGCGTGCAGATCTTAAACTGTCAGATGAAGAAAAAGCATTTGCTTTTTACTTTGAAGATAATCACTTTCTTTTTTGAAGTAAATGCATCATTGATAATGAATGCACAGACTGATAACATAGGAAAAGTGGCAGAAGAATATATGGTTGGGGAATAATATGAAATGTAAGGAAAGATACTGTGTTGAAAGAGGACACTCAGCCAGCAAGGTATAGGACTTCAGCTCAGAAATCAAAATATCTAATTCTTTACAAAAGAACTATGTTAAGTCTAAGTGCATGTAGGGAATCCTTTATGCTCATACACACACCAGACAGATTTTAAGGCATTCCTGGTAATCTAATAAAAAATCAAAAATAATTATTTTATAATATCCTTACCTGACGGAGGAAGGTGATTGGCCTCTGTCCCATTGCATGTGCATCTCCAATGTTGGCTTTAATTACCTCAGTAAAAGGTTTTTTGATTCCCTAAAAAGAGATCATTCCCAGTGCATTGTTAGGGATGATGTAGAGGATAAGGAATTCCTCTTTTTTGGTATCTGTCATATGACTGTAACTAAAGAGTGCCTAATCCCAGAACAAATAGAGTGTTTAATGTAAAGCTTAACACATTTTTTATACAATGTTGCTGTATGTTTTACAGAAAAAAATGCTCACCTTTAGTGCTTTCTAGAGTACAACCAGTAATACTACTGCTTGTTTTCTGTTTAGATTAGATATTATGTGATGACCCCATTTTTCCATACATACATGTTTTACAAAATATATCATAGTGAGGCCCTATAAGAAAAACAGCAGAAGTGCTAAATAATCACCATGAATACTTAAAAGCTGCTTAATCTCTGAAATCTGAATAGACAGCTATTTGTGCTATGAAGGACTGGATACATCATGAAAATAGAGGAAAAACAGCTGATGAATGTTGATCAGCTATCAGTGCTCTTTAAAAAGCAAAATTAAGGGGAAAAAAGTCAAGGAACTGACCGGTAGGAAAAAACCAAACACACCACTGATTTAAAGAAAAAAGATTAACTGAAAGGAAAAGCCAATATTACAAGATGAATAAAGGAGATAGGCAAAAACAAATGTATAGCTTTTCTAATATATATTTAAGTATGAGTGATAGGAGAAAGGCCTTCTAACAGTAACAGATTTTTCATGTGGAGTAATGAACTGCAGAACTAGACGGATTCATTTTCTGTACACAACTACCTATAACATCCTGCTCTGGCTGTGGACTCAACTCACAAAGCCTTTTCCTGGCCTTTATATTTACAGCAAGTTATTGGATTTGGATATAGAACATGTGGCTTGCAAGCCTTAACTAATTTTTGCTTTTCTACCATGGCTTATGTGTTAAGACTTCTATGACAGATCAGAACCCAGATGTGCAAAGGTAACAATCACCAAAATATTAATAGCCACTAAGGATGCAAATTCCCAGGTATATCAAGATTTGGGCATGTACAGCTGTGTAATGTGGCTGAGAGGTTATGTGATAATGTGAATCAAATCCTCACTAAAGATCCAGTCCATCATTTAACTGATAGCATTTAGGTTTTTTCTTTTGAAATTAAATAGGTAGTTAGAAATGGCATTATGACAAGACAGCTGACTCAAAAAGATAATTTTTACTTTGAAAGGGACAGAAGCACCCATCTGTTGGCCTGACCCGGTCTCAAGGGTGGTGTGTTGCCTACCAGGAGCACAGATCAGGGATGTTGCAGAGAGGCTGCCTGCTCTAGTAAGTCCCACAGACTATTACCCACTTCTGGTGATACATGTAGGTGCTAGACGTATAGATAGTAGCAGCCTGGGGAACATAAAGAAGGACTACAGAGCCCTGGGAGAGGTGGTTAGGGCCTCTGGAGCTGATTGATTGCCTTTTCGTCAGTTCTCCAGGATACAGGGGAGGACCCTAAAAAGGCTAGGAGGGTTGGCCAGGTTAATAAATAGTTAAAAGGGTGGTGTCATAGTCAGGGGTTTGGGTTTCTTGAACATGGGACCCAAGTTTCTAGGCCAGGTCTACTGGGGGCTGGTGGAGCTGCTGCTAAAGAAGGGAAAGAGCAGTTTTGGTAGAAGGCTTGCCAGACTGGTCAAGGATACTTTAAACTAGATGTGTTGTGGGAGGGGGGCATCATTCCATCCCAACACACCCACTCAGATGCCAGCACCTATAATAAATGCTCGGAGCAATGTAGAGATATGCCAGCCGCTCCAGCCAATGAGCCGGCTTCATTTGGAGGACGTCACCTGTTGTGTGCAGTTCTGGTGTCCTCAACATAAAAAGGACATGGAACTGTTGGAACAAGTCCAGAGGATGGCCACAAGGATGATCAAGGGACTGGAAGCACCTCCCATATGAAGATAGGCTGAGAAAGTTGGGGCTGTTCAGTTAGGAGAAGAGAAGTCTGCGTGGAGACCTCATAGCAGACTTCCAGTATCTGAAGGGAGCCTATAGGGATGGTGGGGAGGGACTCTTCATTAGGGACTGCAGAGACAGGACAAGGGGTAATGGGTTAAAACTTAAACAGGGGAAGTTTAGATTGGATATAAGGAGGAAATTTTTTCCTGTTAGGGTGGTGAGGCACTGGAATGGGCTGCCCAGGGAGGTTGTGAATGCTCCATCCCTGGCACTGTTCAAGGCCAGGTTGGATGAAGCCTTGGGTGAGATGGTTTAGTGTGAGGTGTCCCTGCCCATGGCAGGGGGGTTGGAACTAGATGATCTTAAGATCCTTTCCAACCCTAACCATTCTATTATTCTATAGGCTTAAATTTAGCAGGAATTGAAAAAAAAAAACAAAAACAAACCCATGTCAACATTCACTTACAATAACTGAGAATGAGACAGAGACTCCATCATGTCATTTGCTTTTATGTTTGCTGATCTGAGTGCTTAAAGAAGAGTTGTATTTCAATCTTAAATAATGAAATTAGAACAGGGATGCCAGATAAAGATTACAGGTATCTGAAGCTGAAGTTCAGTAATTTTTGAGCAAAGCAAGCAGCTAGAAATGGGTTCTTTTCAAACTATACTACTGGGGTCTACTGATACCCCAACTTTGTTTCATTTTAATTCAAAAATAAGCAGGAAAAGATAGATAAATGTAAAAGGAGAACAAATTCAATTTGCTGAAAGTTAAGAAAAATTCCCACAGCTTGTGTTTGCATTTGGTCCTTCTTATAGCAAACAGAATCAGTCTCACTAGATTTGCATAGCAAAACAAATTTAGTAAATTGTAAGGGATACTTTCTTTGCCTTAAATTAGGCAGTCTAAAAAAATACAGCAGTTCTCAGCAATAGATGAAATAGAAATACCTCATTTTACCAAATTAAAACCAGAACAAACTTCTCACAACATAAATAGATTATGCTAGGCAAATAAGATGTGTTTTGCACACAAATAAATACTATTGAGATCTGCAATAAAAAATAGCTGCTTTTTTGGTTAGTGAAATGCTGGAAGGTACCCTGCTTTTCATACGCACCTGTTGAGTTTTTTATAGTGGTATAGCCTTTACAACAAGGAAGCAGACCTTTCACAGCTGATTGATATGGATATCATGCAGATCTCTGCTAGTGTATAACTTGGGTTTATGCTATCATGCCTTTGGGCATCTACTGCAGGTATATAGTCAGCAGTTACTGCATAAACCCCACACTACCTTTGCTACTAAAATCATTGATCTGGAGAAAATAACAACATACATACTAGTTATCTTACTGTAAAATCTTGGTTGAGAAGGAGCAATGAGGTTTTCTGTGCTATACACACTGCTCCTACATACCCGCTTAAAGGCCTGTGGTCCTCTTGACTAACTTGTATTTCTTGGTCTCAGCTACAAGAGGTAAGGCCTTTTTTGTCTTTCAAAACAGAGATACGTTTTTAAATAACTGGGGCCTTTGCCTTCCCTGACATGCATTAATATCAGTAATTGTTTAGAACCGTTTTCACAGGATTCACTATATCCCCTTCTTAGTGAAACCTAGAAAAAAATGGTTCTGACTGCTTAGTTTTTCTCTCACGTTCTTCTCTTACTTGATTCCCAGTGTTTCTCTGGAAAAGAATATCAGAAGTTGGACAGATATATGTTTGATTCCTCCAGAATAAAAAATTCCATCTTAGTCTTTCAGAAAGAAGGAACAGGAAACAATAAAAGGCAAGAACAAGTGTTGAAAGTTAATGAGTCAAAGTTTCAAAGCAAATCAGAAGCTGGCATCAAGGGAAGTCTAGATGTGCCTATGACTTCGCAGATGAGTTCAAGGTGGAATTCACTCAAATCCTTAAAACAGAGTGGCATTAGTCAATGATTGCTTGTGTCAGTGTTTTTCCTGCGGTGATGGCATTAGTGTGCACAAGTATCCAAGGGAAGATTAACATCAAATACTTTTTGGAAGATGTATGAAAGGAGGAAGCATGAATGTAATGTTGATAACCTCAAGTTGTAGAACAGTTGGAAACGTACTTCAACAGGACATAGTTTGTTAGGGCAAGATTTATTTCACTGTAGAACTCTAAGCAGTCTTTGACCACGTCAGCGACATGCCTGTGCCAAGACAATTTATATCCCTGACAAGCCAAGGAACATACAGGGGGACAGAAACTAGTCCATTAAATTGTTTTGCTTTCTTCTAGTGATAGAGAGCTGCCCTACATTCTCCCCCATACGTTCACTCACATATGCTGCCTCTTACATTCTCTCTCTCTAGAGTTTGACCAGACTTTCAAGGTGTGTTGTTGAGGCAGTCTGACTGGATTGTAACTGCTCTCTGTCAGCAGGCAGAGATTTGGAAAACTGAAGCTTGCAGAACAAGGGCTCTAATAACAAACTTGGGAGCAGTAAGTACCAGATTGATACTCATGTCTGCTGAAGAGGGTATGAATCACATGAAGGAGAAAAAACAATCCCCAGCCCTTCAAAAAAAAAAAAAAACACTGCTACAACTTTCTGCCTTTCATGGCACCTCATACTGTCCTAACATTATTCATCCTCATCTTGGAAATGAAGCCAATCTGCTGCCATTCTTTTTAAATTTTAAGTGAAGGGACTAATTGTAATAGCCATTTTAACTGCTGAAAAAGCCATCTTGCACATTTAAATTCAGTTGTAAAGTAGAAAATACAAAAATGCTTTTGTTTTTTTGGTTTGTTTTTTTTTCAGTTGCTGTCTTCTTGATAATGAAAGGATTTTAATTAAATACAGGACTCTTCCCAGATTTGGAATAAGTTCTTTGGAGATCAGTTCCTTCAGCAGTTAGTTCTGTCACTCTCCTCAGAGGAAATGCAGTCTTTAAAGAGACATGATGAAAAGCCTGTGAAACCTGAAGCAGGTCAGACAGGATTATTTAACAACTGTGTCAATGTTCTAACTATCACAGAAAGCTGGGAGAAGGGATTTTCATATGTGAACCAGAATTCATTGGTGCAAAGTCAACACAAACGTTACGTAGATAACCAGGTTTAGGGAAGCTTACCCTAGACATCCCCACAGCCTCAACAAACCCATCAGGCCCAGAGTACCATAGGAAGTGATGAGCTGTCTCTCAAGGAGAAAGTCACCAGAAAGTCTGTAGAGAGGCTTGCGTGATTTGGATTTGATAATGACAATAGGAAAGAACTGAAAATTCTGAAAAAAATCTAAAAGAAAACTGGAGGAGGCCATAAAAACGTGGGGTGCTTTTAATCCCAGAAGAGCAACACGGTATTTCAGCTATTTCTAAAGTTCAGAATTCGTTCACTCTTGGCTGCTTCTCGTTTCATTTTCATTGCCATTGTTTTGTGACTCATTTTAATGGTTATGAGGCAATAACATCACACTATGAAACACTGTGCTATTTCCTTAGCACAAGCTGAGTCTGTTATGCTGTGACTTGCACAAACAAGCTGTATAATAAGAGTGCCGGCAAAACCGTAGTTGAGATCTACACTGTAGTAGCCAAGTTGCTTGCTTTTTTTGTGCCCCCTTTATTAAAGGGCCAAGAAAGCACTACCCAGAGGCTCTGAACTAATGGGAGCTTGAAGGCCTGAATTAGCATTCCGATCTTTTTATTAAAACAGCTCACAGGAGAAAAAATAAACCTGACCTGCTCACCACAGAGTAAGGCTTTGAGTTTGTGTTACGCATGTGTAATTCAAGCTGACATGAGCTGTTGCTGGAATGAAGGAGAAGGCACATTCTGGATTTTGACTTGAAATGGCAGTGATGACTTGCAGGCCCTCTAATATCAAATGAGAAAATCAGTGGAGCTGACCATTAATTGGCAGATATGATCCAGAGGATTTGAAACAAGACTCAAGTCCTTAAGTTACTTCTGCTTTCTACAGTGTTAAAAGTGCATTTATGTTTAAAGTTTTGCCTATATGAATAGAGCTCTTGATTTTAATGTGACTGCAAATGTCAGCATTAAAATAATGGTCATTAGAAGGAGATTAGACAGTAGGACCCCCTTAACTTGAAAACCTATGGGAAAAGGGCTGTTTTGGAATAGATTCTGTTACTGTATTCAACACGAAAAAATAAGTATCTGGATCTTGTGGACTGTGTGCTTTTGAACATATGATTTTGGCAACTGTACTCTTGTAACTGATTTTCCTCATCTTCATCTGCAGTAGTTTCACCCTGCTAAAAAATGTGGGGTTTACTACAGATTCTCTTCCATAAGCAACATGTGCAGGCCACTGAGGAACAACAATTCTGTCTTAATGAGGTCATAGCTCTTGCCTGGAAGATATTTTCTCAGCGTGCATGCAGGCATGTTTTCAAGGCAGGAAATTATGCTATAGCAATTTAAACTTTACTGGGTGTACCAGTCAATCTTGTATCTTTTTCTTGGCATGTCAAATTATATTTCTGCATGTTATGCTCTAAACTGTGTTTTATCTTTCCACAACTCTCAGGGACATGGTCCTCATATTTACAATGAAGTCTGGATTCTAAGTCAGATTTTTTTCTATTCAATTTAAAAGCCTGAGTTAAAAAAAACAAACAAACAAACAAACAAAACCAGTCTACAGTCATTTACCCAAAACACTTTTGCAAAAGCTGCTAGAGCTACATAAGTAAAAGGGACTTGGGTAGTTTTATTACCTAAACAGAAATGTAGGGAGTGAACCAGTGACTTTAAGAGTAAACATGCAATAGGAATCTCTTTGCAATAGTAACGCAAATTAAAAACACGATCACAGGAGATGAGTGTACAGCAAAGTAAGTCAGACTAGAGTGGCTGTTCAGCCAAAAAAAAAAAAAAAAAAAGGGCTTCAGTGTGTAGAGCCACAACTGGGCAGGAAAGGCACCTAAATTCAGACTCTGTGGTGGAATATTCTAACAACCTGTGCTGATCTGAAGGAACTCTCTAGGTGCTACCAGTGTATCTCTGCATACATTCCACCCCTCTACCCCTTTCTGCCCTATATCTTTGCTTCAGTAACTTTAGTTTTGAACGGGGACCTAATGTTATGTGACTTACACTAAGCCAGGCAAAGCTTCCAACATTACATGAGCTGACTTGTAGATCCAGAGGTGCTGTTTAATATGCACATGCCTTGCAAGCATGTGTAAGCCAACTTAACCTGGCATAGAACTTGACATTATGTAAAAGCTAAGCAGGAAATGGGGACAAAAGGAAAGTATAAGTGAAGAGAGATGTCAGAGTAACAGATAAGAAAGGACTTTACATAGTAAGTCACTTAAAATTAGCATGAATGCAAAAGTAACAAATCAGGCATGTGTGCTGCCCATGTAAAGACAAAGCTACCTTGTTATCACTGATGAAGTAAAAAGAAACGCTCTGTCCAAAGGTGACTTTCTTGCACTGAATTCATGTTCAGGCTAAAATTTCTAATCTGAAATGTAATTAAAGTCAATACTTGAATTGGTGGCCATCTATTAGCAAGTCTAAAACAAAGGGGTAAAAAACAAAACAAAAGAAAACACCATCATTTAAGTTCTATTGAGAATATAATTATTTATTAAGATACGCCTGTGCTCTAGCTTACTTTAAAAAGTTCCTAGAAACAGCAAGGAAAATATCTCCATATGTTCTCTATCACCTTAGTAAACCAGAATCAGCTGATTATTACTATTAGCAAAGAGAAAATCAAGTTTTCACGTTTGAAAGATTAATGCAATTTCAAAATTGTAACAAAAATATTCAGAGAAGTGATTCAATGAAAATTTCCAGCTGGAAAGACTTAATGTAGATCAAAACCTTCATTTTCCACCTACATGAATACAGGTTAGAGGCCAACAAAACTCATGAGGTCCAAGTACAGCATGCCTCATCTGTACTCCTGAGCAATTAATCGTACTCTGCTTTAATAAAGTACTCTAATTTGTCACCTACATTGCCTTAATCCTGAGCTCATTATTCAAAATCAGTGCTTCAATTTTATTTACTTTTTTAAGGAACTATCCCTTCAATTGCCTAGTCAGCAACTTCTCAAGTAACATTTTAGCCCTTATTCTCTGTGCACTGTAGAGTTAGAGCTCCTTTTGTAATCATATGCAGGTAATATAGGAAAGAAGCAAGTCCCAGATAGAATAACAGAGGAACTGCTATGTAGAATCCAAGACAGCAGAACCAAACTCAAAGATGAAAGTTTACACTGTGCAAACAGCTTTAAGTAACTTATATAGCCTGCATGACAAGCTGTTGTAAGTTACACATGAATTACATCTAATTGAATTGAACCAAGTTTAAACAGGAAGCGCCTTTAATGTATCCGGTTAGACAATGTCTGCATTTCAGATGCCTTTAGTTTGGGAACAAATGATCCAAAGGCACCTAGGCAGAACAGGACAAATGCAGATTTACCATCATTGTTTCACCTCTCCCAGCTCTTGCTACCAGCAGTCATGGCAGTGGAGTCCATGCTCTCATGCCTGAGATCTCCTTCCCCATCATATGTAGTAGAATTGCTATGGGGCACCAGTTTTGCTGTCAGTGAAGAGTAATCATGGATCTAAAGATGCTGTGCAGCACCACTCTTCTCTGACAACCACTTCAGCCTCTTTATCAGGCAGTGTCAGTTCTGCTGGCAGTGACTGACGTAACTCTATGAGCTTAAGGTTGAGAGGGAAGAAATAAAGTAGTTGCCCAGTTTCAGTTAAAAGTAATCAAATAAGTGGTACTTACTTACCTGTGATCACACAGATGTCAGGTTTAGACCAAAATATGGACATTTAGACAACCTACAATATTTCAGTTATAAGGAACCCAGGTACTCCTCAAGGCTGTTTACCAGTTTGATTAAACATTAGGAGTAACAATATATCAGAAAGGCAACGGGGAATGACTAACTTGAGCAGTGTGGAAGAAAATAAAGTCTTCAAGCTGCTTCATTAAGTTCATTAGTGTTCTCTACAGATCCATCATAACTTTCACAGCAGTACTCTCCTCCTTCCCTGCCAGCCAGGATGGTTTTGGTCGGATTAGTCACTGCCAAGCATAATCACATGTCTGCGTGCTGGTAGCCATTGATAACGGCTACCATTATCCGATGAGAATGGTTCACAAAATAACAACTTTTAAATGGAAAATGCCAGGTAAGCGAGCACAAAACTGCCACAATCATCTTTTAGTAAAGTAACTGGCAATGACTTGTTCTTGCAATTGTTAAAAAGTGCACAGAAGCTTATTTATTATCTTTGCAGTGACTCAGCTGGTAACTGAAGTAAACAGGGAAGTCGGGAGGAACTAGTGGAGATTGTATTATATTTGTTTCGTCAAGTACTATTTCTTGCCCGGTGGGGTTAACTTGAAATCAAATATACTCAGCAAGAACATGGGAGGATTTCATACTCTGGAAAATGCACCCACTAGGGAACCTAGTTGTATAAAGACAATGACACCTTTATAAACAAATTTTACAGCAAAAATCAAATGTTATGAAATGAAAACTCCATCACCACTTCGAAGTTTTTAAGCAGAATTCTAAAAAAGCTGGTTCTAATAATTACTAAGTTAGACATAAGTAACTGATGTATGTAATACGCGGTGAGGTGACAACATGCTTCACCTTCTAAACCAAGAGGAACCAAGTAGCACAAAGACCAAAGAATTAAAATAAACTCTTGATAGCATTGCTATGGCACTGCTTTTGCTTAAAGCAATGAAAATGGTCTTGCAGTAGCAAGGCTTTCTGAAACAGTGAAGGCAGGGAATAATATTTGCAACCATAAAAAAATCAGCTTCACAAAAGCTTTGTTCAAACCAAAATCCAGTGAGTTCTTGCGCTGCCAGGTTAGGCAACAGTATTGACAGCACAAGCCCAAAGCTATGCGTGCATTGCTAAGGTCTGGGTTTCTCCAATGCTGGCGTAAAGAATAGGAAAAAAAATCTGAAGAACAAAATACAAGCATTGACCGATTTGCTTTATTTAGTACTTTCTGGCCCAGACCCTCAGGAGTATCTTATGTCAGGCTTTATTGCCTGATACAGCA
This sequence comes from Pezoporus occidentalis, assembly GCF_034315485.1. Lineage (NCBI taxonomy): Eukaryota > Metazoa > Chordata > Aves > Psittaciformes > Psittacidae > Pezoporus > Pezoporus occidentalis. The sequence goes on along the minus strand of NW_026914796.1, from coordinate 183,354 downwards.
CTACAACTTTGGGCTGTGTTTGCGCTCCACAGGCTTGTCCCCATAGTACCTCAACTCCTGCAGTGAAGAAAACACCAGCACAGTATTGGTGGTCTCCACAGAAAGCACTAGCCTCCCAGGTCTGGAAAACCCAGAGAGGTGTTGAATGTGCCAGAGGAGCCCAGGAAGAGCTGGGCCCACTTCACACATTCCAAGCCCGACAGTATAGCCCCAGTGAAGGCAGCATCTCTGAAATGCTCTTGAATGTTTTAAAGGCTCTGTCATAGAATCACAGAATCACCCAGGTTGGGAAAAACCTTTAAGATCAAGTCCAATGGTGCTCCAAGCACTGCCAAGGCCACCACTAAACCCTATCACTGAGGGCCTTGTCTACACGGTTTTTGAACACCTCCAGGGATGGAAGCTTGCCAGTCACTCTCTTGTATAACCGGTGGACGTGGGACTGCTCTGACCAAAAGGTCAGAGTAGCTGAAGAAATGTAAACATTGCGTTGTGGGGGAGTTTGCCTGATGCAGCTCGTGACACCGGATCTACAGCAACCGAAGGGCGGCTTTCTTTGCTTTGGGCTTCTCTTCCCTCCAACCCCCCACCCCCGAGAGTTCCGCAGGGGAGGGCACGGGGCCTGCCTGGGGAGGGTCGGAGGCCGGCACGAGGCACCGCACCGCCGTCCCCCGCGGCCTCTGCGGGCCCTGTCGGGTGTCAACGACCCCGCCGAGCCCCCCGGCGCCCCAATCAGATGCAGCGGCGACCAAGCGCTGGGGGCGGGGCCCGCGCGGGCGGCGGCGCGTTGGCTGCGGGAAAGGGCGGGTGTGGGGCAGGGCGACCTACCCCGCCCGGCCCCGCCTCACCTTCCGCAGCTCCTTCTCGATCTCGCCGGCTTTCAGGACGATGGGCCCTCGCACCGCGTACTCCAGTGCCTTCACCAGCGGGTTCATGGACTCCAGCGTCAGTATCTTCTCCCTGCTCGCCTTCTCATTGATCTTCACCGCAGAGGCCTTGGCAGCGCTGCTCCAGCGCACCGTCTCCTCCCGCGCCGGCCGCGGGAGCCGGGGACCCCGCGGGGGCCGGTCCGCCGCCAGCGAAGTGGCGCATCGCAGCGCCGTGTTTTTCCCACCGCTCCCCGGGTTCCAGCAGCCTAGGCTTGCCGCCGCTTGCTTAGCGGCCAGCACAAACCGATGCATAGCCCTTCGGGTAGCTCCCCACGCGCGGCTGAGGATGCCGGTGCCCCTGATCGGTGCGATCTGTAATCGGGGCAGGCGAGGAAAGCGGTCAGAGCAACGCGAGGAGCCGGCACAGTCACGCCAACACGCTCGATTTCCCCATGTTCAGATCCCACAAACGTGGTCGCAAGAGAGACAGCCGATCCCGCAGTGCTGCGGTGCCGCCGCGGTAACCGCAGATCCAGCTATTGCATCAGCTCCGCGCTGCAGACCCCAGCGCCCGAGCTACCGCTGCGGCTGGGACCCGCCTTACACCGTGGTCCCTGGGCACGCCGAGACGCCGGCTCCCAGCCCCGCGCTGCCCGGCGGGCTTTGTAGTCCCGGCGGCCCCGCGCTGCGCCTGCCCACGGCGTCAGGTGATGGGCGGGGAACGGCCGCGCCCGTAGCCCTCCCGCCGCGTCCCCGCGGGCTCCCGGCGCTGGAGGAGCCCGGGAGGGGGAGAGCCCGGGGCGTTCCGGACTGGAGCGTATCGCGGCCTCTGCTGCTGGCGCCGCCCGCCTGGCACCGGGCTCTGCCTTTCTCTGGGTTCGCTTTGCTGCCCCGCACTTTGAGATGGCCGCGTTGCCCCAGGGATGCTCGCGTTCTTCAGCGGCAGCGGCGCGGCCGCGCAGGGTCATCTGTAGCTGGGAGCGAGCCGGGGCCAAGCAAGCACCCGCGTCCCTCGGATGTCACCATGCCAGAGGAGCGCGTCCTCTCCATCCTCTCTCCCGCAGAAACAACCCGCTCCTCTCTCACGGTTCCCTCGTCGTTTCCGGATGATGAAAATGTTTTTACCTCTCGGGTTAAGCCCACCTTTCATAGCAAATGCTTGGAGATGTGCCATCAAATGAAAGAGCAGTAGAAGTCAGGATACAGGGGGGTAAAGGCTCTCTCTTTGCAGCTCCGGGATAGGGGGAGGCCCATCTGCCTGTCCTGGGTGCCCAGAAGACACTCCTTATTTGTGCTCAGTGGGTGGAAAAAGGGATCATTCACTCAGGAATATTCCTGTGACCTCATGTTACCTCCCTGAGCAAGAGCGTGGGCTGTAAATCGTATTTATTTATGAACTGTTTTTGTAGAACCTTCTTTCTTTTTACTCTCTCCTCATACTTGGTGAATATAGAAAACTAGCTTCCTATTTTAGGTACCTAAATTAGATGGTTTGAGACTTGGGTTCTGTTCTGTGTGGTCTGGTATCTCCCTTTGTTGATGAAGAGAAAGCAAGCTGGTTTTGCCATATTTTATTTTATTTTGTCCCATACAGTCATATCTTCAGTCTTTTTTCTGTCTTTACTATTATTTCTAATGAGTTTCTGCTTGCCATGCTGTTCAGCTTCACAGGTAATTTGTTCCATTCCCTATTCTATTCCTGAGTGTAGTATTTCGGCTCGGCTCTGTGCCAGTTTAAAAATAATTGCTACTTCAGACCTTCAGTGAAATCATAGTTAAACTCACAGAAATGAGATGGGGTTTGTGCTTAAGGGACTGTTTGGAGGTGGTGCTGAATCCCCTTGTTTTACCCAGGAATTGTACAGATTGTACTGACATATTTTTCCTATTTACTCCTCAGCTTGTGAAGGCTGAGCAGAGTGTGTCCTTGCTTGTCCTCCCTCCAAAAGTCTGCTGAAAAAAAGACCCACTGGAACACTGTATGTTAGAAATTCAAGTTCCAGGGACAGTTTTATTTATTTGCAGCTTCAATAACTTTCATAGAGCCATGGAAGGGTTTAGGGTGGAAGGGACCTTACAGACCATCCAGTTCCAACCCCCTGCCACAGGCAGGGACACCTTCCACTAGACCAGGTTGCTCCAAGCCCCATCCAACCTGGCCTTGAACACTGCCAGGGAAGGGGCAGCCACAGCTTCTCCGGGCACCCTGTGCCAGCCCCTCAGCACCCTCACAGGGAAGAGCTTCTGCCTAAGAGCTCATCTCTATCTCCCCTCTGGCAGGTTAAAGCCATTCCCCTTGGCCTGTCCCTACAGGCCCTTGTCCAAAGCCCCTCTCCAGGTTTCCTATAGCCCTTTTAGTAACTGGAGCTGCTCTAAGGTCTCCATGGCGCATTCTCTTTTCAAAGCTGAACCAGCTCAGCTCTCTCAGCCTGGCTCCAGAGCAGAGCTGCTCCAGCCCTCACAGCATCTCCATGGCCTCCTTTGGACTTACTCCAACAGCTCCACGTCCCTCTTGTGTGGTTGCCCCCAAAGCTGGATGCAGGACTGCAGGGGGGTTCTCACCAGAGCAGAGGGGTAGAATCCCCTCCTTCGATCTGCTGGCCATACCCCTTTTCATGCAGCCCAGGACACTGCTGGTTTCTTTCTGGAAGCACACACTGCCGGCTCATGTTGAGGTTTTTTGTTAACCATCACCCCCAAGTCCTTCTTCTCAAGCTGCTTTCCACCCAGTCTCTGTATCCCAAATTCTTCTGCTTGAGATTGCCCTGACTGAGGGTCAGGACCTTGCACTTGGCCGGTTGAACTGCAAGAGGCTCTCATGGGCCCACCTCTCAAGCCTCCCAGGGTCCCTCCCTATCCCATCATTTCCCTACAGCGTGTCGACCGAACCACACAGCTTGGTGTCATTGGCAGACTTGCTGAGGGCACATCAATCCCACTGTCCAGGTCACCCACAAAGATGTTGAACCAACAGTGCCAGTTGCAATACAGACCCTTGAGGGACACCACTTGTCACCTATCTCCATGTGGACATCAAGCTGTTGACTACAACAGTGCAACCATAAGCCAGTTCCTTACCCACCCAGTGATCCACATGTCAAATACATGCCTCTCCAGTTCAGAGACAGCACATTGCAGTCTGCATCTCCTTCATACTGATTTTTACCCCGTATTTTAAATCTTTTTAACTTTGTAAATGTCAGCTTCCAGAGCCTGCATATTTTGATACTTTTCCTTTAAAGCTGCTATCAGTCATGCTTCTGGAAAGCTCAGTGTTGCCTGAATCTGGCTTTTTGATGGATAATTAACAAGCAGTGTCATGGTACTATTTTTCCTGGTTTGATAAAATGCAGTTCAGAAACAAAGATTTGGTAAGACTTCCCAAGGTCGTATTTACCACAAAAACAAAAACAACTGATTTTTAAGTAAGCTTTCATCAGGTCACCTGAAATGTGCAACTTATGTTAAATTCTAGTGTTTACATTCAATGTATACAAGTACACTTCACAGACATCTTGGTCTGAGTGTGTTTCACGATTCACTAGAAGAAAGATTGAAATGGTACGTAGCCAATTAAAAATCAAAGCCTAATGGATTTGGGACCACAAATTTTGCTGTGGCAAGAACACAAATAAACCTTTGCTCTTGGTCCAAACACTGCTGTTCCACCCCCAATACACCCCCCAGAAACAGCTGGCATAGCAGAAAGTTTCCAACCAGTTACTGCCACAGTATCTCTGATCTCCAGCAATCAGGAGTACAGACTGTCTCCAGCTGATAATCCAAGCAAGACCTCAGACCTTATTTGCAAATGCTGCAGTGTTGTTTGTTAGCATGTAACATAGCACAGCAGCAGTGGAACAAGAAACTAACAATCCTAAATTGTGCATTGCACGAGCTAAACATACGTTTTTAGTAAAATATCTGAATGTACATATGTGAACTTGAAATTCAATAGTCTGATTAATTTCCTAAGTTCAGAAATTCACACAAGAAATATATAGGGTGAAAAAAGCGCCTTTCCATGTTCAGTGTAATAGGAGGCAGTGTTTGTGTCATAGAGGGTGTATCTGTTGCTTTAATTATGATAAATGCATCCCCAAACATTATTGCAATGCAGATACCTTCAGGAAAGCAAATGGTGTATGATGAGTTTGCAGTGCTAAGGCAAAGTTGTGCCTATCTTCTTGATTTTTGAAGTTAGCAGCAAAGTTCCTGATGACTTCAGGAGTCAGCACTCTAGCGTCAGAGTGACTGAGGTTTTGAGCATGCCACTTACTGTGGCTTGGCATATCTACCTATCATATGAGGTGAAGAAAACTTACCTCATGAGCTGTGAAATTAGTTAATGGATGTTTGTAACAATCTTGTGTAATTATCTGTTAATGGTTAAGTCTCTTTTTGTATGTACTGACAGAAAACTTCCTTTCTCTCTCTCCTGGAATTGAGCTGCAAGCAGCACACATAATTGCAGGCTCATGCTATACTGTTCCAAGAAGATGTCTGCTTTTGCAGGTTGGCCTGTGGTGATCTACTGGCCTGATCAACAGCCAGTTTATGTATCCTGCACATCATATGAATACAAGCTTCAGACAAAGATGACAAAGAAAGTGGCAAGTCTTGCTTACCAAGGGCAGGCACTTCCTTGATCCCTGTGATGCGTTTCAGCTTTAGTCATAAAGACCCAGGATGGTTTTCTTGCAGTCATAAGAAGCTAAAGTAATGGATTTCATGTTAATAGTGAGGAGCTGAAGATACAGAACAATAGCAAGTGCATAAATACATACAAGGGCAGATAGAGAGTTGGAAAAAAACCCTTGGTAAACAGAGTAACAGCTGCAGCTATATATTTCCATTTTGACAGACCTTTTGCATGGTTTAAGCCCCATAATTACAATAACGGCAACTGGAATGTGGGCTTCATGAAACCAAAAGACATTAACAGTTAACCACATTTTGAAGACCCAAGTGCTTTGTAACTGAGAAATGCTCAATATTTAACTGCACTTGGAGAACAAAGTAAGCATTTGTACCACTTCAGTTTTGTTCTTGCCTGAGTTCAGAGTAATAGGATCTCAAAGCACTTGTTAGTCACAGCTTCAATTTTTCATGAAAGGACACAGAGGGTACTCAGATTACAGCTGCTCTGAAACCTACCAAGGAGAAGCATAGTAACAATATTATGTATTGCAAACTGTTATGGTTGCCAAAATTGCCAAAACCAAAATCACAGAAAACAGGATTAAAGCTTGTCTGTATAATTAGAGTAACTGTATGAACAGCTCTTAGCAGTTATATACTGTAACATTACAATTATTAAATTCATTCATGGTAACATTGCAAATATTATCATCTACTGTTTCTATTATTTGCAATTTTCCCCTGATACATTCCACTGCTGGTATGAATACCCATGTATTTTAGATGAAACATAATAATTCTCTATATAGTACTTTGTCTGTGGAAAGAATACAAACCCCATGGAATATAGCTGACTAACAATGAAGTTGTTAATTAATCAGCATGCATTTTATAACCTTGCTGACACAAGGTTGCACAGCATTTTAGGAATTTAAGTTTCCAATTTGCTGCATGTTGTCAGCTCTTGGGCAAGTCTGAGACTGTGTACACTCTCAGGGGACTCCACTGAGGAGAGCCAAATGCCTCCAAATTATCTGTAGTGCTGAGCAGGAATGTAACATGTAAAGTGCTTCTCTCTCCAACTCTAATGTGGATCTATGAATTGTACCTACTTTGAGACCTTTTTCTTGTAAAATTCCAGTTGTATGCCAAAATACTGTAGTGTGCAGGAAGTTGGTGTGGCAGTGAAAAGGGGAAGGAACCCTGAGATCTCAGATCACTCAGGTCAGCTGGAATCTCATTACGATAGCAGACAAAAAGAAACCATCAGGAACAGACACGCAGTCATGTGTAGCTTTTCATAAAATAGAGAAATGGTATAACTTTTGTATTTTCTAATTTTCTAAAGTCTCTTTAAATGAGTTTAAAACACATTTTAAGTTAGACTTGGTCTTGCAAAACACCACTTATTTTTTACTACCTTAAGAGGGGAGGTACACGTATCCTTAGAAATGTTTTGTTGTGGTTTTATCAGTGCTGGATTAAATCTCTGAAATGATGCAAAAGAAATAGCCTTGGGCTTCACAAACTTGAAATTAGTGTGTTAATAAATTAGAGTAACAAGAAAAGCATACATCTTTGGTAAATCTTAATGATCAGTTGTCTAGCTACCACTACTACCTTACTGGCATTCACAGAAACATAGAATAGTTTGGGTTGGAAAGGACCTCAAGATCATCTAGTTCCACACCCCCCCACCCCCCCATGAACACGGACACCTCACACTAAACCATCTCACCCAAGGCTTCGTCCAACCTGGCCTTGAACACTGCCAGGGATGGCGCATTCACAACTTTCCTGGGCAACCCATTCCACTTCCTCATCACCCTAACAGTAAAGAACTTCCTCCTTATATCCAATCTAAACTTCCCCTGTTTTAAGTTTTAACCCATTACCCCTTGTCCTATCTCTACAGTCCCTACTAAAGAGTCCTTCCCCAGCATCCTTACAGGCTCCCTTCACATACTGGAAGGCTGCTATGAGGTCTCCACACAGCCTTCTCTTCTCCAGGCTGAACAGCCCCAACTTTCTCAGCCTATCTTCATACAGGAGGTGCTCCAGTCCCTGATCATCCTCGTGGTCTCCTCTGGACTTGTTCCAACAGTTCCATGTCCTTTTTATGTTGAGAACACAAGAACTGCACACAATACTCCAGGTGAGGTCTCACGAGAACAGAGTAGAAGGGCAGGATCACCTCCTTCGACCTGCTGGTCATGCTCCTTTTGATGCAGCCCAGGATATGGTTGGCTTTCCGGGCCGCGACTGCACACTGAAGCCAGCTTGTGTTCAGTTTCCCATCGACCAGCACCCCCAAGTCCTTCTCCGCAGGGCTGCTCTGAATCTCTTCTCCGCCCAGCCTGTAGCTGTGCCTGGGATTGCTCCCATTCAGGTGTAGGACCTTGCACCTGGCATGGTTAAACTTCATAAGGTTGGCATCAGCCCACCTCACAAGTGTGTCGAGGTCCCTCTGGATGGCATTCCTTCCCTCCAGCGGATCAACCACTACCCATTCGTGAAATGGTTTGTGTGAGAAGGGACCTGAAACATCACCTGCTTTTTTTCTCTCCCTATCACGGGACAATCCGGAGCTGAAGCGCTGTCTGCCCCTCGCTGCTGTTCTCCTTCACAAACGCACTTTCTGAGGCCCACACGCTCACCGCCCCCGCCTCGACCCCCCCCCGCTCTCAGCGGGCTGCTCCATTCCCGGCGCGGGCAGCGCGGGGAACACTCCCGCCCCCCGCGCGCGTCACCAATCCGGCGGCGGAACCGGCCCCTTGGGGGCGGGGGTCGGAGCGCGGGAGCGCGCCCCGCCCCGCCCCTGCCGCACGGGCGCCGCGGTGGGCGGGGCTTGTCCTGCGCCGGGGAGCGGCGCCTTTGTGGAGGGGCTGTGCGGGGGCGGGCGGAGCCCGGTGAGGTTCAGCAGGCTGCGGTCGGCGCCGCGGCCCCGCGCTTTTGCCCGGCGCTCTGGCGGCAGCGGCAGAACCAGCGGCGACAGCAGCAGGAGCAGCGGCGAGCATGTCCTCGAGCAGGGCCAAGAAAGTGAAGATGGCCACCAAGTCCTGCCCGGAGTGCGACCAGCAGGTGAGGCGGCCGCCGGGCCCGCTCCCCGCTCGGGCCGGGGGGAATAGTGACCACGGGGTTCAGAGGGCGGCCCTTCAAGCGGGGAGGGCGCTGCCCCTCACTGCCCCCTGCTTCTGAGGCAGGGCGAGGGAATTGCCCCGCCAGCCCGTGGTCGGGGCTGCCTGTCCCAGGCCGGCGGGCAGCCACGTAGCGGAGGGCTCTCCGGCCGTTTCAGCGGGGACAGGTGTCGGTGCGGCTGACGGGAGGGATGTGAGCCAGTGGAGTCCCGCGTCCCTCGGCTGTGGTCGGTGAGGGCAGCGGGGCCGAGCTGAACTCCGGCCGCTCGCAGCCGGCTTCCCGTTCCCGGGGCGCCGGGCCGGGCCGCACCCCGAGCCAGCGCATCCCGGTGGGCGCCCTGCTTCCTCCTTGTCGTGTGACACCCTCCGCCGCAAAGTAGGCTTCTATAGCGCTGGGGCGAGGAGCTATCGGGCGAGCCGCTTGGTTCACTAAAGCGTTTCCGTGCCTCTGAAGCAACGTTTGTATGAGGTAAATGTTGCCTTTGCAGTCTCTGCGTGTAATGTGGGTGAAACACCGTCTTCCTCTTGCAGGGTAGCATGATAGTTACATTATGCTGAAAGATTTCTGTGTGGTGTGAAGAATTATATGTTAGTATTGTTTAGAAACGATATTAATAATATAACGAACTTGGTAATTTGTGCAGTGCATTTTGCCTTTTGAATGAATAACGAGCCTAAGGCTACCTGGGAGAGCCTTCAGTTTTCTCATGGAGTAGCTCAGAAACAGCAAAATTTAGACCTTTGCTGCCATTTCTGTTGTGTGCCTTACTGCGGTTTTGTTATGGGTACAGAATACAGCTGCTTAAAGTTAACAGCAGCTGATTTTCACAGTTATAGTATAGGAGCTGTCTTCATCTGTGCTTTTTGCTGGTGAGGATGTTGCTGTTAAAACCAGGCCGTGTGATGGGGACAGCAGCACACCTCTGCAGGAGGCTGCCGGGGGCTTCTGCGTGTGACCCTGGGGAACAGAGTTCTGTTGTTGGACTTTAGAACTGAGCTGCTGCACACTGTTGCAGCTATACTTAAAAAAAAATAAAAGGCTGTTTTTTGTTGTTTTTTTTTAATTTTTTTTTACTTACGAGGGCTAAAAAGAAGTCATTTGTTCTGACTTGCATAGATTTTATAGCGTTTCTGCTCATTCTGGAGCAGTTTGGAAAGTTAAGCTGTGTAGGGCCATCCTTTCGTGTTTTAAGCAATAGATGAACCCTTGCAAATGCTCATGTGTTGAGCATATCACTGAAGTACTATTCCTGAGAAAAAAGTAGTGTGCCAAGTTCTGCTTGTTCGTTGGTGAAAGAAGAAATTAAAATGAGCAAAGAGTTGAATATGCAAGGAAGGGGTGCTGTTTTTTTTTTTGAGAATAACTGTAGTGGATGTCAAACTACCAACAGTAGGAAGAGCAAGGAAGCAAACAGGCTCTCACAGGCTCTTTAATGCTGAGCCTTTCACATTGTTCTGTGCTTTAAAACTGAAATACATGGCATACATGTGTAGATTTAGGACAAGAGGTAACAGCCTCAAGCTGCACCAGGGGATGTTTAGACTGGAAATTAGAGTCAGTTTCTTCCCCTAAGGGCACTCAGGCATTGGAGCAGGCTGGCCAGGACAGTGGTGGAGTCACCATCCCTGGAAGTGTTTACAAACTATGTAGGTGAGGCCCTTTGTGACATGTTTAGTGATGGCCTTGGCAAATGCTTGGCAGTGCTGGGGAATGGTTGGACTTGATGATCTTAAAGGTCTTTTCCAGCAGAGTTGATTCTGTGATTCTAATGTAAATTTTCTGTTAGCAGCGCTTCCATGGCTAACACAGAATTAATGTTCATTGTATGTGCCCTGCCCTGGCACAAGCATTGCTTGTAGGACCTTGCTGTCCAGTCCCAAAAGTTTGAGGGAAGACAAGAAACTAAACCCACAGTACAAGTCAGGTGTGGAAAGGCTCTGTGTGACTCTTTAAGTGGTTGTCCTATGCTAGCATTTCTTAAATTCTTCTAAGAGCTATGCATTTATTTCTGATTTCTTTGCTAGAAGTGGCATGCTTGGAAATATTTAGACAACCACAAATATTGGAGTGTAATATTGAGTAACACTACTTAGACTGTTGTAATTTAGATCATATGTAGTTGCCATTTAGGCTTCTTTTTATTAATAAAAAAAAGGGTTTTGATATTTTCACAGTCAAAGCATAGCTCCATTTAACTGGGGAGCATGAAGAACTTGCGGTCAGAAGAAGTAATTATCACTTCTTAATTTTGCTTCAGGTAAATTTTCTTGTTCAAGAAACTAATTTTCTTTTGTTTACAGAAATGTTAAACAGAGTAAACCGGTGTTTGTAGGGCTATGTTGCGCTGTCAGTGTAGGTCTTTGAAGGATAACTGGTATGGTTCACTGAATAAGCCCCTTCCCCCCTAATCTCACACTCCCAAACACACACACACACACCACCTATGTGCTGAACCTGTAACACAAGAACAATCTTGTTCTGTTATGTACAGTTAAGTTCATTGAGAAGTACTGGGTCTGTTCCAACCCCTTTGAGTGATTTTCACCAAATTATTTTAGGCTGACTCTGTGTCCTTGTTTTAGCAGTAGCAGTCATTTTTCTCCTTCTTGGTAGCTGGTGCAGAGCTGTGTTTTGACTTCCAGCCTGGGAACAGTGCTGATACTACTGATGTTTTCAGTTGTTGCTAAGTAATGTTTACCCTGACCAAGGACTTTGTGAGGCTTATGCTCTGCCAGGGAAGAGGGGAAGCCAGGAGGAAGGAGAGACAGGACACCCGACCCAAACTGACCAAAGAGGTGTTCCATACCACCGCACGTCATGCCCAGGATGTAACTGAGAGTTACCCAGAAGGGCTGGGACTGCAGGGTTGGAGGAGATATCGTTTGGTGCTTGGTCGGGCTGGGGGGGGGGCAAGTTATCAGTTGGCTGGTGCTGAGGTGTTGTATTCTCTTTTCTTTGAAACATAATTATTGGAGAGACCCTGGTGTTCAAAGCTGGGTTTAAATGGAGACTCCTCTATCACCTTAAAGATACTATCTCTCTGCTAGATAGTGTTTTCTAGTACTCTTATACTGACATACGAATAAGGAGATAAGCATGTACACAGTCAGCTAAATTCTGAGCTTTAAGGTTCAATAAACCTTGATTAGAGTTTGTTTTTTTTTTTTTTATTATGTCATTGTCTCCATAAAGTGAATTAAAAGGTCTCTAGTTAGAGAAAACCTGAGTCAAAATCTTATCTGTAAGCTGTTTGTAGGGTGAAGTAGAAGAGTTAAGATGTGCTACAGAAAGCAAAATAACTTGTTTATTCTGAGTAGCAGTTAAGTTCCCCTTTACAAATTCAGGTACTAACTTGGCAGGTCTTTTCATAGCCAGTAGAACACTGGATCTTGGTTCTTGTACGTGTCCAGTAAAACTGAGCAGGTAGTCATGGTTCTGTACTCTGTGGACACTGGCAAACTTGCAGAGACCTGTCTTAAAGAATTACTTTTCAGAAATTATCTCCTGCTTTTTTTCCCCCCACTGTTGTGCTTCAACACACGTTAACTTTAATGTGTGATCTTAATCTTTTCCAGATCTTTGTTTAAACTTGCTTTGTGTTTTCAGTCTTAAGCCTAATAAAAGCAATATTGTGTATTCTGTACTACTTTAAAAGATCTCGGCTTTAAGTGAACCTAATGAAGTTTGTTATTTATCAGCATCCCTTTTTTTAATTGTTCAGAGTAAGGTTTTTGTCATTTTTCGTGTAAGTGTGACATTTCCAGCTGTTCTCATCTTAAGTTGTGTTATGCTTGGGGGACTGTACTGCTCCTGACAGCTTTGCTGAGGAGGAGGAGCACTGGAGTCTCAAACCTTTCAGTCTCCAGTCAGCTTTGTCTAGCTGTGATAGATTGAGTTTTGTGTTAAGCAGGCCCTTGTGTAACCACACAGTCTGTTTGCAGGCTGTTGTGGAGTGTGGTACAGATGCATTTGGTTTGCTTCGGGTCTCTTGTACCTTCTGTTTGAAGCTGCTCCTGCTCTGTACAGGGGTTGCTTTCAGATGCTTCTCAAAGTAAATGGATTCAGAATGTACTGACACTTTTAACTCACACTTTTTCTTTAATTGTTTTTTAGAAGTAAATGAAGGAAGCAAACCTTGGAATGTCTAACTGATTTGACTGGGGATATTTGAGAGTTCTAAGAGAAATTGTATTTCTGCTCTAATTCAGCCTTGCTTTATTGCTCTCTACTTCACCTTCTTCCTGACAGTCTGGGGAGGAGGGTTTGTAATATAAAGCAGTCACAAACTCTGATTTTCAAACTTGGTTTCTAGCAACTGCATAAAGAAAAGGCTTGCTAGGTGATTCACAGCAGAACCTGTTTTTACTATGCTTAGATACAATTATGTAATAGTACAGGCCAAAGTTTGTAGAACAGACTGAATTTGAAGAGGTATCTCCAAGGACAAAATGCAAGTTACTAGGGTTTTTTTTTCTTCATTGGACAGGAATTTTGTCAGAATTTGAAATGAACTGAAATATTTGTCTTTTATTCTCCCAGGTTCCTGTTGCATGTAAATCATGTCCCTGTGGCTACATATTTATTAGTCGAAAACTGTTGCATGCTAAACGTGCTGAGAGATCACCACCCATCACAGGTAATACTTACAGAGGTGGGAAGAAGGGGGAACAATAGTTCTTTCTTCTTACTTGTAGGTAAAAGATATTTTGGTTTTCTATGTAAATTGATTGTTGTCAGTTCACTTTCCCTTGAATGTGTGCATGGTTAATTTGAATATGTTAATTTTTCTTGAATTTTGAGGAGGAAAAAAAAAGCTGGTGTTTTCAGTCTTACTTGCTTCATACTTGTGATGTTGGCATTTATTCTGTGTCTAGTCTAGCTACACACATTGGTCACTATGCAAAATAACTCTGTAGGTTTAAATTTTAAACTTAACAACAGTTTGTGTGCCTTTAATGTAGCAGAATAGAGCAAACTATTCCAACTTACTAACACGTAGAGAGAAAGGAATGTTCAGCTGATGGGGGAAGGAGCATCAACAACTGATAACAACTATGGAGACAATAAATAAGACTAAGGATGCCAGCCTTCAAAGTAGCCCAGTGTGTAGTGAGACTGGAACAGGACAGAAGCAAGGACATACCAACTGCTAACTCGGCGCTAGGACCTTGCAAGCTTGCGCAAGCACTGAGGTCATTCAGTAAACACAGTGAGGAAGACTGTCAGCAACCACCAAAGACCCCCACTCAGCAAGAAAGCACATGCTTAATTAGGATGCAAATATTATAATTAGTTCCTGGAAATCTCATGAATACAGAAACAGTTTCCTGGAAAATCTGTGGATATGAATGAGTATGCTAAATATATAGCTGCTGCCAGCAAGTAACAGGTGCGCTCACATTTGCAAAGCTATTTGTGTATGTGCCCAGCTCTGCAATAAAGAATGCCTGCCTTCTAAAACTCCAAATTGAGTCTTAGAGTTTCTCCGATCAACTTTTACAGTAACAGCTCCTTACAGAAAGCTTTCTGTTAATCCTGTTTTGAAGCTTAAAGTCTGGAGGTGCTAAAGGAGTCAGATTTCAGACTACATGCGGATTGAAGACAAATTTTATGAAAATAATAGTTGGTCATATGTTTAATCTAGAACCATGTGCATCTGCTTCTCTCTGCATGGGTTAAAGTAAAAAATTAGTGTGGTTCTCTGTCTAACTTACATACCTTTTGTTATAGATGGGCACAGTAAGAAGCTGGTTGAATGTGCATTCTGGCATGGTTAAGTCTCCTTGTGTTCATTTTTATCACTTCCTCCAGTACTAGTAGGAATCAGTTAGAACAAGCACCTGTCAGGGAAGAGGAAAAAAACCAACAAACCCAACAACCAAAAGTATCTCATCTATAATGTCTGCTTTTTAAAATTACTTACCAGGTCTATAAAATGGAAGCTAAGTATTTGGTATTTTACATTACAATTTTGAAGGATGCTTGTAGTTTGCTAGCACATAGGAATTACATACCATTATACCAGATAACCGAGCTTTCAAGGTGGAGGGAGGAGGTTAAGCAATGCCTGTGGTAGTTTGGAAGTATTGGTCAGTTTTCTTTCCCACCCTCCCCTCCCCAGTTGTTAATAAAGTAGTTACCAAATGAAGCTGAAGGCCATAATCTGGTGAATCAGAGCTCCAGGGGGATCTTATCAATGTATATAAATACCTGAAGAAGGGGTGCTTAGAGGACAGAGCCAGGCTATTTTCAGAGGTGCCAAGTGACAGGATAAGAGGCAATGTGTACAAAAATGCAGGCTGTTCTCTCTGAATATCAGGAAACACTTTTTTACTGTGAGAGTGACAAGCACTGGCACAGGTTGTCCAGAGACATTTTGGAGTCTTCGTCCTCGGAGATACTCGGATGCCATCTGGATGTGGTCCTGGGCAGCTGGCTTTTGGTGGCCTTGCTTGAACAGGAGCATTGGAGAGGTTGATCTCCAGAGGTCCCTTGCTACCTCAGCCTTTTTGGGATAATGTGAAATACAGCTTTCGTATTGACATTACTGACACATTACCCTGCTGTCCAGTGTGTACCTTATGTCTACACAAGATTAGTGGGATAATTGCAGCAAAAAAGAAAACATTTCCCACGAAGGTGTAATGGGAGACCATGTATATCTGTATTGTGCTCATAAGTTAACTGCAACTTCCTTTAGAAAACATTATTGTTGAAAATACTGGGACATAGCTACTGCAGAATCATGCTGCAGCCTTGCAAATGTGCATCTAGTCTGTGTTAATAGTGTGCTGTGGGGACTATTTTTGCACCCAAGCTCACTAATCTCTACTTAATTAACAGGTGAAACTCATGTAAATACTCTTTTCTTTTTTTTTTGACTCTGGCAAGACACCTGGTCAGCATGAAGCATTCTGATGCCTTGTGATAGGCTAGACTTGGTGGGACATATGGACTATGTAATGTGGCATTTACTGACTGCAGCATTGACTCAGCATTTCGATTTGTGTGAGCAGCAGGAATGATTTCATTGATAGTGTCAAAAAAAGATGGAGTACTTTGATGTTTGCCTGCTGTTGGCCTATACGATAAACTTTTTTCTTTGGCTAGTGGAAACAGATACAATGGGCTGTCTTGGTGTTTGTGATATGTACAGTTTTTTTCATCTTACTATGGGAGACAACTTTTGTGTGCTAGCAAATATCTCATTGCAAAATGCATTTGAAGTAATTAAAGGCTTGGCCTTTGCAATCAAGAAATGAAGTGTCGTTGTGGATATGATAGCTTAATTTGTGCATGGGGCAGAAATTTCTGTGCAGATGTAGTTGTTCAGTAAAGTCATCTAACTGCTTTTGCTCAGAGAATTAAAGAAGAAAGGGGTTGGGGAAGGGGCAACTGCTAAGAGTAAATTAGTAAAAAAAGATGAAAACAACCCTAGGTAATACCATATCATCTCTTTTAATTTGCACAGAAAACAAGAATGAGGCCAAAAGGAGACGAACAGAGAGAGTTAAGCGAGAGAAGATAAACTCTACAGTAAATAAAGACTTAGAAAACCGAAAAAGATCCAGGTCTAACAGCCATTCAGACCATAGCAGACGAGGAAGAGGAAGACCTAAGAGTGCCTCAGCCAAAAAACATGAAGAAGAAAGGGGTATGAGAACTGAAAAAATGTTAATTGTGTTTTCTTTTTGTATAAAGACTTTTTTTTATCAATAAATCTTTATACCTTTCAAACCATTTAAGTAAGTAGACTACTTCAGCCAGTACTTGATATCTTAATATGAGGAAGGGGCTGTTTCACATCTGTAGAAAGCTCTGGTTTTGTTTCAGTGTCTGATTGGAACTAACTCCACAGAACTAGTTTGTATTTTTAGCCACTGTATCAAGTTTCAACATCTTTGAAAGCCCTTGGACTGTAGGGTTTAGTAGCTTTTTTTGGTTTCTTTTTTATTATTTTTTTTAAGTACTGCTGCCCTGTATCACAGGGACAAACAATATGATGATGTCTGTTGTCAGAGTGATTAGGGTGACTGGATTGCTCAAGAAGTTCCTTGAAAGCTTTTGGAGAACCAAAATAAAATTGGCATCTTGAGTCAGTACTCTGACCTGAATTTTTTCCTACAGAATAGTGGTTTCTACAGAGTAATGCTCTAGAGGAAAAAATACCTACTGTCTTGCTAAGGTTTCTTGGTGACCTGCTGGTTTTAATCTTTATACAATAAAGAGACGGTTACATGCAGTAGAATAGTCTCAGGTCTTCAAGTATGTGACTATCACTTAGGATTCTTTTGTGGGTTTTTTTGTGGGTTTTTTTTTTTTTTTTTGGAAAGCCTGTTGACACTGTGTTTGCTGTATGTGGTTTTGGGGATATTCATTTTAGGCCTGAATAGTGTATCCAAAAGTTAGCATGGATTTAAAAAGGCTGGAAGGCAGACAGGAGGGGAGTAACAAGACTTTATATAAATATTCAGATCTTCTTCTTAAAACTACTGAAATCTTCAAGCATACCTTGCGGCATTAACTCAGAATTGCTTTGTTTTTTCCTGTCACACCTTACTTTTTGAGAAAAAATGGGTGTTAATCCATTGCAAAGTGAGTTCTTTTAAATTCTAACTTTTCAAAACTAATTTTTGTTGTCTCCTCTGTTTAATGTAAATCTGTTCTTTCTTAAAGTTTCTTTTCTATAAAAACAAAGTACAAATTGGGATTTATTCTTTTTTCAGTGCTTTGGCTGTGGAAGGAGGATATGGAATTTCATTTCTGTATGTTTTTTTGGATGGCAATTGCTTTACTGGAATAGGAATACACTTACAATACCTAATCTCTTCAGTGTTGCATGTGGCTTATTGATGTATGCAGCTTCACAGAATATAGAATTTCCCTATTTGTTATTGATCCAAGCTATACTTTAGCACCAATGGAATCATTTCTAGGCATTTAACTGTGGGTCAAGTTCACACATACTTTTGGTTTGAAAATTTCTGCAAGCTGGTTGGGTTGTCCTATAAAAATAAATAATCTTTGCAGTCCTCTGAAAAAGAGGAAAGCAATCTAAGCAAACAGAAGATCCATTCTCTTAATGCATGTTTTATAGTCTCCAAACCCCAAGAATTCAAAAACATGAGGGATATTTAAAGAATGTTTGTCTGTCCAAACCTGGGCTAAATGTTTTCAACCTTTTGCTGCCTCCTTTGAAGTGTGGCAATATGCAAGTGTTCTGAGGTAGAAATATGGATGCAGTGAGATCTTTGCATGAGACCTCACTGTATGTGCTTTTCTTGGTGTTTGGTATTGTGTTTGGGGTTTTTTTAAGTTGAGTTGCACTTAAGATTGCTTTTGCCTTTTTTGTCCTGTACTACCATCCCATTTACTTGGTGGTGTGACTACTGCTGCTACTTCTGCCTAGGCCTCTTCTGCAGAGCTGATACAGACTTGGGTTTGCACTCACCAGTACAGCACACCTAACTGTATAGAAATAAGTGGGATTAGGATATTTTCTTACTTCTTATTTCTGGGTATGTCAGACTGTAACGTGTAGACCGCTGTGGTGATTATTGGGCAGATTGAAAAAAAAAAAAAAAAAAAACAGCTGTCATGGCTATAAATTCAGTAGAGAACCCATAATTTTGTAAGTGATTATTATAAAATGAGTTGATGTTGACTCCTGCCTTTTCAAATCACTTCTAAAATTGACCTGACAACTGTGTGTGGAGTAATCACTGGGAATTTTATAAATATTCTTCCTTTACCAAACCTGCTGCTTTATAGTGGTGTTTACATAAAAGCGTATTAAGCAACTTTAATTCCTCTACTACAACTAAGGTGATTTTTTTGTGTGACTCATTTTATAGTGTTGAAAATTAGGTCTGGAGCACGGGAAATTAGTTTAGTGTCTCTTGGGCTTCTGCAATGCCTGATGTATCTGTAGATGTAAAAACAGGAGAGCAGGGAATATCTGAATTATAATAGCATGCAAGAGCAGATAATCTGTCAATTTGAAGATCACCCAGTGAAGATTTCCTGCCTAAAGGCACCCATGACATCTGTAGCTTTGTTACTGTGCTTGTCAGGCTCTTTTCGTGCATAGCATGGTTGTTCACAGTTAGGTCTGTGCCTTGGACTAACTGTTCTTTTGTATCTTTTGTGAGTGGCTCACATTAGAGCAAAGATCTGCAGGATTCAACAGCAACTAAGAAGAATAGGAAAAGCAAAAAGGCTTTTAAAAATAAGCTATCTTTCCTGCAGATTTAGTAAGAAGGAATGGAGAGGGAGAAAAGAGGAAGGTGACACTGAGGGGATATGACTGAGTGCTGGGACCCAGAGAATCAGCCACGTGATGACCCTGGAAAATAGGAGATTGTCCCTGCAGGCTTGGCTTTTCAGAATTGTCACTTAGTTTCTTTGTCAGAAATGATACAATCTATTTTGAAAATACCTTCATAATAATTCAATTGTGATTTTGTTGTGGAGATGGTATAATTTTTGTTGTACTGTGTGGGACTGCAATACCAACCAGGCTTGTTCCGAGGCTGCCTTGTTACCTACACAACAGCCTTGATTATATTAAAACAAACAAAAAACCTCTCAGATGGTGGAGGAAGTGGTATTGGTTGTTCAGAAAGAGAAGTGTCAAGTGAGACTAAGTAGGAGTAGCCTGGAGTCTTACTAAAGCATATTTGATACTTAACAAGGGGATAATCTTTATAAAATTATGTACATTTCAGTATCTTGGTAATACTTAAGCTGAACTGAAGTTTTCCAGTAATTTCCGACTATATTATTTGTACATTTTCTTGCCCAATGTATGCATTTAGGGTAACTTACTGTCTTGGGTAGTCAATTTCAGAACTTTGGATTTTGAATTAATGCAAAATCTGTGAGGGGGGAGGATCCATTTTTGATTTATACATAATCATATTTTAAGGGTTGTGGGTCTAGTGGGTTGCAGGAGATCTGGGATGTGAGGCATGCTCCAGAAAGACTGATATTTTCACCTAAATAGCCTCTTAGTTGTATAGCAAAATACCTGGTCTCACAAAAATAGTATTGTAATTCTGTAAGACAGTCTTTTCCTAATAACAGAAAAATTAGTCAAAACTACTTCTAGGTAAGACTGAAGTGAAAAGTTTTAATAGTGTCTGTAGAAATCACAGTATCCTATGAGTAGCAAATGATAAAATGTCATGCAGGTGCAAGCTCTTCACTAGGTACTCACAAGAAGGAGGATTGTTTTAAGAATGTTTAAAGCTTACAAACCTGTGTTAATCCCTGATCCTGTTTGAGATCA
The DNA here is from genome assembly GCF_034315485.1 of Pezoporus occidentalis. NCBI lineage: Eukaryota > Metazoa > Chordata > Aves > Psittaciformes > Psittacidae > Pezoporus > Pezoporus occidentalis. The sequence goes on along the minus strand of NW_026914796.1, from coordinate 163,416 downwards.
AGATTTTAATTCTTCAAAGGTGAAGTCTGTCAGAGCAAGCCAGTACTGTGGGAGGACAGGGTGGAGGGGAAACCTGAGAAATCTTTTTTGCTAAGAATTCTACAATCTGTTAACAGTTTTTAACTTTGCTGGGTGCTGACATACTCAGGTGGTGGTTGGATTGTTTGGTTTGGAAAAAATGAAGAAAGGGCAGGGGTTTAGATATGAAAATGGAAAAGGATAATGTGGAATAACCAGTGTGTGTAGTGTCTGTGGTCAGAACCGCTCCCAGTGTTGTTAATTTGTAAATAGGAGGGAGGAAGTAGAGCAATGCAGACTGGGTGTATGTATAGAAACTGAGTTACCCTTACAGGGTAGGAGTAGCAAAACTCAGTTTCTTAACTTTCCTTTCAAACTCAGTACACTAGAGAATATTGTCTTGTGTAGCAAGGGATAAGGAAGAAATCACTTAAGATTCCAAATAACAGGCAAGCTTCAATTTGACTTATTTTGCTAAGTAGGTGTCCTGGATTCACATTAAAAACTGATGCATCTTTGTGTGCCCAGGCTCTCACTAAGCAATTTTACTTGCAGGGAAAGTTGAGCTCATGTGTGATTTAAGTTGTCTAGAAATCTTTAAGTAGAGGTGTTTGTTGCTGTGCTGTGTTCTGATTTAATACTTTTCCGTATTAAATCAGAACATGCTGTGTTCTGATTTAATACTTTTCAGTATTAAATTAGCACACAGTGGTAAAGGATTTTTTCAGGTTTTCCCCCTTTAGTAGTTTAATACAAGCACTTGAGTGCTTGTATTCCCCCTTTAGTAGTTTAATACAAGCACTTGACTTCACAGGGGAGGCAGTCTGTTGGAATGGTGTCTGTAGCAGTAACAAATGTGAAGCCAAGTCTAAAAGTTTTGTTACGAATGTGGACCCATGGCGGGGAAGACTGTGTGAGAAGGTGGAGATATGAGGTGCTGGGATTCTATGAGTTTGCCATATGTTACTCTAACTTACTGGACTTGAGCACTGCAGTATGAAAAGTTCTTGACGGCTTGCTGCTGTGTGTCTGTAGCATTGAAACAAGCCACCATGACCAGAGGGAATGCAGAGGCTTTCACTTGCTCACTGAGGTGTTGGCATTGTTCTGTATCTGGGATAAGATTGAAAGTCTGCAGTATAGAAAATCCAGAAATGTTCAAGGTGAGATATTTGGAACCTGACTTCTGCCATGTATCTGCTTGTTAGTTTTGGACACTGTAAATAAACCTTGGGTTTCTGGTACTTAGGTGTAAAATAGGGGGACAAATGTCATAATTAGTGAGGATATAATAAAGTACCTTTGTTTTCTAGGATGGGAGGTGTTTATGTAAAGGAAAAAAACAAAAAACAAAAAACCCCAAAACCCAAACAAATTTAAAAACCCAACAAAAAACCCCAAATAAAACGCACAACCAAAAAAACTATAAACGCCCACCATAAAACCTGGAAGGAAACTTGGATACTTGTTTTTGTCAGGAATCAATATAATGTTAACAACTCATTCTTTCTTCATTGTTAACAGAAATTCACTCATGCTTTTGGATGACTAATTCTGTGGCTCTTCTAGCACCTTTGTTCATTCCTTCCTCCTCTTTCTCAGTCCTTCCATGCGTAGGAGTTGACTGTTAACTTCTTTTCAATTCCAGTGCTCCATTCCACGTAATTTATTAAACTTTGTGTAACATGCATTAACTTAAATGGAAAAAGCTTCTAATAGTGACTTTTTTTTCTTCTACAGAGAAACAAGAAAAAGAAGTTGACATGTATGCTAACCTTTCAGATGAAAAGGCCTTTGTATTTTCAGTGGCCTTGGCGGAAATAAACAGAAAAATTATCAATCAAAGACTTATTCTGTAACTTGTAAACACAATCTGATGCATTTATATGCAGAATTGCTAGTGTATTTCCAAGGTGTCATGGGCTCTCGGAAAGTGTTTTGTCTGTACTGACAAGGACCATGGTATTTCTTTTTAAAATTCTGCTGCTGTTCTTGGAAATCTGTCTCTACAAGTCAGAAAGAAAGAGTTCACAAGATTGTGTTATGAAAAATCATAAAGCAGATGTTTTACGCCTTGAAGACAAATGCCCAGAGAGACTGCACCCATTCCAGAGCACTTCTTTTAAATTTCCTGCCAGAAATGCAATATTTTAAATATTTCCAGAAATAAATGGTTTTCCTTTAAAATTATATATTTCAGATTCTTCAGCTATATTCCAGTTTATGTATGTATAGTTCACATAACTTTTTAATAAATTGATACTCCAATATTTTATTGAACTGGGCATTAAGTACATGTGTGGTATTTAGTATGTGTTGGTTTTAATCCTCTTAGAAATCTGGTATTCTTCCTAGCTGTGACTTTAGATTTGCACTTTTTTAAAAGGTGTGATATAATTGATAGAAAACTAAAGTGGTTTCACTTTGGGGGGTTATTCTGCTTGAGAACTTCAAATTGTTCATTAATTCTGTCTAGAAAATGATTCCCTGTTACACAGTGTTGTTTAAAAATTGCATAACTTTTGGGGTCAGACCCAGAAGTTTGAGAACTAAGTGCTGTTTTGTAACAACTATTTGCTGGGTGTCAGCCTTGTCCAGGTGGTAAGTATTTCTCCCAAACTCTTAGCCCACTACTGGAGAGGGAGAGAAGCAGGTGTCAGAAATGCAGATCTGCTGCTAGCATCTTCTTACTGGGTATTGCCAAAAGACAAGAGGAATGTTAGTGCCATTTACTGTCAATAGCTTTTCTGTCTGTCTTTTGAAAGTAATTCTTAGCAGTATTGTTTTTTTGACTTGTGACTGTAAACATCAAAGCAAAAGTCTACCTGAATGTACAAAATGTGCTATTTTGATAGAAAAAGGTTTGGGGAAGACATTCAACAAAGTCGTCTTTGTATGGTATAGTGCAATTTTGGCCCAAACCCTTACTTTAGTAAATATACAGGGTTTGTCTTGCCAAGGAGAAAGAAAAAAGAGCTCAAGCCCTGTAAAATCCTGGGGAAGCAGGTGCAGGAGGTAATTGCATTCATAAAACCTGTCATACTAGCTTTTTGTCACCTTTCATTCACTCTTTTCTAAGAAGGGGAATGCAACTAAATGTATTTTCTTATGTATTACTCATGCTTTTCAGTATTGCGTTACTGAGTACTGAGAATTACCTAATGAGATTATGCTACAGAACTGATCTCTGGGTAGAAGCAGAGGTTTTTATTAATAAAGCTAGGCTATCAGATATTGATTGTTAGTTATTTCTGAAGGGGAAGAGCTATGGTAGTTTTGAGTTAAGCCACAAGGGACAGACTGATCAGATGGAAGCTTTGTAAGCAGAATCAGGAAACTTGGAAAGTGATTTCTAATTCTTAACTCTAAAGGAGTAATTGGGTTCCTTTTAAGACTGGATGAGAGGAATGGATGTGAAAACGCACTTAAACCACTAATACACACTTGTCTTTATTCCAGTAAGCAAGGAATTGTGAGCGCAAAACCTAACTTCACTACATCATGCAGGTTTCTGCTTTCCACAGCTATAGCCTGTCACAGATACCAGTAGTAAGGACACATGTGTAACTATTAAGGATAGAGGATATGTTTGCATGGTAAGTTATTAAGTCAGAATGACAGAAGAGAAATTCTGATTTTGACAATTTGAGGATATGATCAGGCTTGTGTTGTTTCTGTTGGTAGAATGCAGCCCGTTTGGTGCTCTGACCTGCGTTTCTACAGTAATCTTTTTGTTTCTGCTCTGTACATGGAGTCAGTGATCCTCGGAGACCACTGTTAATGTGTATTAGATATGGCAAAATTTAAATTAGAATTTTTATATATAGATTGGTGACTTCTCTGATAAGTACACAAAAATACGTTCATATCTCTCAAAAGCATAATGCTATTTCTTTCTCTTCCTTGCTGGAGCCTCTTGAAATAGTGGTTGATTTCTGTTTCTGCACTTCCTCCCTTTAACTTCCCCAGGTCTCTTCTGTCAGCTCTTTCCCACTTGTCATAGAATCATAGAATACTTAGGGTTGGACAGGATCTTAAGATCATCAAGTTCCAACCCCCCTGCCATGGACACGGACACCTCATGGTAAACCAAGTCACCCAAGACTCCATCCTGTCTGGCCTTGAGCACTGCCAGGCATGGAGCATTCACAACTTCTTTGGGCAACCCATTCCAGTGCATCACCACCCTCACAGTAAAGAACTTCTTTGTTATATCTAACCTAAACTTCCCCTGTTCAAGTTTGAACACATTACCCCTTGTCCTGTCTCTGCAGTCCCTAATGAAGAGTCCCTCCCCAGCATCCATATAGGCCCCCTTCAGATACTGAAAAGCTACTATGAGGTCTCCACGCAGCCTTCTCTTCTCCAGGCTGAACAGCCCCAACTTTCTCAGCCTGTCTTCATACGGGAGGTGCTCCAGTCCCCTGATGATCATCCTCGTGGCCCTCCTCTAGACTTGTTCCAACAGTTCCATGTCCTTTTTAGGTTGAGGACACCAGAACTGCACACAATACTCCAGGTGAGGTCTCATGAGAACAGAGTAGAGGGGCAGGATCACCTCCTTTGATCTACCGGTCACATTCCTTTGGATGCATCCCAGGATATGGTTGGCTTTCCGGGCTGCGAGTGCACACTGAAGCCAGCTTGCGTTCAGTTTCCCATTGACCAACACCCCCAAGTCCTTCTCCGCAGGGCGGCTCTGAATCTCTTCACTGCCCAACCTGTAGCTGTGCCTGGGATTGCTCCGACCCAGGTGTAGGACCTTGCACTTGGCATGGTTAAACTTCATAAGGTTTGCATCAGCCCACCTCACGAGTGTGTCAAGGTCCCTCTGGATGGCATTCCTTCCCTCCAGCGGATCAGCCGAGCCACACAGCTCGGTGTCATCAGGAAACTTGCTGAGGGTGCACTCAATTCCACTGTCTGTGTCAGCGACAAAGATGTTGAGCAAGACCGATCCCAACACCGACCCCTGAGTAACACCACCCGTTACTGGTTTCTTACTGGACATTGACCCATTGACCACAACTCTTTGCATGCGGCCATCCAGCCAGTTCTTTATCCACCGAGTGGTCCACCTATCAAATTGATGTCTCTCCAATTTAAAGACAAGGGGGACAGTGTTGAACGCTTTGCACAAGTCCAGATTGATGACATTTAACTGCTCTACCCCTGTCCATCAGCTCTGTAGCCCCATCAGAGAAGGCCACCAAATTGGTCAGGCAGGATTTCCCCTTAGTGAAGCCATGCTGGCTGTCACCAAGCACCTTGTTGTTTTTCATGTGCCTTAGCATGCCTTCCAGGAGAATCTGCTCCAAGATTTTGCCAGGCACAGAGGTGACGCTGACTGGTCTGTAATTCCCTGGGTCATCCATTTTCCCCTTCTTGAAAATGGGGCTTCTATTTCCCTTTTTCCAGTCATTGGGAACTTCACCTGACTGCCATGATTTTTCAAATATGATGGACAATGGCTTAGCAACTTCATTCACCAGCTCCTTCAGGACTTGCAGATGGATTTCATCAGGTCCCACGGACTTGTGTACATTCAGGTTCTTAAGATGGTCTCGAACCAGTTCCTCTCCTACACTGGGCCTAGGGTCTTCGTTCTTCCAGTCCCTGTGTCTGCCTTCCAAGACTTGGGTGGTGTGGTCAGAGCATTTGCCAGTGAAGACCGAGGCAAAGAAGTCCTTCAGAACCTCAGCCTTCTCCAAATCCAGGGTAGCCAGTTCTCCCAATAGCTTCCAGAGAGGGTCCACATTGTCCTTAGTCTGTCTTTTATTTGTTACATACCCATAGAATCCCTTCCTGTTATCTTGCACATCCCTTGTCATGCTGTTTTTCTTCTAGTTGCTTTGAGACAGCTATAGTGGAAGCAGGTGGCCTTGAAAATATTTTAGGCAGAGAGTGGTTGCCAGAGGATCTTGTAAAGTAGGAGTCCTGGCTTTCTTTTCCCACCAACCAGAAACAAATCGTTCTTTCCCATATAGACGGAATACTTCAGCATCTTTCAAAAGCCCTGGTAACTCTGACTTTGGAACACCAAGACACAGGTTTCTTGGAAGTTAATGACTGAACTGTAAAGTGTATTGTATTCTGCATTGTGTGTAATAGGCAGCAACATGATGGCATGTGAAGAGCTCTTTCACTGTTAGAAATGATCAATGGATGAAACACTGTGGCAAATCAGTGTAGATTATAGTTGTACAATGTATTGGCACAGCTAGATGAGGAGAGAGTAAAATTGTATTTAATGTAGCTCTGACTTACTCAGAACTGAAAGCATGGTTTCCAAGCATGAATAAATGTGGTAACACTTCAGGAAGCTGCTTATGCAGTTTTTTTTGTGGTTCCAATTCCAGCATAAGATTTTAGTCCCTGCTTTTGAATGTCTTTGTGGTTCAGTCTAACTTAATTTGTTTCACTGCATTTTGTGGCATGAGACCTCACACAGAAAAATAGTGGTCTTTCACAAAAAAGTGAATTGGGCTGTGATTTAATTAACTTGAAAGATGATCAAGTATCTCACCATCACAAAAATACCACTCCACCTCCATACTGCCTCTACATGTTGACTTGTCCAGCTAGATAATCTTGATATTTTGAACTGAACAGTTTAGAATTGTAGTGGAGAATGGTCTGGTGATAAACCACTATCTAGAAAGTTCTGCTTTCTGTCACTTCTTTTCCTGTTTTTCCTGTCTTTTTTTTTTTTTCCCAGAAGAGCTATGCTTCCAGTGTTTATAACTGTGTGATAGCAGTGTGCCAGACTGCCAAGCAGGCTCACAGTTCAAATTCTGGCTGGAGGTTTGTCTGTATTTACTATGATCTGCTACTAGATGGCAGCCTTATTCCGAAGACACTGGAGTAAGGCTTACTGTCTAGTCAGGCATTCTTACTATTGATATTAAGGTAGAGCAAAGTATTCAGTTTTCAGTGAATGCACACAAAGTTTATTTTTTCTTAGAACATCACTCATAGCATGGAAGCTTAAATCCTGCTAAGGTGTTACTGGCTATCTAGGCTAAAAGTAGGTAGTAGTAGTAGTAGTAGTAGTTGTTGTGTGGGGTGTTCACTCTTGGGCTGTGACAATGGGTAGAGATGAATATTGTGTCAAGACCAAAGAACTCTGAACTTTCAGTTGGCACTTTAATAAAAAATGGCTTAGGAAACTCTTCTTCACCTGCCCTAAAGTCCCATAATGTAAGTTTTCTTTGGTGAAATTTTACCGACATCTCTAATTTTCCTATTACTTTTATACTGTTATAGCTGATTTAAAAAAAAAAAAAAGTTGAAAATGGGGCAAGATATTAGGGAATACTTCACAGATTATCATCACCCTGTGGCTGGCCAGCAGGCTGTACAGAGAAGAAGACTGGAATTAAGATACTTACTTCAAATATCAGGTCCCAGACTAGGTGTTTGGGTTGGTTTGACTTAGTGCTTTTTATTTTTATTTCTTAGATTTTTTTAGTGCTTTTTTTTCAGGGTGGAACAGGGATTCATGTAGGCTACTAGCAGCACTGTATCTTTTCTTTGTATCTTGGACTATATTATCAAGAATGCTTAGTATCTCACTGCCTAACAGGACATGGTGCTTGACTGTTTTCTTGAGCGTATTGATAACCTTTCAGGTATTGATAACCTGTAATTAAATAGTGTAACCAGAAAGTCTTACGCCACTTTTTAGCTTAAGCCTTTTTGAATTGCTGTTCTCCAGAATATGGTTTCTCTGCATGCATGAACATGTGCAGGTATTGTTGGTGTGCAATATTGTATCTCTGGGTGTATCTGAAAAAGTATGTTTGGCTTAGAAGTGTGCATTTCAAGCAAATCTCATAATAGCCTATTACTTCCAGTTTTTATGTTTGCATCTTGGAATGGTCTTGGGGAGCAGGAATAAGGTTTCTTTTACAAAAAAACCTGACCTTGAAGATGTCCTTCAGCTGTTAGCGAGTTCTTGGTCTGTAGGAGCAGGTCTAGCTGTAGCAGGTGTTGGGCCCTGAGTACCAACTGTTTCACTCTACGGATTTCCTGTTGTGCCTCACTTCTTGTTAAAGAAAATACAGCAGAGCAAATTTTAACAAGTTCAACCAATGCTTTCAGGTGAGTCTATAAAATGATTTATCCCTTAAAGTATTAACAATGTCACGAGTGTTTTGTAGTTGACTTTCTAGGGTTTTATTTCACTGTGGATTCTGGCAAATAAACCTCTAGTGAATCTAACCATAGCATTTCAAGTAGTTGCTGTCCCTTTATATATTTGCCTATATATTTGCCTTTATATATTTGCCTTTTTGGAGGTTGCCACATAGATAGCAGTGTGATAGGACATCCCCCTCTCTTGTTTAGGTTGTCATTTTCAAAACTCACTAGCAGTTACAGAATTTGAACAGTCTGGCAGCCCTGAAGTTGTAACTGATTAAGCAGTTTTTCTGTTGAGATGAGGATGATCAAATTTGATGCCTTATGTCTAATCAGGCACTGCAGAAATACACTGCATGATTTCAGTAGATATTGTGAATTCATAATGAACTGAAAGTATCTGTAAAACAATGTAATAATGTTGGGTTTGTTTGGGTTTTTTCCTGCTCTTACTTAAAAAAAAGTTGTTCATAGCTGCTGGCTGTTGATTGGCATGTGCAATCTAAATAAAAAGCAAGAAAATGTATTAGCCATAAAGCAGTGGAAACTGATAAATCTGTGGGTTTGGGTTTGTTTGTTTGTTTTGCCAGAAAAAAAACTTAAACCTGCTTTCAGTGAAGTTATTTAATTTCAAGCTCATTAATTATTTGGTGTCACCATGCAGCATATCCCCCAGCAAAGAGTCAGGTACCCCTCCCTCATCTTCTCCCCATCCCCTATAAGCTGCTTTTCTTGGTGCTTCTTAGCATTGCACATAGAACCAGAACTCGATTTCAAACACAGCTGTCTTCAATTGTATCATAAGTATTAATAAATACTATATTTAATCCTGGACTGTGTTGAAGACCATAAAATGCCGTTAAGAACAGTGAGTGCTCCAGATACCGGGAGTGCAAATGTTAACAGTCTGGCAATTTTCCAAGGGTCAGTGCTTTTTGTTTCGTCTTGGAATAAACAGCTTTTGAGCTGTACTGAAGATAGCTTGCTAAAAAAAAAGAAAAAACTTTAGCTTGAGATCAAAGTTGCTTTATTTGGAGAAATTGTGGAGCAGAATGTGTGTGTGTGTGTGTGTAAATGCACATGTGAGCACATGTAATAGTGAGATTCATGGTTGAAGTCTATGTAGGTGGTCTGGACCCCAGGTCCTGATCCTCAGCAGCAGTATATAGTGTTTCATCTAAGGTCACTGAACTAGCTGGAGCAGGAGGTGAACCAGGAGTTCTGATTTTCAGTAAAACAAGTAAATGAGACTGAGTGCTACACTGATTTTACTGGCATTGCACAATAGTTTGTAATGTGTTTGAAAGTAATGTTTGTTTATGGAGTTTACTTCTTTGACAAAGAAATTAATTCTGATGTATTAAAGGACATTTTTGTTTAAGTAAAGGGATATATTTCATTAACAGCATAGTTCATGAATCTTTATATCTAAATATGTCCTAAGAGGTGTAGTAGGTATTAAACCTACCTTGTGAAATCACAGAATGTCCTGAAGGTAGCACAGGGTTTGTCTTAGAACACCAGACAGAAGTCAAAGAAAAGGCATGAATGTAAGAAACTCTTGAATGGCTCTTTATTTTGCCCGAGACTGTCAGCTGGCGGAATGCCTTAAAACTAAAAAATGTTGATTTGTGACCTCCAATGAAAGAAGTTAGAAATGCAAGGTTCATTTTTTTTAAAGTTCACTGGGGAAACTGTGTTACTGTAGAATGAGGGTTAAGATATAATTGCTTTTTACTTTAGCCTTCTGAAACAGTGGAGGATAATGATTACTTCCTGTTATTTTGAAAAAGTAACAAATCTCTGTTCTTTCAGACAGAGCAATTCCAAAGAATGAATGTTGTGGTTTAAGCCCAGCAGTAACTCCTCCTCTTCTCCCTCCCCTTCTACTCCCTCAGGGTGGGATGGGGAGGAGAATGGAAGGAATGTAAATCCCACAAGTAAAGAACAGTCCAAAAACTAAAGTACAATACAAAACTAGTACTACTACCACTAATAATAATGATAAGGGAAATAACAAGGGGGGAGAATATAAAACTAAAAGGGGAAAGGGAAAAAAATAACCCAGCCTCCAAAAATGCAATAAACACTAGTGATGCACAATATAATTCCTCAGTATCCACCTACTGATACCTAGCCTGATTTGAGCAGTGATCTGGGCTTTCTGAGTAACTCAGTTTATATACTGAGCATGACGTGCTGTGCTGTGTTACAGAATACTGCTTTGGCTAGTTTGGGTCAGGTGTCCTGTCTCTACTTCTTCCCAGCTTCATGTGCCTCTCCTCACTGACAGAGCAGGAGAGACTGAAATGTCTTTGATCAGGGTAAGCACTACTGAGCAATAACTAAAACATTGGTGTATTATCAGTGTTATTTTCATACTACAGCCAAAACGCACCACTGCACCAGCTACTAGGAAGGAGAAAAATAACTGTTAAAGCTGAACCCTGTTACAGCTGAACCCAGCTGAACAATACACTAAATTATGAAATGCTTAAGACATTGAGATATATCAAGTCTTGTCCAAGTCTAGTCTGATTCAGAGCCTGGTGCTATAGTTTTACCTTTCAATTCCATTGAAAAAGAAGAAACTCAGTCATGCACTTCTCATTATTAGCCACTGTTTTAGCTGCAGTGGGGTTTCATTATATGGCAAAGGGAGGGAGGTCATTGCAGCTCACTCCAGACGTGGGGACAAGGAAGGAATGGACCAAGCTAGGAATGGTGAGGAGATTAAGAAGAAAAGTTAGACTTTGATAGAGAAAGAAGGGTATAACGATGAGAATTAAAGATGAGTGTGTTAAGGCTGTTTGGAGAGAGACATGGAGACCTCCCGTAGAATATTGTGACGGTGAAGTCGGTGCACGTGTGTCAGATTACTGAACATGTGAGAAGGAGCAAAGCAATTCAGAGAACAACAGAGAGGTGAATGGAGAGGTGCTGAATTTGTGGGAAGAGTGAGGATACTGTTACTCAAGCTGTTCTCAGAGCTGAGCCTTTCCTTTTTACCTAAAAATTAGGTAGTTTGAGAAATCAATTCTCCAGGGGCTAGACTCTTTTTTAAGTCTGTTGTATAGGCTTCCCCATGTGTATCCGTAGTTGTGAGTTTACTGGGCTTTTCTTGTGGGAAACATTCAGATGCAATGTGGAAGATAAACAAGATCCCTCTCCACTACTGGGAGAGGGACTGACAGTGTTAATCCTTGTTCTTCAGAGCTGATTGAAAATAAGGAAACATTTTGTAAGGAAGGTTTTTGAGGACTGGAATGAATCTAGTTAGTGAACACTGATTTAAAAAGAAAAAGTAAAGCCAGCAATCCAGACTGCCGAAGTTAAACTACATCTAAAATGCTTAACCTCTGAATTTCAAACTCAAATGTAAAGTAATCCTATAAATCTGATTTCTATGTATATGTTCATTGGACATACAATTTTGTTGCAGCATTTATATTTTGGGGGGCTTACTCACAGAAATGGTGTTTTCTCAAGTTAATAGACCATTGAAAGAGAGCTTGTAATGTCCAACTATGCTTTGTGGTTGCCCCAGTCTGGACAAGAAGGTATGAGTTAGTTCTTTATAAAAATACAGATTGGTGAGTGTGCAAAGTAGGTACTTGATAAAAATCTATCATCCAATGCAAATGACAGTCTGCTTATCGCATCTTCTGGGAAAGATGCTTGATCTGATCTCACAACTGTAGGTTTCTGATGGGTGAGTGGAGGAATGATGTAAAATTTTTCTGTTTTCTGTTTTGTTTTGGGTTGTTTTTTTTTTTCAGAAGGTTACCTCTCCATGTTAAAAACTAGCAGGCTGTTGAATAGTAAATCTGTTACAAAAGTGCTTTGTAAAAGAGAATATGGCAAAACTAGAATTAATCTTTTTGTTGTTCATTCCTTCACTAGTGGAGACCAGAAGGGTGTCTGCCTTACATCCTGAAGCTGTTGCTGCCTGTAGGGCTCACCTGTGTAACAGTGCTGTGAGCTATCTAAAAGTAAGAGTACTACCAAGAAAGTGGACCCCATCCTTACAGAGAAGGTTTGAATCTGTTCTCCTTTGGACCTTTTTTATGACCATCAAAGCCAGGTTTGCTATGTAAGGTGGTATGCTTTGAATGCATACCATGTTACAAAAGTCCTCTACCCATGCTTGCCAAGAGACAAAGTTGATACTGAGTTACTCTCTTAATTTGTTTTTATGGTGACTGTAATTATTTTTGAAGTGTTTGCTATGTAACCTGCCTTTTTAGTGACTTTGTTCAGCTGCAGATATACCCATCAGCTTTGGCAGCTGGAACAAGAGCAGAATAATGAAAGAATGAAAACCTGCTGACAGTTGTATTTGAGCTTTTCAGGCAGGATTCATTCTAGTGCAGGTCTTTGTGAGCTAATGAAGTTAATGCAGAGCTTTAGATACTGTTCTTTTAAACAACAGCAGCCTGCCTAAAGCTGCTAGAGTTTTCCTTCTGAAACAGTGGTAATGAACGCTGCAGGTTTAAAAACTGAATATAATTTGAGGTATCTAGGCTTGGGGATGAGTTCCTGTGTAAATGGGATTTATAGACTGAATATTAATGAGGTGGGGAGGGTGGGGAAGCTTTCAGACCTGGCCTTTAATACTAATCCATTGTGAGTGGAGCAGCTCTAGAAATGCGCTGATACTGGCGCAGGGACAACCAGGAATTGACTGCTCCTAGAAATGCCTTGTCAATCAAAGTCTTCACAGACTCCTGAATACTGATCAGATATAGAAAGGGACTTGAGCATTTCTCATATCAATACCCTGCCTGCTAATTCTGTCTGCATTTCCCTGGAGCACTACGGTATGCTGGCATTCAGTTCTAGCTTGTTGCATGGATGGAAGCATAATGAAAGGGTAAGTTATTGGTAGAATTTGGAAATCCCTTTTCAAAGAGAACTGTGAATCTTCAGTTAGATGTTTTGGGCATAGTCATGAGTTAAACTGGGTGACATCAGTGTTACTAGCTCCCTGTCTCTGATTACTGGTGACAAAAGGATCTAAAATACTTAAGTAATTTATTAACTTTTAAGTGTGTTTGAAAGTAATGTGCCAGGGGACTAAAGCTTCTCCTTACTTATTCTCAGGAATGTTAATTCTCTGTATTAACAATTTCAGCAAAGGAATGTTGTTTAGATTATAAATTCTCTAAAAATGGAATGTGCTTGTGGAGTGTACCTCCTGTCAATTCACAGAGGCTGATGTTGGGTGATGAGAGAGGTCACCCCAAGAATGCTAAGCCCCTTCATTTTGCTCTGTATTTATGCAAGGACTTGGCATATCTGTCAGCAGCAGGCTGGACAAGCTAGTAATAACAGCTAGCCTCTTAATATTACCTTTTTCCTTTTCTTGGTCTTTGAATGAGCTGATCTAGCTGTCAAACACCTCTTTTGGTTTGAAGGAGGAGTTTTGGAGTTTAAGCACAGCAGATTCAAAGAGTTGCTCTAAAAGCTGAATTAGTAACCTTGATCTTTATGTAATTTTTTGGATGTTAGATTTCATGATTTTTTGAAAAACTTTGCATTTACTCTGTAAGTAAATAATGTCCTGTGAAATCTGCAAAGCCTGGACTGGTTACCTCTACTCAAAAGAAGCACTTTCGTTGCTTCTAGCTCTTAGTATTATAGGGCAAGGCACCAAACTCTATTTTGACTTGTCTGTAAAATCAAATAGGCTTTTCCTTGGTACTAAAGAAAATGTAGTCCCATGTCCATTGCCTGTTTTCTGTCCGCAGCAATACATTTAACTTTCTAGAAAGGAAACTATTTCCTTGTTGTGGATTGGATGTTACATAGTTGCTCCTGATCTGTTGATTTTAATACTCTTCTGAAGAAAACACAGTCCAGAATGGGCATTGTAAGATATGAAATTAAAGTGGGGGAGAGAAAAGCTCCGATTTTATTTTTCTCTGATGCTAAAATGGAGAAAAAGCAGTCAGTGAAGCTCATAATCATGATAATTATATTCTTAATACTAATTAATAAAAATACTGCAGGAAAGTGTTGTCTTACACTACAGTCCTGTATTTAGATCTGATAATGGAAGGTTGCAGGCTAAGCATTGCTTGTTCTGGAGTGCTTGTCAAATTTCCTAAAGGATTCTCTTTGTCATGCAAGCTTTCCCCTGTAGCGTGGTGCTTACATGATGTACATGCCTTTGCTGCCAGATTAATAGAGTCTCTTTATTAAACCTGGAGTAACAACATAATTATTTGTGCTATTGGAGTAAGACACAAATGTATTAACAATACTCAGACTCAGGGAGGGCAAAAAAGTATCTCCTGACTCATTTGTTAAGCACTACACCTTTTGAACAGGAGTAATATTTGTTGTTTTCATAGGATCTGGACTAGGGTTCTCTAATTCATACAATCAAGTTACACATTAATAAAAGCTTACAGCTGAGTTCAAGAGCTTGATGCCCCTGTGGATAGTCTCCTCTCCAGCTGAGAGTGGTTGGATAGTGTTCCTCGTGCAAATGCCAGGAATACTGCTGGAGCTGCTGCCAGAAAGCATCCAGGTGTTTTACCCTGTCCAGGCAAAATGGCTCAGCAGCAGTCTCATTGCTTAATGCCTGGGAGACACCAGTTTTCCTGCACCATTCTATGGAGCTAGCTGATGCATCTTAAAATTTTTGGGACAGTGATCTAGAGTTTATGGACTGGGTTTACCTTTTAAAAGAGGGATATAATAGTAATAGTAATCTAGTAATAATAGATTATAAGGCTCTGAAAATGTTCTGTGGGCTAGGGAGAGTTTAACTCCTTTACAGTTGAAAAACCAAGGCACAGAGATGGAGTCAGAAATTAGGCAGAAGTCTGGCAGTTGAGACTGGCCTCACATTTGTGGAGGTCTACATGTAATGTCTTGGGCAGCTTAACGTGGCCTGTGTCCCTTTACCAGGACGTTAGACTGCTAACCTCTTGGTAGAGCTCTCACCTCTATGAGCTACCGTCAAATCCCCCTGTACCACTAGGCCACCCCTAGTCTTTTCAGTTGTTTGGTGAATGGCCTGAAAAATATTCCATGCCACGCAGTAGGAAATACCTGCAGCACAGCAAGCATGGCCATCTTCTCGCTGGCTTTTGCCCTGTAAGAGGTTCTCATTCACCTTAACTCACTGGTTTTGTGTGTACTCACATTGTTTTGTTTGTTTGGTTTTTTTAACAGCATATTAGTTATCTTGCAGAACAAACCCAAGTGGAAACAGAGCACTCATTTTAACTGTGAGAGGGCTAGCCAGATCTATACCCACACCTCTGGACCTGACTCTCTTAGACCATAATGATAAAGGTACAGTATCTTACCTCCATTGCTCCCTTGATTATTTTAGGGGAGAGTGCATGTGCACTCATCTTGTAGTGAAACATGCTTTTGGTTTTGATTTATGCAGTGAAGACATGGCCCATGCTTAGCCCACATACTGCTGTCTGAAGTGCTTGTCCAGCTGCTCAGAGGCCTCTGGTCCCTAGTGAATGGCTGTCATTTTGTGTACCCACACCTGATGTGATTCATGTTAATGTTAGGTCAGCTGTAGCTAGTAATCAAATGGCTAATTCTTGTTGGCAAAGTGGGAGAGAAATGCACAGCACAGATGAAAAGCTGTTTTGCATCTACATCTCCAGAACTTGGTTTCCTTCTTAGATCGTCCAGCATCTTGGTATCTGTTGTCTTTGTATATTTCTGTTCCACTGACATGATCATTTAGGTAAGAACTCCAAGATGATATGTATTTTACACAGGGCAAAATAAAAAGGAATTCATTAGTTGAGGACCAAATGCATGTGGAGGGACATTATTTAGATACAGTATGCTTGCTTCTTAGGTAGAAAAAACATTAGAAGTTTCTCAGTGTAGGCATATATGTGAACCCCTGGATGGACTTTGTAGGAGAGTTGTGTGAAGACTTCTGTTTGATTGAAAGGTATTTTACAAACTGAAGTAAATGGCTCAGTGTGCCTAGCATCAGGCTGTAGAAACAGTGCTTCAAGGCATAAATGGGTATGTGACTTCTGGTGGAGGATGAATATTTGTCCTTTTTTGTTCATTCTTTTGGTCCCTCTGTTCCTATGCTGAAGAAATTGGAAATAAAAGAGATTAAAAATAATGTTATGTTAAGGCAAACATTGTACAGCAATAGTCAGTGTCATTGAAAAACAGAACAGTCAAATGAATGACAGTCTTGTCAGTGCTTGGCTGAAGCAAACATGCTGTCCTTGAGTTACAGCTAAAGCAAAGTTAAACTGAGCAAAAATAAGCAAAGGAACAGAGAAATGCAAAGAAGGGACTCTTAGTGACTCAAGAGGCTCGGCTGTGGTCTCCCATTGTTTCCACACCTTACAGTAGCTGTTATCACTGGTTCAGGAAGTGAGCTGCTGGGATATAGATAGAGCTTAGTACTGCTGATAAGAAAGTGAAATTATTGAAATGCCTGGTGCAGTGTTAGATAAGATGAAATGCCTGGTTTATCACACAAGCAGAATTCTAGCAAGATCCAGGGAGCCTGTGCAGCTTTACTCAGTAAAAGGCTGCAGGGTACCTGGGTGACCTCTGTACAAGCCAAACAGGATGGGAACTTTATATCAGGAATCTTCCCTGCACAGGTCCCTTCGTTTGAGCATGGGAGGATTTTGTGTTTCTGATTACGTAAAGAGGTTTACGGTAAGGGACTCCGTAGTGTTTTGTTGTGAGCCTAGTTAGGAAGTAAAAACTTTGTAGATGGCGCAGTACTGTTTTCTGTGACTTTTGAAAAGAGCTATATGTGTCTGACATTCTTGGCCAGGTTGAGTAGTCTCTTGGCTTGCAAAGCACCTGTCGATGTCAGAGGTGTTTCTGAAATGATGAGTGAAGGCTTTGCCTTTATAAACAAATTTATTTTTTGTGAGAGCCTTGGCACATTAAAACTTCTATTCTAAGTGGTGTATTTGTAGTATAGGATGTCAGACAGTCATTCGAATTATGTGGAGGTTGATTCTTACAGCTTCTTACTTTAGTTGTCCTATGTCTGAGAGTTTTAAGAATATGAACTGTTGGGCTGAGTTGATTTAATAAAGAGCCAAATTCTGCATAAGCCATTTGATTTGTGGTAAAAGCAGTGTGATTGACTAGAGCAGTGGGCACTCAGCACCTGAAATGTGTGCTCTTGGCTAAGAATTAAAGTTGTGTGGTCAGAACCCCATTGTGCAAGGGTCTGAGGAAACAGAATGAAAGAGAATGAGTCTGAAAGCTTAACCACGGACCACAAACTGTGTAAGAGGAAAGAGGCATAGAGGCGTCACTGGTGGAACAGGAATAGGAATCTACTTTTCTACTACTGTAAGCTATTCATCAAACCACACTGTGTTTTAAACATGCATTTGGAGTTAAGTTTCAGTTGCTACAGTGGTAGGAAGTCTGGGGAAATGTGATTTCTCTTTTCTTTGGTTTGTTTGTATTTGCCTACTTTTTGAGTTGCTGAAAAGACAGAATGCCATGTGGATATAATAGTGTTTAAGTAATAAAAAAAAAAAGCGTAGGAATTGTATTTTAAATGAGAGTGTATCAGATTGTCGTTTTAAGACCATTCACTTTCAAAATTTTGAATAAAGTATTTCCGTATGTATTTTCTTCAACAATAGTGTATATTTGTAATCATCTTTGTCCTTTAAAGGGCCAGTGGAGTAGATGAACTAAGCCAACAGTAATAAACCCAATTCTGGCCCAGCTGAAGAAAAGGACGCAATTTCTACTAATTTCAAGAAGCAGGATATTGTTCCAAAGCCTTAAATTCATCTAATGTCATGTCATGTACTGGATTTAAATATAGCCAAGAGTACAACATTATTTTTTTGTTATAATTTATCACATAAGAAACAGAATGGCTCAGAAGACTAGCAATGTTTCATACCCTTGTGGCCACATGATTTATTGTCAATTTATGGCAGCATAGCAGAAAAACATTTTGGTCTATTAATTTTAATATACTACTAAACTGTTGTTTGTGCTAAACAGATGATCTGTTTAAATTGTTGATGTTCAGGTTTTTGTTAAAGATATTAAAGCCAGATTAAAGCCTGAAATAGGCTTTTTTGCTCTTCTGCTTTTTGCTGGAGGAGTGCAAATGAAGGATATCTTGGGTGATATGATTTAGTGTAAGGTGTCCCTGCCCACGGCAGGGGGGTTGGAACTAGATGATCTTAAGGTCCTTTCCAACCCTAACAATTCTATGATTCTATGATTCTATATTTCAAGAAGGACTACAGAAGGTAGCTTTAGCAAATGAGCCAGGGTTTTTTTCCATTTTTTTTTTTCCCTAGTCGTGTCTCAGTTATCTGTCTACATGGTATTCTGTGGCTTGGCTTTGTGAGATCAGTTAGTATTTTGTTGTAATATGAAAGCTGTAATGAGATTCAGAGTATCTTGTTTCTCTGTAAGTGATCTGCTGGGTGACTTAGTAATTCTTTTGTACGCATTGCTTCAATTTCCCTTTCTGTAAAACTAGTGATAATGGTGCTTCTCTTCTGACAACACTTTAAGGTCACCCACAGGTAAAAGCTGTGTTAGATTTAGTTTGATTTATTGGCTTTCTTAGTCCACAGTGAGCTAAGAATCAAAAATAACTTTGTTTTGTATGTCTTGCATTGGATTGCATCACTCCAGCCAGTTTGCCACACCTGTTATGTTTATGTCTTGGAAAATCATTCTTTGTTTTGTTCATAAAGTTAGCACTGAAATTCATGTAACATTATAAAAGGAATGATGCTTTTGCAGGGTAAGACCAGTAGAGAAGCATATAATGATAAATAGTGTCTTGGACCTTGTGTGCAGTTCTTACTAAAATTGATGAGAATTGGTCTAATCTGTAAGTTTAATATTAACCCTAGTGAGAGCTCCCTTCTCCCATGTGGAATGGGAGCCTGTAAGGTGGGTTTGAGCCTATTCCATCAGGAGCTGGTGAGTGTATACACTTCTGATGTCAGTGGTTGCAGTGTGGAACATGTTGTTTGCATGTTTGTTGACCACAGTCTCTTTCCGGTATAGTACTTGATGATCTGGTTGCTTGTACTCATGTAAGTGGCTGGCTCAGCTGATCCTGGTGTTATGGGCGGACTCCTCTAACAGTAGGCAGCTCTGTAAACAGTGGCCTGAGTGTTTTTACAAGTCACTTGGAAGTTTGGTACTGCTGAGATGGTCTGTGAAGGGCATAGTTCATACCTGTAGCTACAGATGAGTTTTTTTGTGTTTTTCATATTAATTCGACTCTTTGTTAGGAGAGGCAGTGATAGGACTGTTCTAACATGTGCCTGAAGACCAAGTTGCCTGTACTTCCTTCAAGCTTTTCCTTACCGTGAGCTGAACAGCTTTGGCATTTACCTGGGGATTCACTCCTCTACTCAGCAGACAGATCTGGGATCCCAGGCTCTGGGGCAGGCTGTATACTGCAGAGGCCCAAACTGCCATCGGTGGGTCCAGAGCCTTGGCAGGCTAAGAACAGGCTGCTCCGGAGAGCTAGCAGAAAGGCAGACAACCTGAACAATAAAAAAATATATCAATGGAAGTAGTAAGCCATTTTAAAGGATTGGGAGTTTTAATAAAATGCAGGGCTGGAAAATTTCTGAGCATCTTGATTGTTAATATTGTCTTCCCAGGCTTTGTGGGAACTCAAGAGAAAGACGTCATATGCACTGCTTTAAATTTTGCACCAGTATATAGTGGTTTGCGGTCTAAATATATTCTGCTGAGTGTCCTCTCAGTCAGTTCATATCCCAGAAACTAGAATAGTAAGCTATATATAGTCTCTGACATTACAAACAGGTTTGTTTACACCTTCTCCCCGGGCTGAGTTGTGACAGCAAGAGCTAGCAGGTCCTCCTGCTGTTGTCTTTATATTTGTGGCTCACCTTTCATTTGTGTCCTCATTTTAGTGTTAGGTTTGAGCAGTACATGTGCTTTCTGGCTCATCAAACTTACTTACGTATACTTCTGACTTAAGTCCTGAATGCTTCTTTTCAGGGACCTGATTCTTTCCAGCACTCTCATTGCATGCTCGGTGGCATTGTCTGGGGCTGGGCAGAATTTAAAAGAAATGCCCCTTTTGTATAAATAGCTTTGTTCTGGATGTTTTCTTGGTAGGTTCCTGTTCCCAGTTCCAGCTGAAGTCCCCCAGAAGCGTGGTGTGGGGAGCTTCAGCTTCAGGGTCCTCCTTAATTCTCAGCACCACTTTACAGAATTGGTACAGCTTGAATTGCTTTTTCCTTGGCTGCTCTTGCTGTAAAAAGAACAGGTTGCTGCAGATTTGATCATGGACTGACCTTGTTCCTGGGTTTGTTTTATGCAGAATTATCAGTCTTAAGGCCTGAAAACATTGGTGCAAGTTGCCAAATGGCTGACTGGGTCACCCTGTTCTGTGAGGAAGTTCTTACTGTGGCTGTCAGTGATTGTTTGTCTTGGTAAGCCAGGTAGAAAGCTGCCATTCTGTGCTGAGGGGCCTTGAACTTTTTCCAGTTCACTTTTCAGTGGGTGATGGCCAATGCAGAATTTCATCAGATCTTTTCTTCACTAGATTCATTTCAGAGAAACTTTTGCAAAGTTTTCATGTTCCTGCTTTTGTGGCTGAACAAGAGCCAGGGAGCTCTTTGTTCCCCATTTTCATGGACTGTATGTGGATATTCTTGCCAATTGTATCTTGCTTACCTCTGCAGAATATTTCTGCAGTCTTTTCTGGCATTCAGCCCAGCATTTTAACTACTCTCCTAACTTCTCACGTTCAGAAGATCTTGATGTACATGTGGCTGGCACTGCCTTACTACTCTTCAGTGACAAAATACCCCTGATGTCACCTGGTATGAAATCCAAACCATGTATATCCTGGCTCTTTTATCAACAGTATTATTTGCTTACTTTTCTCTGAGTGATTTTTGCTTTACGATGCCAGGACTTGGTGCTGGGCTTTTTTAGTCTAGTGCTGATAATCAGTCTATCTGGGTTTATACCACAGCTGTCTCTACAGTGCGTCTGGAGATTAATTTATCACTCACTGAATAGCAGAACTGCAAAATTGATGGGTTTGTATTTTCAATTCTGGAGCTTTTTCTGCATGCAGAGAACCTTCAGTATGGTTATTTAAAATTAACACTCTGGAGTCTTTTGGCTGTTGATTTAGGGTAGCAAGGTGGTTCAGAAGCAAAGCTTCCTGAGTTCTGATAGAAGCTCTGCAGAGAAGCCCTAGGAGTTACTGTTCTGTGAGTGGAAATGGCTGCACCAAGCATCCTCTGGATTTCTATTTTTACTAGAGATTTGTACTAAGATACCAACTTCAGATGGAAAAGAAGGATCACTGTGCTTAGTCATATGACTGGGGTCCTAATGCAAGGCTTCTAATTCACACCCAACTGTTTGCTTTAGAGAGATAGACTTTTAAAAATTGCCTTCTCATTCCTTGTTGTGGACAGCTTTGTGCCTGTTTTTAGCTGCTTTCTGCAATTCCACTGGCATGTGGTAAAATTTTCTTTTAGACAAGCTTTTCTGGTAATGGCATTCTTTTTTTTTCAAGTCCTGCATCTTTCTTCCAACTTGATGAAAACCATTATAGCTGGAGATCATCCATATAGATGGAGATCTTTTGCATATCTGAAGTGGATGCAGTTTTTTGACAGACATTTAAACATTCACCTAAACAAGTGCAAGTGACTTCTCTGAGTATTTGATTACTGAGAAGAGTTTGCAAAACCACCAGCTCTTGTACACAAACTCTTTTACTCTGAGTCCTTTTCCAAGCAGAGTTTGTGTTGATACTAAGCCTGAATGGTTGAAGTTATTCCTGTGTTTGTGAATGACGTCAAAGCAAAATGTCAGAGATCTAAATCAGCAGGTGAATATAGCACATAACAGGCTTTATTGTAGGACAGATGACTATTTACTTCTTCTAGAATTTCCTTAATACAGTGTTCTGGTTATTAGTGGGGAATAGCAATGTCAAGGAGTATTCTTACTTAAAAATGTTTTTTGTTTTTATTTTTTATAGTCCTGTAAAGACTGTTACTAGCAGGGAACAGTGAGCATAGTACTTGGTATTTGTTGTGCTGCAATGGCAACTGTCCACTGAAAATGTGAGGGGAAAATAAAAACCAATAGCTGAGAGTCCAGCTTGCATGAGGCCTGAAATGATGGCAGTGACTGATTTTGCAATTGGAAAAGTTCCCAAGTGTGTGTGTGAGTAGCTGGAGGCTGCTGCTCATGTGACTGTCTGTGAACGTTTCCTTAATTCCAGTGCCATGATTTGAGTTGCCAGCATTTGAGTAAAATGTTTTACCTTTCAAACCCTTGAATCAATGTAGTGCAAAATTGTACTGAAAATGATCATATTTCAGTGAGTGACTGTGAAGGGCAGAAGGGTAGCTGAAGGAATGGTGTTATTGCCTTGTAACTTTGGAAACATAAGTGAGGGAGCAAAGAAAAAAGCCAAATATATTCTTACAGCAGCTGTTATTCGTGGTATTTAGAATGGGGAAATTGGAAACAATGGTTACAAATGAACATGTTAGTACAGCTCTGCATGCTCATTTTTGTGGGGATTTTTCAAACTTGAAGCTGAAAAGATTTTCTGAAGCAAAAAGGGAACAAGACAGCGCAAAGCACAGAGCACTTTGGTATTTTCATCTTCTCAAACAAAAACATGTTGCTGGCACAGGAGAGCCTTTTCTGAAGGGTTTGGTTTGAAGCCAGTCCTGTTTCAAGTCAGCAGGGACAATCGTGCTAGTTCCAGTGTGTTTTGGAGCAAACTCTGGATTATGTAAAGTTTGGTTTTTTTCTGAAAAGTAGCCTTTTTAGAAATATCCCTTCCTTCTGCAACAGATCTGTATATATTTCTACTGAGAGGCCTATTGCATCACTTCAGTGACAAGAATTTGATTTTACTGATTTCATTCCTATTGGCATTACAACACAGCCAAGGCTACTCTTCTGCATTATGGCAGATGCCAACTGACTTACAATTGCATCTACGTGAGCAAACTGCTGTAGAGATAAGAGCTTTTGGCAGGTGTAAAAGGTTCCTTAGTGTTCTCTGCTGAGCTCCTAGTAGTAGTGAGAGAGCATCTTGTAAATGAGGAGCTGGAGCTTCTTGAATCCAACGGTAGCTTTTGTGGCTGACTTTTGAAATCAGCAGGCTTTATACAAGGAACTTACTGCATTAGTTGTAAGATCACTGAATTTCAGGGAAAGCAGAGTGAGCAAAATGATTTTTCTGTTCAGTTTCCAGAGGAGTCTTTGTTGGAGGCTGTGGAGGAGTGGGAGGGTGCTTGGGTTAAAAACAAAAAAGAAATAAAAATTGAAAGAGTTGAGATTAAAAGTATTGAGACAGCTTCTTGATGTCATTTCTGTGAGTGACAGGCTTGAGGTGGAGTGAATGATTGTGGACGGGCAACAGGTGCTCTCTTGGCCTCCTGAGAGGCAAAGTAACCTGGAGGAAGGACTTAAAGGTTCCTGTTAAGCCATGTAGACAAATGGTAAACAGTGTTATCTAGAAATCTCATCACTTTGATGTAAATGAAATGTCACAATTGATCTGTTCAAGTATCTGCTGTCAGCTGCTTGACAGAGATGCATTACAATACTACACATGATCTCAGATTCATTAACCTATCCTTAGCTCAGTGCCACTGCCTGGGAGCATTATCCTTAGAATCAGCTGTTTGGAAAAGAATAAAATAGAAGGGGAGGAAGAAGTCAGGACTTGCAGGAGTGTTTCATAACTTACTGGGTTTAAGTTTTCTGTCATTAAATATATAGAAAAAAGGGGAGAAAAAGTTCATATAGTGATTGTTAAGATTGAGATGATCTGGTCCTACAGTAATGTTGTGCTGTGTAAGGTAGGTAATACTGAAATGTATCATGCCATGGTCAGCTGGGGAGACTGAGAGTGCCTTATAGCCCCTTTTATTGTGCAGGTGAGTTTCAACCAAGGTCGAAATGAGTGATGTGTTAAATGTCAGGTTCTCGTCCTTCTAAAGCAGGCATAGGCCAGTTCCTAGTAAGATCTGATCTCAGCAGGAGACTGAACTGTTGGACTGGATAGACTTATCCAGACTGCATGGCATATCTTGCCCTTGGAAGTTATTCCTCTAAATTGGAGCCAATATCCATTTCAGTGCTTGCCATTTCTCATGAGAATTGTTCTGTAGCTGCACCATTACTCTGTGGACATGATTTATTACCTTTTCTGTGTCTAGGAACCATGCTGTTCATGAGGAATTACTCAGTAGTGTAGGGCTTAATTTTTCAAAAGTTCAGGTACCCTAAAGAAGTCTAGTTACCCTTTAATTTGCTGGGGGGAAACTAAAAAGCTCATGTTAATGAGCTGCAGCAATGAGTCGATTTCCAATGTAACTTGAAAAGGTTGATAGCTGTTTTCTAAATACTTAAAAGATACTTTTAGCCTGAGTAGTGTCCAGCAGGTGCGGCCAGATCATTCTGAGTTTATCTGCTGTTTGGTTTTTTTTCCTTTATGTAAGCTCCTGATGTTTCACCACATGGAATTCTTCATCTTCTTAGAACTTTGTGCATTGCAGTCACTGCAAAGTTCTCCCAAAGCCCTCAAGTTTTCTATTAAGCTTTGGGTTTGTTTAGGCCATATGAAAGGTTATTTTTTCACTTACCTATTTTTTAACCTCTGTGACATTTCTTGTTTAGTACCTTAGTACATGCTGTAGATCTTTTTTTTTTTTTTTTTCACATTTTTATTCACCCCAAATCTTTGGTTTTGTCCTTCCTTTGGGTCAGAGGTAGGAAGGAGGGATCAGAACTGAACTACCATATCATCGGTTCCTTGTGTTGAATGTGAATTTTTCTCTTGTTTTCTGACATCTCTCTTTTGTCACTGCGAGAGTATACATGGCATTGAAGCCAAAGAAGAATAAACTCTCATTTCCCCCTTGAGGATAGAAGTCTCTTCGGCATCACTGGTTCAAAGTCACTTGTCGTTCTGGTTCTCCAGGGTCTGTGTTCCTTTTCTCTGGCACTCCTGGGATACTTGATACCTTGGAGATTTTAAAGGTATCCAAGATGTTAATTGCAGTTTATCTCTTCTTGGAATGGAGGCAGTTGCCTGCATGCTCCACATCAAGGTGCTTGGGTTTTTTGTTACCTGAAAGAAACAAGCAGAAATCCACAGGAGACCAATTAGCATCAGAAACTTTAAATTACATCCAGACTATGATGAAGTCTCATGGATCACCAGTTTGTTTTGCCAGTGATAACACAGCAATCTACAGAGCTCCTGCCAGA
Source organism: Pezoporus occidentalis (assembly GCF_034315485.1). Classification (NCBI taxonomy): domain Eukaryota; kingdom Metazoa; phylum Chordata; class Aves; order Psittaciformes; family Psittacidae; genus Pezoporus; species Pezoporus occidentalis. The sequence goes on along the minus strand of NW_026914796.1, from coordinate 137,979 downwards.
TTCACTGGTATTTGAGCTCATACAAGACTTCACATTCTTCAGAAGTGATTTCAGGGATGCTGAAGATGAAGCAACATGTGTTTTGCAATATGTAACTGCACAATGTCATTATAAGCAATAGCTCCTGGCAAAAAAAAAAAGTGAATATAATAGGCTATTGCTTTTGCTACTGTATTTCTTTCGATGTCTAAGGGTGGTTATACTGTGATCTGTAATACAGAGTCAAGCAATTAAGGAATTTTTCTCCTATTTTTTTGCTAAGTATTCAAAGGCTTGAGACTGTCGATGGAACTGAATGCTCTCCTCATACTGCTCAAGCAAGATGCAAACTTTGGGCACCAGATTAATGTTCTGAACAAAAATTGCCTTCTATTGTAATTCAAAGCAAAAAGAAGAAAAGATTTTTTCCAGTACTGGAACATATTATCATCCTGAAAGCAAAACAATCAGCTAGATCTGTTGGAGCTGTTCTTTCATTCTGTGTTTGCCAGCAGTTCTACAGGGAAAAGAGAGGAGGAGGGAATTAGAAGAAAAAAGAAAAAGTGACCTTAACAACTGTGTGACAGATGTTTAAAACTTCCCGCTATGGGCCAAATGAGGCCTCTTTCTTTATACCTCATCCCACCCATAATTTTGTAGTTGCTCGTGGGTGGACAGTATCATGTAAGTAGTGTTACAAGTTGAATGGCTGTATCTGAGCAGGAGGCAGTCTGGGATGTATCTTCCCTATATGTATATCAGACACACTAGCAAGGATTATTTGCTGCATGTAGCAAGAATTCTTCATAGTGCATTATCTTACACATCTCAGTGTACTGTGTGAGTAGGTATTAGGTGGTGAACACCATTCCATACAGCTGGAATACACTGTGCATGTGGCCAAGTCTGAAGGAGGAGGAGATGGACTGCGCCCTCAAGCTGCAGTCACAATACAAATTCAGAGAGTCCCCTTTGTTTCGTTGGTTTTGTTGTTGTTTTTTTTTACATAGCAATAGCACTTACCATTAGTGTCCATGGTATGTGAGTAGGACTAAATTATCAGTTACATGAATTACACACTGGTGAATAACAGTGGGGCAACATTAATGCTTTTTGCTCTCAATTGTGAAATGAATAAGAAGCTGGTTCCAGATTTCCAGAGACTCCCATTTGCCCACAAATACACACAGAGGCCACTTGTGCACTTCTATTATACTTGCATTGTTTCATGACCATGCATGCTGTGCCTGTAATAGCACACTGGTGGTGGAAACTGAAGTTCCAAGTATGCAATTGCACATGACTTTGTTTGGATAGGTTTCCTTATTAAAATATTTGCTGCAAGTTGCCTGACTTTAAATATAACAATCTAATGAATCTGCCTTCTTTTTGTCCTAAGAGGGCAACATTCATCCGGTACTCTCGATTTAATAAAAATGTTGGTTGTTTTATTTATCATTAGGCATGTCTGTAGACTTGAAATAATTAATTACTTAAAGGCATTTGTTTATTACTGATTATTTAAATGTATTAGTAGCAATGCAAAGTTTTCGTTGTCAATGTCCTATACTTTCAAGATAGAGCTGTATATTTTACTGCATTGTATGCTGATTATTGAAATAAGATTATATGTGATATCATAACACTTATGCCATACTATCGCAGACCACTGTGAAAATACCAATGACTTTAAAACATTTTTTGATCAGGGAGCTGACTCTCATCAGCTTTCACAACCTGAATTTTCTTTTAAAGTCATTGCGTGGTATTCAACCATCAACATCACTTCAAGGTGATAAACAGTCCAGGTCTCAAAGATTTTGATATTCTGGAAAGCCAGTTACTGGCCTCTAAATGTCACAGAAGTTGGTTACACTTACTTGTTGGCCTTGGTAGACGTAAAAACATTACTTTGTTTTTTTTAGTTGTAAAGGTAAAAAACCATTTTCTTACAGAAGTGGCAAGAATTTAACATCTTGAGAGGGTAATTTTAATGTTGCTACTGCTCTGCAGTGTGTAGAGGTAGGATTTTAATTTCTAGAACATCCTATTTCATACAAGTTCATTCCAAGAACATCACTTTCTTCTCATATGTCTGTTCTAGAAAATGAAGAAAGGATTGAGGCAAAGGGATGTTCTGTATCTCAAAGGGACGTCCTGTATCTCAAAGCCCATGGTTTTGATATGGTATGTTATGTTGCACGAAGACTGCTGCAGCAGGGTTTTCCCCATCCTTTCCCTGCCTTGCTCCACATTCATACAGCAGTGAAAAGAGGAACTAGACATTGTCATGTCTGGGATGGGACAAATTGCTTTATCGCTTAATGCCACAGTTCATCCCCTTTGGAAGTGTCTGTTATACTGTTCTGTTTTATGGATGCATTCATTAATGGTTTTGAAGTGATCAGAGCTGGGGTAGACAAGGCAGTGCAAGTGGCTACCTTTCTATTCTGCAGTGACTGATTTCTGTAGCAGACATGCTGGGGTTCAGAAGTGAAAGAGTAACAAAATCCTTTAATATTTATGATTTAATAATTTTGTGGCTAATAGACTAATTCTGTTGTGCCTTCATGAAGATTTTTTTTTACTCTTTTAATTTTTATAGGCTGGGTGAAATATTTAATTTTAGACGTTTCAGTTGACAAAAACGTGCTGGTGATAGATACGCATTTCAGATCCTTGTCATTGTACTCTATTTTTAAATTCAAGTGCCAGCCAACCTAAAGAGCACACTCTGTCTGTCCTGAGTCCTCTGCATTCATGCTGCAAAGCTGAATTCTTCCAAGCCTTAGCACAAGGTCACCAGATTTACCTTTTCATTTTTCCTATTTAATGACAAGAAACACTCTAGCAAGTTCTTTTCACTATCACAGAACTAAAACTGGTCATAAGAACAATCCTCTCCCTCCAGAGGTCTGCTCAGGCACTGGCAGTTGTTAAATGCTTTCCTATCAACAGCCTCTCGAGAAAGAATTTTAAATGGTTTTGTGACGTCAAGGAGGCCCAAGAAAATACACCCTGGTGCCAGATTACTTCCATCTTCGCAAGCATGCGGGAAGAAACAGATAACACAGAAATAAATCTTTAGTGCAGTACCTATCTCATGATACGCTCTAGCGACTCCAGTAAGTGAGGATGTCTGGTGCAGGAATAGCTAAAGAAGATGAACTTTCAGATCTTCATTTTCTAATTTAAGGTTAATGAAAAGCCAGCCTAATCTATCTGACATCCTGCTGTCTGGACAAAATGTCTGCGGGTAGCTCGGACCTTGCAGAAGGAAATGCCCTGACAAAGTTACAGTCTACAAAAGTGAACAATTTAAGTTTGATGGACAAAAACCTGAACCTCTTGAATGAAAAGATGGACAAACTGTTGCATTTTCAAGAAGATCTGACAGGCAAACTGCAGCGAATTAACAAAGGCATTGATGACATAGAAAAAGGCATTAACAAGCTAACAGTGTCCCAAGCACCTCCTGATGAGACAGATGCAGTGAAAATAGGCCTAAAAGTATCGGACAGTACTCTCCAGACTGACATCCACAGTGTATGCGCAGAAGTGTTGAAATTGGTAAAAGCTGCCCAGCTAGATGCCTCGAAGCATAAGGAGAGGCTGGCAAAAATAGAGAAAAGGGTTGATACACTGGATAAAGTTATTACATTTGTAGAAGAAGTATTAAAAAATTCTAAAGTAGTGGATTTTATTCTCAAAGGCACTGTGCCCTGGAAGAAGGGGAGTCTGCTGGAAATCCTTGTTGAGGTTGGTTTTGTTTTGCTGTTCTTCACATTTTGCTTTGTGCTGTAGTAGGGCTTTAGGCTCTCCTGCTGGCTCCTTGTGCAACATAATAGTTCAGGTTTTCCTTTCAGTATCCTGTTACAGAGTACTGCTGTGACCTGTGAATTGCAAGGTTCTGAAGGCAGAGACCAAGGCTCAAAAGCATGCTTTGATGTCTGGGGTTCCCAAAGTGCTCCAGGCAATCGTGTAACAAGTATGAGTAGATTGTTACTGTAAAGGGAAATTCAGCTTCTACCAGTGATTGAAGATCATCAATGTCATTCAAATTAGTGACTGAATTGAAGCCTTAGTGAAAAGTGTAAGTAACATACTGGAAGCATCTTTTGTTGGAACAAGCTTCTATTTGCTTGATTGATCATGAGTTCTGAACATAACACCAGTTACTAAAACCTATGCTGATTTACGGTCATATTACAGAGCTAATTTATATGTCCTTAGACGTCCAAGTTGTCTTTAGCTACATCTTCATGATGAAACTTTGACTTTATCAACTCCATCGACATTGTTCACTTCTCAAATCAAATAGTTCTTGTGTTTGCAAGTTCCTAGACATCAGTTCCTGAAAGTTTCTTAATTATTGAGGACAGTGAGGGAGGAACAGGCAAGACTGGTACATAGTTGGTACAGTGTTTTGGAGTTGATTAATGTAGCTTTTAAAAGTTATGGCCTTCTGGAATTAGATTTAGCTAATGGGAGTTTTCAGTTTTTACTATGGCTTGTATCCTGCAGTAGGAAGAAGGTGAGAGGAAACTGCAAGAGTTGGAATAGGTTTGTTCATTCCAAGAATCTCCTTCTATGTAGAGCTGATTGGAGTAAGAACTTGGCTTAAATGCAAATGTCCATTTGTATCTTAATCCAAGTATTTTTTACCAAAACTGTAAAATATTTTGGTGGAAGGTACACCTAAACTTTTACAAGAATAGGGCAATGCTAGATGCTGGCAAATCTTTTCAGGCTTTGAGTGCTGCTTCCCTTGTCTCCCTTTTTAAGGGCTAGAGGCTGACAAGTGAGTTAGACTGTTACGAGACAAAAGAATTTATAGAGTTTCAGTTATTGTTGAGAACTGTAAATCATACATTAGGTATCTATCTTAGTTCTGGATAGCGATGATAGCTTCTACCTGCAGTTCAATTTCAGTTCTACAGATTTTTGAAGATCTGAAAAATTTTGGTATGTTTTTGGTTAAAGCTGCATTGTTACAAGTCTCTGCCTGGAAACAAAGCGAGCCCTTTACAGGGTTTACACCTTGAGCTGAGCTGCCAGTGCACAGTGTGGCCAGGTGAAGAGGAGCGTAAAGATGACTAATTTTGTTTCCAGACTGCCAATTTCTAAATGAGAAGACCAGTAAGAAGGGATTTAAATGGAGGTGGCGTGAGGGATACTAGAGGAATGTTTCACATGCATTTCTAGCATGCTGTCAGGATTAGCTGTCAGCCTAGCACTGCCTCTTCATCTGTGTTTGCAAAAAAGGAGGCTGAAGGAGATCAGACATTCATCCAGGTTTTATGGACAGGGGGATAGCCATAGGTGAAATGACCTGCCGTTGGTGACCTGATAGACTAGGATGGGCTGGAGGTCTGTGTCCCAGGCTCTAACCACTGCCTCAGCTGTAGAACAGGCAATGTGTATTGGACAAGTAGAGAGTTTTACGGCTAACTCATTTTGTAATACAAGTTACTACTTATATTTTCTTTTCTCCTTTTTCTCCTTTTTTTTTGTTTCTGGTCATGAACAGTTTCTGAAATTGAAAATATGGTCAGTTATTATTAGAACTAAAGATATATCAGGCTGCTGAGTGGTATTTGAACTAGGCTTGAATTACTGAGGTAGTAGTGTATGTATGTGACTGAGCTGGAGTAATGTGGAGCAGAGCATGGGTGAATTTAAAAACAAATCAGCTTGCACCAAGCCATGTGCTAACTTTGGTCAGGCTTTTGCAGCCTGTTCTGTGATAGCAATACAGACATGTCCAAAGAGCTCCACAGTTGCATGGGGGTTGCACATGAGCAGAATCTGCTACCTGCTTGTTTGTGTGTTCCAACCTCAGCTGTTTTGTAACAGTGTGCTGCTTGTCACAGACTTGGCTTCATGCAGCGTTACCCAGTATGGGGATGGGAATGGGTAGGTGATGTTTTCATTGCTGGGTGAAGCTGTTTGTTGATGGTATGACAGCATTCCAGGGATGCCATAGGCATGCTTATGGAAGAAGTTTCGTGGGGTTGGAGTCAAATTAATGCAAGACTATGAGCTGAGCTCACAGGATCCAAACCTCTAACTTTTGACTTAAACAGATGGAAAAAACCCACCAGCATTAGACATTCAGTTATCTGAGGCTTTTTTTGCGCATAGGTTTCTGCAGGAATAATGTTCCCCCTGGTTATTGTTGCAGGTTTGCTTAGAGCTGTAATAAAAATGGTAATGACTTTTTTACCGCTTTTTGGGTGTCCTGTTTTCTGGGAAGGGGAAACTGGGGGGCTCTGTGGGATCTATATGATTGAAGCATCAGATCCTAAAGCACTTTTACTAACAAATGAAGGGGCTGCTTTGCAGCAGTCTTGTAATCAGTTGTCTGCAGAAATATTTTAAATGTTACTTATTTGCTTGTACAAATAAGGATAGGAGACTGCTTATTACTGGATTTTTAACTATATACCAGCCAAGAAATATGTTAAGCCTGTTCCTATTTTGGTGTAATGCTTTTTTTTTTTTTTCTAAATACTAGTTCTTTACTTTTAATTTTGTTTCAAGTGTATTGCTGTGTGTTTAGTGGGGCTATTACAAAATATCCCTCCTCTGTGCTTTCTTAATTGGAGGAAAACATTTGATTAAAAATCAAAATAGATTTCTGAAAGACAGTCTGGCTTTAACCGTGTCAGAGGTGAAACATGTAATGTCAAGTACATGTACAAGAGTTGCCATAAAGCCAGAGTCTCTTTTTTGACATTACCTGTTTCATAGTTGAAACCATGAATCTTCAGATGTGTTGAGACAAACAGTATCTTCAGAGACATTTCTTATCTTTCAGTCACTGATGAAAAAGCAACAGAAATAGCGTATAATTTCTTCTTCTAATCTCTCTCATGTTTTATATATAATGGTTTTTAATGAATATGAGTAAATATGACAGGAGGGAAATCCTGACAGACAAAATTTTGGAAAGCAGTGAGCTAATGTAGTTTTCTATGTCGTCTTGTTTCAGAAGTATGCCTGTATGAAAAAGTGGGGAGAGGTTGGGAAAAGGGAGTAAACACAATAGTAACCAAAAATTCAGAAAATCAGAGGTGTTGATATCCTTTTACAGAGTCTGAATACCTACACAGCTGGAGGAACCTAGTGGGAAATAAACACTCTTGGCCATAACTGCTATTTTTGTGTTCCCCTACCTTTTTAGGCCAAAGATAAGCCTGAGGAGAGTGGTGCAAAACCTAAGCATGTGCTTAATAACAGAGGAACCCAAACTGAAAGCAAGAAGCCCCTGGAAGGTATGTATTACTCCAGGCATGCTCAAGCTTTGACTCTTCAATGTGTAGCAGACAATCTGGAAGTTAATAGCCTGCTATTTCCCACTACCTGAATTACTCAAATATAACTACCTTTGTTGACCAGTACTGGGAAAACAGAATGGTTCTCATCTGCTCAAAGATGATTGTCCCCTGGATCAATTGCCACAAAATGCTGGAAAATCAAGACATTAAAAGCAGCACCATTGTGTGTATAGTTTTGTGGTTGTTTTGCTTTGCAATTACAATGAGCTAAACTGAGAACAGTAGACATTCAGAGATACCATGAAGGTAGTGGCAGTATCATATAGCAAACCTAATAAATTCTTTCCCCTTAACAAATCTGAACCAGCCCTCCCTTCTCCAGTCTCTGAAAAAGGGGAATGTTGGCACTGGGAATATCCTTTCTTGATCAGCAAGTTTCATTGCCATGTCAGAGCTAGATTCCTGTTTAGGATGCATCTGTCAGGGCACTGCCTTCTTGTCTTTTTGAGGAAAACCCAAGAGGCACTGCCTCAAGACATCCCTTGGAGTCTTGCTCACTCTGTCTCTGCCCTCTAAGCAAATAGAGGGTGTATCAGGGTGAGGAGGGTCCTGGATGGGTCTGCAGTGCCAGAGCTACCCATTGTATTTGCCTGCAGAGTGATTTCAGATTGTAGGTGCAGTGAGCTTGAGCTCTGCAGTTGTTTTTTTTTTTTTGCTTGCTTAATGGAAATCCATGTTCAATCTGTAACAGTGCTGGAAATCCAACAGAGAATTAAACCTCTGATTAAGCCATGAGCATTAACAGTGGCTGTCTCAAGCTTGTTGATGTAAGGATTTTAAACCTTTTGGGGAATTTCTTGGTACCTTTTCAGATGTGTAACTGTGTAGGTCACTTTGAGTGGTGAGTTACGTTATTCCTTCTCTGTTTTGTTGTCACTTTTATCAAGGATAGTTTATTAATGGCTTATTTTATTCAGAGACAAAAAGTAGGAAAAAACTGGATGACAACAAGGGAGCATGTGAGATGGTGAACGTTTCTAGTGTTGAAACCCACAAAACTGACTCCAAACTCCAAGTTAAGGAGAGAACAGCACAGCAGCAAGTAGTAGAAGGTGCTGGCAAAACACACAGCTCTAAGAGCTGTCAGCAGCAAATGGAACTTGGTGTCAAAGATTTGAATCAACACAACGGTCTTCCCTTCATAAATCAAGATCATGCGGACAACCAGAATGTTCCTGCTAAAGCACACGATGTGGACCTAGATGAGTGCCACAGACAGCTTGTTCATCAGAAACTTGGAGAGCATGAAAACAGACCTTCATTTTCGAGTGTGGCATCCTGGGAAGCTGTGCCCTCCACATCTCAGGCTATATCTGACACAGGGTGTGAAGTGACACATACCAGGTAATGGCCTTGTTGGTAGCTTTCTGTATGATCTGAAACCATTTCATGTGCTAGAAGGAAAAAAAGGAAGCCAGATCTAAAGGAGGCAGCTCCTGCCGAGACATGATCCAGGGGATCCAGCCATGCTAGGATAAGAGTGATGAGACCTTACAAATGGTTAAGGCAAAAAAATCAAAGCAAGGGTCCAGTGTAAATTCCCATGAAGCCAGTGAGTGCTTAGGTGTATGGGAGATTTTTTTATAAGATCGGTGTTCCTGTGTATTAGAGATAAAGGTGACCACCCTAGTAGAGCTCAAGTATTTGGACATTTATAAACCACTCATTGGTTTCCTGTTTCTATAGCCATGGGGGTGAAAGGAATTTGAGGTATTTGGTAGTATATGCCAAAACTAAACTACTTGTTGTGTTTGCTGCCCTCATTGTTTTTATGGGTTTTATATGCCTTGGTCACTTAAAGGTATGACCTTTAATGATCATTTATTAACAATCTCTATTACCCCAATCTTTTCCTCATAAAGGTGTTAGTAATATACCTTTCATAGTCCATTTTATTTTGAACTATTTATTTAGGATTTGATTTTAATTCTATGTATTTAACAAAAAAAAAACCAACACAACAAAAAAACCCACAAAACCAAACCAAACCATAACCCAACCAAATAACATCTTTTCAGAAAAGAGCATCAAACCAACAAAAAACACCACACCCAAACTCCACAACCAAAAACGCTACCAACCAAACCCCAACAGATGGAAATGCTGTGGCAAATTTTAACTGCCATGCCTTCTCTGTCTGGGCTGGTGGCTATAGAGCTGTTTATAGATGTGAATGTGGGGGTGAGGTGATACACACACTCACACATGCACATAAATATGTATATATGCCACTTTGAGTGTGGAATTTCCCCATTGTTCATGTATACAAACTGGTGTCTGAAACCCAGATAAGAACATGGCATTACTTTTGTCACATGGATATTTTTCTCCTAAGAGGTAGTGTCAGGATGTGGCATTAGAGCATAGAACCCTTCACTGTTGTGGCTTCTTGTGGCAAGCTTTGTTGTGGCAAGCATTCAGGAACAAGAGTTTATAGGCAACATTACCTCCAAACTGGTTGTTGTAATGCCACTAAACCCAGAGGGACTCACGGACTCCCTTGTGTTTTCCCTGTGGGATTTAGGCTCTGGTTGGTAGTTGTAGGTGCTGTGCTCTGAGTCTATCCCAGTTGCCCACAGAGCGCTGCCTAGGAGGCTCTGCTTTTTCTGTGCGCGGAGGATGGCCCAAGGTGTTTGGGAAGCAGTGGGGGAACAGCTGCTGTTAGCTGTGGAAGTCGGTGCTCGTTGATTGTGGCGGTGAACTTGAGCAGAGGCAGCAGGTTCTGAAGCAGCTGGTTGGTTTGGGTAGGACAGGGGGTTTATGAGCCCTAAAGACATTGGTCTGGGGAGGGAATCTGCAGCCTTCCTGCACAGGAAACCTGTTGTTTTTTTTGTGGAGGCACATGAGGGTGGTGAATGCTTCTCTAAAATGAATGCAACTTTCAATGAGGTCTGTAAGCCCACGCAAAAGTGTCAGGAGGACATTGTGTTCCCCTGCTTGGAGTAATGAATCCTGCCGAGTTCAGACTTTACCACATAGCAGTGGAAGTGTTTGCTTGGAGCTGCTGTAATGGCTCATTTGAGTGCAGCTTAGATTCATAGCATAACTCAATGGTGTTAAAGTTGCTGAAAATGGGACACGTCAGAATCTTGTTATGTGAAAGCAGTAGCATTTTCTAACATCTTTTGTAGCAACATTGCTGCACCAAAAGAAGCAGTAAGTTTTGTGAAAATGAGTTATGTTCTTTCCCAGACATCGGAAATTTTCTTTACTTGCTGTTGTATAAAATTTGCTTTACAACTTCACAATTTTCCATTCAGCCTCCCTGAAATCAGACTGTTCATGACAGCTGGAGCAGTAACAGTTGACTCAAAAATTGTCACATGAATGTCTTTGGGTTTTAGGAGCATAGGCAATTGGTTTTAACACATACTCTTCTTAGGTAACAGAAGAGGAAAAAAATATTAAACTTTTGCAGTACCTAGAATGGCAAGAAAATAGTATTGATGGAATGAGAGTTTATGGAAGTTACATTTTTAACAGAACGCAATGAAAAAAATTATGTCCCATCAGAAGACACAAGCACAGATGTCTGAGTGTGCAGGTCAGCCAGATGGAAGAGGACTGGAATGGATGCAAACCTCTGGATTCGTAGAACCATATGACCAGTCAGCCATTTAGATGATCAGCCTGTATTTGTGAAATGAATCACTACCCCCTCTCAGCCCAGACTAGTGGCATTTTATTAGACCAACTGTAATAGTCACATAAAGCGGGTAAGCTTTCAAATGTGGGATTAACACTTTTCAGTGTGAGACATCTTGTGTTCAGCAGAAAGCAGACATACACACAGATGAGGACACACACCGGCATACTTTATGGTGCTTTTCCCTTAGTGTTGTATTTTCAAAAAGGATTGGTACAATTTGATATTTTTAATGCTGTAGAAATCTGTGATTTGGAGCTACAGATTTTTCTTCCCCTCCCCAAAAGCAAGGATAGTCATCCTCATAAAATGTCAACTGTTTGCTCTGCAGGATATCCATCAATGTGCATATGACTGAAGTGAAAGAAAAGATTGAGAAGACCAAGGAAAGAAACTTAAACGATCCCAAAGTAAAATCCCCACCCTCCACAACAGCAGAAGTGGAAAGAGTCAAAGAGCTGCCTGACAAATTGAAACTTCAACAGAGTCCTAAAAACATTAGCACTGATCCAAATCAAGAAATGACAATGGTTGATAAGCAAAATGAACCTACACCTCAAAATGGAAAGCAACAGCCATTACTGAGTAAGCCCAAATCAGGTAAAAAGGTTGAAGAGAAATCAGAATTAAAATGCAAGCCCATGACCTCACAGAATACCTCTGCAAAGGACTCTATGAAGGATCTGGAGGTAGGAGGGAAAATCCATCAAGAAACAGCAAAAGCAGAAAAATCCCAAACAGATGCCAGTGTTGAGAAGAGAGAACCCAAGTGTGAAGGAATGACATCAGAGAAAGCTGAGACACTGGAAGCTACCAAAGAGCTGCCCACTCAGGATGAAATGGTCATCGGTAAGTTACTCACAGTTACTCTCAGAAACTTCTACACTGAGGATTTAGTGCTACTCTTGTGTTACATGTACAATAATAGCTGGAGCACTGCTCAGTAGACCACCTGTGTATTACAGTTCAAGGGCATTTTGCCATAGATATCTTTGACTGTGTAAATAACTGAATTAACTTCTGTACAAATGCGTGTAAGAGTAGTTTTCCTTTTAAAGCGTTTGGGTTTTGGGGGAAAAAAAAGGTTCCATTAAGATAAAATCGGGTGAAGTGTACATGTGACCAGAAGTACGAGCCATTTTGAAAAAATCCATTTTCTTTAGATTAAAGCATTTATTCCTTATGATAGAATATGCAAACCAGGTATGCTTTAGCAGCTGTGGACTGGAGATCCAGAGACCAGCAAAATATTGCGGGAGGAGTATCTTGCTGTAGTATTTGCTGTGTTACTGGCTGTAGATCTCAGTTACTGTGTGAACACTCAGCTGCATAGTTTCAGGGAGTACTCTCTCCAGGCAGCATATATATGTCTCAGAATGTACTTCCATGTGTAGATGTCCTGACCTGAAGCTGGCTTTCTCAGCAGTGACTGGAGATTAGATGAATACATGTTGAATTGCAGCCCAAGATATGTGGAGGTTAATTGTAAAATTGTTTTGAATGGGAGACACCAAAAGTGTGTTCATGGAAGCTTCACCCCAGAAAAACTTGGACATTAAGTACGTCATGGTTAACTGATTTAGCTTCTCTGTTATAAAACCAGGGTTGAGATTCAGAAGGTGGTATCCTGTTCTCTGGCAGTTTATTCCTCATCTGTAAAAGGTTCTTAGCAGTAAAACTCCTTCACTTGAAGTAACAGGGTAGTTTTGGATCTTTTCAGCACATCCCTTTTTGTAGCTGCTGCAAAAGCAATGGTTGTTTTACTTACATGCCACTCTGAAAATAGTGATGGAATCACACTTAATGTTATCCAGATACTTCAGTGCATGTCTGAATTCAAGCAGAAATAATAATGCTGGCATGGTGGAGAGCACAAAGCAAAAAGGAAGTCTGGAAGAGGGCAGTGCACTTGAGTATAAAGTTGTGTTTTGAGTGTTTGCATTGGCATGTATTGGCAGCAGTGGCAGGCTGGCTTGTCTGTGTTTGTGTCAGTACTGGAGTTGCTCTCTTAGAGCCCCACAGAAGCACTGAGGGCTGCATCAGGGATTCCAGGCTGACAAACAGGGCTCATCCCCTCAGAAACAGTGAGGGTATAGTTTGGTAGAGCTGTGGATACTGGGAGCACAGGAAGCAGCTGAGAATTCTTATTACATTTAGCAAACACAGCAAGGCAATGTTTGTGTCCTGTGGTAATAGTCACTGGTGTGATGAAGATGGAATCGAATGCAGTGATACGCGCAGATTCATCTCAATGTATCTGCGCACATCTCAGTGACCAGCTTGTCTCCTCTTTAGATGACAGTCCTTCTCCTCCAGCTCCTTTTGAACACCGCATGGTGAGTGTCAAGCAAACAGAGGTGACAACATGCTACTCAGTGTGTCGGCATGAAGTACTGGGAGGGTAAGTATCCCTCTCCCTAATGCTGCACTGCTGTTGGTAGCTAAGGCATGGAGAAATGCAATGAGCTGGAGAGCTAGACCTTTCTTCTTCAGACAGCCCCAAGGTTTGTGGGTGAGGTGCGATAGGGTCACTGCAGCCAGAGCAAGCAGATTCATCCCTGATACCTTTTAGGCCATTGCAGTTGCTGGGTTCCTTGTATCAACCTTTCACAGTTTGTGGGGAGTATGTGTGGGGTGACCCATAGGTGACTGGTTTTTGCTCCAGGTCCTGTTTCAGATCCCTGGGATGACTGGTTTCGCATTTGTCACAACGATCCTGGCCATACCTGGTGTCAGGAAGAAAACCTGTGCCCTTCAGGCAAACACACTCAGAGCATCTGAAATCAGAGTCCAAATATTTTTTACCCTGCTGAACTGCCCGTTAAAGAAAACTAAGGGAGCCATTATTTTGACCTTATGTTTAATTTTCACGGAAAAGAAGTTTGCAGCTCCTTCAGCCTTTGTGTTTTTGTGTCCTTACTTACCTGACAAAGTTTAATTTATGGGTTGATCCAAGTACAAATAGAGCTTAATAATATAAGTGATATGATGCCATAGCAGAGAAGATAATGTTTAGAAATCATCCCAACGGCCATCGACGTGCCTGGGTGACATGGGGAAGAATTTACAGTGCATAAGAGATGAAGTCTGTGGAGTGGCTGCGGTTACTTGTCTTAAAATCATTTGAAAAGTTAGGAGACGAGGATAAAAATACCCTTGTTAATATACCCACAAATGCATCACTGAAGGACAGGAAGTGGGTACAGTTACAGAGCAAAAAAATATCATCAGGTCATCATACCACAGTGAAATGTGGGAATACAGAAGGGGCATAATATTTTAATGTAAGCACTGAACAACTGGCTGGAAAGATAAAACTAATCCTTCATAAGCTGAGAGAAAAAGGAGATTCATGCTGCTGGCCACCTGATGCCGTTCACTTTGTACTGTGCTATTTTTAATGGACGATAGGACTAGTTGCATGCGTGGTTTCTGGTGAGCTCTGTTAAGTTGTGTTCCCATCTCCTTTGTACCCACAGTGGGCGGTTTGGACAAGTTCACAAGTGCACAGAGATATCGACTGGGCTGAACCTGGCAGCCAAAATCATAAAAGTGAAAGGAGCAAGAGAGAAGGTAACTAACTGAGCTGCTGTGAACTGAAGTGAGCACACTCTAAACCTGCCTCATTGCAGGCACCTTATCACCACTTCCCTCAATCAGCATTGGGTAGTATCGAATACTGTAAAATCTGTCTTAATAAGTAGAAGCTTGGCCTTTATATGATTCTCATCTCCTCTGTTTGTGATTAAAACATCTGTCCACAGGAGACCTGTGGTATAGCTGTCATTGGGTTTACAAATGATTGTATTTGAATATATTGGAATTTAAGGGGTGTATTTTGCTCATTTTTTTGTTAATTTGCTATTTTTTCAGGAGGAAGTAAAAAATGAAATTAATATCATGAATCAAATAAATCATGTGAATCTGATCCAGCTTTATGATGCTTTTGAAGCCAAAAATAGTATCACCTTGATCATGGAATAGTAAGTTTAAATTATCTCAGGAATTGTTATATGTTTGGGTTTTTTCAGGTCACTAGAGGAAATAGGGAATGATGATTATGAGCTGTGAGAAGATTTGAGTAGGATCCTAGCCAGAGAGTTGAATTCAGTTTTGGAAGGAAAATTAAAAATCATACATGTTTTAAAAGTAACGTCTTCGGATTAAAAATTGTTTGGCAAGACTACAAGATGACAAGATTACAACAAATTATAAGAAAGGCAACTATCCTCAAAAGTATGACCCAAGTGACAAGATGAACAGAGCTCCACTATGGTTCACTTTTCTTTTAAGTTAGGCTTTCATTTAGTAAATTTTATAGATTGAAGACTTATTTTTTCTAGACTACTAAAATGATCAAATAATAGATACTTTGGAACTTCCTATAGGTTCTTCAGGTCCCCATCAGATCACCAGGTCATCTGGGTTTGGGTTTGACAGGTGTATTCCCCTCCCCCTCCAGATATTAGCAACAACTTTTCAATTTTAATTTATACTGGTACTTAATCTCACACTCAGAAATAATTTGCTTGAAGTCATTGAGACTACTGATAGACTTTATACTGGATGTGCTGTTAGGACCCTGCTAAATTAGGGCACCTAAGTTCCCAGCTTGGAAATTAATTGAGCTAATGAGGAATTTCAGGGTTTTAACACTTTCCTATGGCAAAATTTTAGTCTTGATGGTGGTGAATTATTTGACCGGATCACAGATGAAAACTACAATCTGACTGAGTTGGATGCAATCCTATTTACCAAGCAGATTTGTGAAGGAGTCCATTACCTGCACCAGCATTATATTCTCCATTTGGATCTGAAGGTCAGTACTTCATTCTCTCTGCTCTTTAACTATGCTATGACTTGGACCACCACAGTATCTAATTACAAGAGTAATCTCCCTATCTGTGGACTATGACGTAAAGGAGTAGTCTTACTTAATTCAACAGCCATAATGAATGGAGCTTTAGAGATTCATTGCTTTTTTTTTAATGTTTATTTAGTAGCTTGCTGAGAATAGTGAAAAGAACTGGATTCTGTGCTTTTGCCTCTCTCAAATCAGAAGCCTTTAATTCTGTGTGAAATTAAACAATGCCCTTTTGTCATTAATGAAAAGAAACAAACCTCAAACCCTTTTTGGCTAGAAATGCCTTCATTCTTCCCTTCACTTCCCCATAGCCCCTTGTAGCTGTGTTCAGATATCATCTTCCTAGTGTTTTCCTAATGG
The DNA here is from genome assembly GCF_034315485.1 of Pezoporus occidentalis. NCBI lineage: Eukaryota > Metazoa > Chordata > Aves > Psittaciformes > Psittacidae > Pezoporus > Pezoporus occidentalis. The sequence goes on along the minus strand of NW_026914796.1, from coordinate 121,790 downwards.
CCCCTTAATAACTGGCCTTTTTAAACAGAAATACGAACTAATTTTTTTTCCTGCTTGCTTATATAGTGGCTTACACTATGATATTAGATCTGGTTGGCCTGTAGACAGCGCTGCAGTTGCAATAACTTTGGACACTGTTGCCCCCCACTCCCACCTTGAAAATCATTCTCACTGGAAAAAAAAACAAGTTTTTGCCTTCATGGGCAAACCAAAGGATGCATTTGACATGTTTCATGAAGCTTTTTATGGAGTGACTCTTACACTTAGGGAATAAATCCAGTGGGTAAGCCTCAACAGTCTGACTGACTACCATTTTACACAGAAGGGCCTTTCCATTTTAAAATCTTTGTCATCTATGGAATATTGTTGTACAGGAATAGAAGTTAAACTTCTTTATGGGAGGCTGAAACCCAAACCTGTCACTAACTCTGTATGCCAGTCAAATCCTTCTCTCCCATGATAGGAACAAAAGAAAAGTATTATACTAAAAAGTACCATTACAATCTAACATGTTTATACTGTTTTGCTAGATCTCTCAAACAAGTAGACATTTTTTAACTCAAAATACTCTCTTCTCTTTTTGTAGCCTGAAAATATATTATGTGTAAATCACACAGGAAACCAGATTAAAATTATTGATTTTGGATTAGCAAGGAGGTAAGAGAGTTCAGTTGTGCATTTATTAAAAAAAAACAAAACAACAAAACAAAAATAACCCCACAAACCTCTGGTGTGACTTTGATAGTTCTTAGGGGGACTTTGTACATTTTGGTGGTTCTAATGTAATTCTGCTGTATGAATGAACTAAGCAGTATGTTGCTCTGGGTGTGAGTTTTCTGCTGTGTGCAGTAATTATCTAATTACATTTTCAAATAATATTTCTGTTGGATAAAGCTATACTGCTGTTCTAACTATCTCTAAATGATTCCCCATGTAAAGCTTTTACTCAGGGACTTCAGACAGGCTCTTTGACTTCTTGACTGCTGAGTTTTACGGTGCAAGTTCTACTTGTGGGGATTTTCTGCAAAACTGACTATATTAAAAGAAAGCTATCAAAGCATGAGCCAGTTCCCATAAAATAAAAAGGAATGACTCCTGTTAGTATAGCAGTAAGAACAACAGCATTTCTCAACTTCTTTTCTAAACCCTTTGAGGCTTTTCTTAAGCCCAGATCTGGTATATTCATGCATATATCATGGAATCTTAAAAAAGTCAGGGTCATAAAAAAGAACAGACCTTAAGATCATCTAGTTCCAAACCCCCTGCCATGGGCAGGGACACCTCTCACTAAACCATGTCACCCAAGGCTCTGTCCAACCTGGCCTTGAACATCACCAGGGATGGAGCATTCACAACTTTCCTGGGCAACCCATTCCAGTGCCTCACCACCCGCACAGAAAAGAATTTCTTCCTTATATCCAATCTAAACTTCCCCTGTTTAAGATTGAACCCATTACCCCTTGTCCTGTCACTACAGTCCCTAATGAAGAGTCCATCCCTAGCATCCCTATAGCCCCTCTTCAGATACTGGAAGGCTGCCATGAGGTCTCCATGCAGCCTTCTCTTCTCCAGGCTGAACAGCCCCAACTTTCTCAGCTCACCTTCATACGGGAGGTGCTCCATTCCCTTGATCATCCTCGTGGCCTCCTCTGGACTTGTTCCAACAGCTCCATGTCCTTTTTATGTTGAGGACACCAGAACTGCACACAATGCTCCAGGTGAGGTCTCACAAGAGCAGAGCAGAGCAGAGGGGCAGGTTCACCTCCTTCGACCTGCTGGTCACATTCCTTTTGATGCAGCCCAGGATATGGTTGGCTTTCTGGGCTGCAAGCGCACACTGAAGCCAGCTCATGTTCATTTTCTCATCGACCAACACCCCCAAGTCCTTCTCCGCAGGGCTGCTCTGAATCTCTGCCCAACCTGTAGCTGTGCCTGGGATTGCTTCAATTCAAGTGTAGGACCTTGCACTTGGCATGGTTAAACTTCATAAGGTTGGCCTCAGCCCACCTCACAAGCATGTCAAGGTCCCCCTGGATGGCATTCCTTCCCCCCAGCAGATCAACTGAACCACACAGCTTGGTGTCATCAGGAAACTTGCTGAGGGTGCACTCAATCCCACTGTCCGTGTCAATGACAAAGATACTGAACAAGACTGGTCCCAGCACCAATCCCTGAGGAACCCCACCCGTTACTGATCTCCAACTGGACATTGAGCCATTGACCACAACTCTTTGCATGCGGCCATCCAGCCAGTTCTTTATCCACCGAGCAGTCCACCTATCAAATTGATGTCTCTCCAATTTAGAGACAAGGATATCATGTGTGACAGTGTTGAACACTTTGCACAAGTCCAGATAGATGACATCAACTGCTCTAGCCCTGTCCATTGATTCCGTAGCCCCATCAGAGAAGGCCATCAAATTGGTCAGGCAGGATTTCCCCTTAGTGAAGCCATGCTGGCTGTCACCAAGCACCTTGTTGATTTTCATGTGCCTTAGCATGCCTTCCAGGAGAAACTGCTCCAAGATTTTGCCAGGCACAGAGGTGAGACTGACTGGTCTGTAATTCCCCGGGTCATCCATCTTCCCCTTCTTGAAAATGGGGGTTATATTTCCCTTTTTCCAGTTGTTGGGAACTTCACCTGACTGCCATGATTTTTCAAATACGATGGCCAGTGGCTTAGCAACTTCATTCGCCAGCTCCTTCAGGACCTGTGGATGGATTTCACCAGGTCCCATGGACTTGTGCATGTTCAGATTTTTAAGATGGTCTTGAACTAGATCCTCTCTTACAGTGGGCACAAGGTCTTGATTCTCACAATCCCTGCATCTGCCTTCCAAGACTTGGGTGGTGTGGTCAGAGCATTTGCCAGTGAAGACCAAGGCAAAGAAGTCATTGGGAACCTCAGCCTTCTCCAAATCCTGTGCAACCAGTTCTCCCGATAGCTTCCTGAGGGGGCCTACATTCTCCCTAGTCTGTTTTTTATTTGCTATGTACCTGTAGAATCCCTTCCTGTTATCCTTAATACCCCTAGCCAAGTTTAATTCTAACTGCGCCTTAGCTTTCCTAACCTGGTCCCTAGCTTCTCGGACAACATCCCTGTACTCTTCCCAGGCTGCCTGTCCTTGCTTCCACCTTTGTAAGCCTCTTTTTTCCCTCTAAGTTTCCTCAGCAGCTCCTTATCCATCCAAGGAGATCTCCTGGCCCTCCTGCTGCACTTCCTTCTAGTTGGGATGCAGCACTCCTGAGCTTGTAGTAGGTGATCCTTGAATATGAACCAACAGTCTTGGCCGCCCCTGCCCTCTAGAGCTATATCCCATGGAACCTTACTGAGCAGGTTCCTGAAGATGCCAAAGTCTGCCCTCTTGAAGTCCAGGGCAGTGAGCTTGCTGCACGCTCTTCTCACTGTCCTGAGGATCTCAAATTCAACCATCTCGTGATTGCTGCATCCAGGGCTGCCCTGGAGAGTCACATTTCCAATGAGCCCTTCCCTGCTGGTGAGCACGAGGGCAAGCATGGCACCTCTCCCTGTCAGCTCCTCTATTACTTGCAGAAGGAAGTTGTCTTCCACACAATCGAGGAACCTCCTGGATTGCTTGCTCTGGGCCATACCGTCCTTCCAACAGATGTCAGGGTGGTTGAAGTCCCCCATAAGAACAAGGGCCTGTGAGCATGGGGCTTTTCCTATCTGTATGTAGAGCGCTTCATCCACATCCACAGGTTCCTCTTGATCAGGCGGTCTATAACAGATCCCTACAGTAATGTCTCCCATAGCTATTTTCCCTTTAGCCCTGACCCACAAACTCTCTGTTGACTGCTCACCTGTCCCCAGACAGAGTTCCATACTCTCCAGCCAGTCCCTAACTTAAAGGGCAACTCCCCCTCCCCACCTTCCAGGCCTCTCTTTTCTGAAGAGCCTGTAACCTCCCATTCCAACACTCCAGTCATAGGAGCCAGCCCACCATGTTTCTGTGATGCCTATTATATTACACCCCTGTAGACGTGCACACGCCTCTAATTCCTTTATTTGTTCCCCATACTACAGGCATTTGTATAGAGGCATCTGAGCTGAGCTCCAAATGAAGCCAGCTCATTGGCTGGAGTGGCTGGAATATCTCTACATTGCTCCGAGCATTTATTATAGGTGTTGGCAACTGACTGGGAGTGCTGGGATGGAATGATGCCCCTTCCCCCAACACAATATATGTACCAATGTGTGTGCATGTATCTGCCCAAGGACTTCTTCAGAAGTATTTTCTAAAAATACATGGACACATTGAGGGTGGTTTTTATTTTGTTTTGGGTTTGTTTGGTTTTGGTGTTTTTTTTTAATTGGGAAGTAGACATGCAAACTTCTAGTAAAGTAGTTTTGAAAACCAGATCTTCCAGGAAAAAGAGATGTAAAAGCAATGCTTTAATGGTTTGTTCTGTCTGTACACAGATGTAACTGCAGGTACCATCAGCCACAGTCAACACTGGTTCAGTTTTGTAGTCTTTCTCTTTTAAGCAATAGAACAGAATCATTTTGTCCCTGTATTGCCTCATTGTTAAACTTGGTACCAAGCCCAAGTAATCCTCTTCAGAGTCCCACCTCAGTGGTTATCTTGTGCTCACATCTGTTATGCAGACCTTTAGTCTGAGCTGTAGCTGGGTACATCCCACTAAAGCAAATGCTTTCCAAACCTGTTTCAATGGAAGCTGCTTTATTTGGTTTGTGTTGGACAATATCTGCTGGAAAGGGTCCTGTGGAGCCTGGCAGAGAGTCAATCTGCCAGCAGTAAGTGGGCAGGCCTTTGCAGGTTTTACTTACTTTGGTCTTCCTTTTGGCTTTGCTCTGTCCAAGGGTGTAGTTGATGGTGTATTCACCTGAAGTCAGTTTATTCTTTAAAGACTGTTACGCTGTCCTGATTGCCTGTGGAGTCTGCTATGATTGCTCTGCTGTACTTGCATGGCCAAAAGCTGTGCCTTGATTTTTTACAGATGAGATATGTTTTCCAGCCTGCTCTCAGAACTGATTTCTCTCTCTTTCTGGTAAAGGTACAAACCTCGTGAGAAACTGAAGGTTAATTTTGGAACTCCAGAGTTCTTGGCTCCTGAAGTGGTGAACTATGACTTCGTTTCCTTCCCAACAGACATGTGGAGTGTTGGTGTCATCACGTACATGTTGTGAGTAAACCTGGGGGCTCTGCCAAAGACAGGGGGGCTGTGCTGAGGAAGAATGTGGCTGCCCGAGTCCACCTGCCTGTGACTTCGCCTAACTCATTCTGTTAAAAACCCAGCCCTTAATGCAAAGGCACCTTGCTGTGCATACTAAGTCTCTAAACAACAAATAAGCCTTTTGATAAATGTGTACATGCTCTTCTCACCATCTTACTCAGTATGGTAAAATGGATCAGGTCTCTTTTTACTTAGAAAAGTCGCCACAAGCATGTCAGAGTTTTTATTTTTGATAGTGTTCTTGAGGACATGGATTATTTTCAGATTTGCAGTCTGATCATTGTAGTAGCTTGGACTTGGTGTGCGACTGCACAGAGGAATTAGTGTTGGGTGTTACGTTGTGGGTCTAAAAAATGTCATGTCATAAATAGGGCTAAAACTTTTCTTTGGTATCTGGGTGGTCACCATGGACAGCTTGTCTGTCCAAACTGCCTTCTGACGAGCTGACTTTGCATCCCAGAATCTTTCACAGATGCTTTCTGTAAATTGGATACATTTCTGGTTTAAATTTTTGTGTGATCCAAAGCCCAACTGAGTGAATTAATAAGCGACTGAAGCAATAAATCTGGGCTTAGAGGCTAATTGAAAAAAAGTACGCTATAGGTCAGAATTGCGTTTAATTCAAGCCATGTAAGGATATGGGCCTTGATTCAGGAAAGCTCTTGAATCCCCCTAGCTGTCCCAGCTGGGAAGGCACTGACGTACATACCTAGATCCCGACTGAATTAATTTCCTTTGGGGTCTCCCTATTATTAATGCTCTCTGACGTAGCTGAGTGAACTGCTAGAGAGTAACACTAACATTTACAATGCTGTGTTGTTCCACACTGTTGATTTATCTTGGTAGGGACTGAGTGGAACACCCCATAGTCGAGAGTCTTTTCCGCTCCATAAGCTAAGAACAGTTGTAAAGCAGAGGATTCACAGAAGAAAAAACACATCTTACATTTAACAACTACTGATTTCCCTCCCCTTCTTTCTTTTTTTAAGGCTTAGTGGCCTGTCCCCATTCCTGGGAGAAACTGATGCAGAGACAATGAATTATGTACTCAATTGCAGCTGGGATTTTGATGCAGAAGCCTTTGAACAGCTATCGGAGGAAGCTAAAGACTTTATTTCCAGACTACTTGTGAAGGAGAAAAGGTACTTCTTTGTCCAATTGTGAGGACAGTAGCACCTAATGACATCATTAAATTTCTCCTAGCCAATGTGTTCATTGCATGCAGCAATGAGAAGTCACTACCTGACACTTTTTATGCTATATCTGTGCTTGGTGAGCAGTTCCTCAGTGATTCAAAAGCCCCTATTTAAAAGGAAAATGTCTATGTACCTTGACTGAAGAAAGTTGCTTTTCACAATAGCCTCAATATAGGCAGATCAGAGGAAATCTGGGAGGACTTTTCTGTGTAGAAATATGTCTTTAGTATTCCTTCTCTGAGCAAAAGCTGTTTCTATTGTTGCCTTGAATTCTCACAAGCCTGAAACAAATTGCAAAAACGTCTCTGGAATGTCATGGAGGATAAACGGGAGCTGCAGCTGCAAAAATGCACATGGTTCTCTTCTAAAGCAGCCTACATACTTTTGGTGGATATTAAGGAGCATTTGGGACTTAACTGCATGTGGCTTCTCAGTCTTTGCTCCACTGAAATAGAAAGTGATTGCACAACGTGAAACAACAGGGGAGAGTGAGGATGACATTGATGTCAGACTGTGGCAATGGGGCTGGGTGAGTGAGGAGAGATATTTTTCTCTTGCTGATAGTGATATAATACTAATTAAGCTAGGAAATGAGGCATACAGTAAAACAAATTGAATTCAAAGGAGTGCTTAGAATACTAACAACTTCCATATCATTATCTAAATCAGACAAATCAGTTCTAATACCACATATGAACAGTAAGTGATCTGAGAAGCATAAAAAGAACATCATCGGGGGAATTCAGGTTGGATATAAGGAAGAAGTTCTTCCTTGTGAGGGTGGTGAGGCACTGGCACAGGTTGTCCAGGAAAGTGAATGCTCCATTCCTGGCAGTGTTCAAGGCCAGGCTGGACAGAGTCTTGAGTGACATGGAGATGTCCCTACCCATGGCAGGAGTTGGAACTAGATGATCTTAAGGTCCCTTCAACCCAAACTCTATGATTCCATATTGCCAGCAAGAGAACACAAAGGGATTTTTCAGACGTAAGAAAAACAAACACGCCCAAACCATAAAAAGGCAAAATCCAGCATATAACCACAGCTCAATCAACCCACTGCAGGCTTTTCACACTGCTCACCCCTTGAACTAGAGAGTGCAGGAATTGCCACTCACTTGTGTTGGCCCATTTAAGGCAGTTTCTTTATCAGTAATGCTGAGGAGCACAGGGCACTCAGAATGGCAGCTAGGGCAGCTGGGTTTACATGGCAGATTTCCTCTTCCGCAGCTGCCGGATGAGTGCAACGCAGTGTCTGAGGCACGCGTGGTTAAACAACCTACCTACTAAAGCCAAGAAGTTCAAGCTTCGCCTGAAGTCCCAGTTGTTGCTGCAGAGTTACATGGCTCACAGAAAATGGAAGGTAAATAGACAAACTGGCAAATCTACTTCCAGAGGGAAAATCAGCTCAACACAGGCAGAGCCATTCCTTTGTTTTTTGTACAATGGCTCGCTGCTGTCCACAGGCTTCTTTATTGTAAATATGAGTTTGGAAAGTATATTTTCACTGGTAAACTAAGGGTTTTTCTCCTGCACAGTTATACTGATTCTAGTTTTATCAAGTTTGGTTTTCAAATTTAATCCTGATCGGTGTTTAAAAGTTTTACACCTTTTTTTCTTTACAAGTTCAGAGACTTCAGATACTACTTAGCTTTAAATGTTCTTTGCTTGATATTGGAGACTTTTTTTCCATTGACAACAGTTTCATTGTCTCTTGTCACTATGGAGTAGGGACACAACATAAGGCAGTTTTGTCTCTTGTTGCAGCTAGCAGAAGTGTGGGAGAGAGAAAAAGTTAGGCTTATACCCATCCAGAGAACTCTCAGGACCTGCCTGATCACCTCATGCTCCTTCAGAACTAAATGTTGTATGAGGAACTGATAAGAATTTTTACTGAAGTCTCTATTGGACTGTAAGTCATGGATCCTGAAAGGTGAATACAGTGATCTTTCTTGGTACAAAGAAGCCTGTGGAAATGAGAGGAAAATTCAGTGAGGACCATTTCCTTTTCTTTTGTCACTGGAGAGCTGTAGTTCCTTGCCAAGGAGCTAAACCAGAGGCTTACACGTTTTCCACTCCTGCAGCCCAGCCGTTTGGTTGCAGATTTCTGCACTTGTGTTTTAAAAAATATATAATCTAAAGACATATCACAGAAGCTTATGGTGCGATCAGTCTTGTTCTGCAGTGGTCATCTCCCAGTACAAAGCTGTTCTGCACTGCAATCCACACAAGGTGTGGGTCACTAGAGGTAAATTCATTTATCAGGGAGAAAAAACTGTCAGCTACAGAAAAGGTCCTTTACCTCAGCTGTACTTACATTTGTACTGTTGTGTTCTGTTCACAGAAACATTTTTATGTAGTGGCTGCTGCTAACAGGCTGAAGAGATTTCCAACTATGTCTGTCAAGCTTGCATAAGCTTCCTCAGAGCCATGGAAGACATGACATGAAATCATGGAAGAAGAACTCAGTATCTTCAGTAATTTCTACCCCTTTGTTTTCTAATACAAGGTTTCGGGTCTGTCCTCAAATATTGTGTGTGTACTGCAGAGCTTCCAGAAGTGCCTCGAGGAAGGAAGTACTGGAATTATTTCTAAAAGCAGAACCTTGTTTTGTTTTTATAAGCTTTTAGTTGTTGTACGTAGTGATGGAAAAACATGGCTGTTACTGGGGCTGACTTCTTGCTGAAGGCTTTGATTCTGCAGAATGTTGTTGGGATGTTCATCTCATACAACATCTTGTCAGTCTTCTGTTTCTCACAGTGAACATGGGATCTCTGACGACTTTCTTCATGACTGAAGAGCACTGCCACAACAGTGGCACAATTTTTCCTCTGGTGTTTGTTACGTAGAACAAAAGATACCAAGAATCCTTCTGTAATTTTTTTCAAAAAGATTATTTTTTTCCCCCAAACATGATGATGATTCAGTGCAACTACACAGAGTTGAATGCTTTGGGTTTGTTGGCTTTTTTAATTCTACTCTTTAAAAAAAAAAATAGTTGTATCCTGTAACTCCATAGTTAGGGAATGGGAGGAATCCTGGTTTGAAGTGACTTAAGTCAGTTGGCCATTGCTGCTGTTTCTTATGGTGGGTTCAGTTGAGCTGAATGGATTGATTTGTGGCAGTTTCATCCATCTCCTTCCAAAAGTTAAAATCACCCAATGACCCCTGGGTCTATGGAAAAAGATCCCATGTTGTCCAGAAAAGAAGAGACTCCAAATATCCTTTGTATGTATTTAAACTTGTAAGTGGCTTCAACTGCAGCCATTAGTTCTGTAAGTTTTAGTTTGGGGATTTTATTTTCCTCTCAGACAATTTTAATGAAGTCTGAAAACTTGATACAGTGTGATGTGCAAAACAGGTTTTATTGCTATTTAGTGCCAGGGACATGGTGTGCTGCTGGAATCTGCCTTCAGCCCAGTTAGGAGGTTGAAGCCCTTTCCCCTCCCACTTTGCTCCTGAACATTAAATGTTTTCTTCACAATACTAACTACTTTTGTATTTTAAACTTTTTCCTGATGCATAAAGAGCTGGAGCCACTTGCAGTCTCTCAGCTAAAAGTATAACATTATTTATTAAGCCTCTGGTTTCCTTTATTCCTGTTCTAGATTCTGCAAAACACTCTGTGAGCTGGATGGACTCCCTATCAAAATAAGAAACTATAGCTCTAAAACCAGCTTTCCAGAAAAGCCGTCAAACGACTGTAAAGTTCCGTTTAATTTTATAGGCTCACATGTCCCTTGAATTAGCAAAAGTACTGGTTGCTAATGAAGAGGGTAACTGACTTACCCTACTGTAGTTATTTTTTCCACTCTAGTGCTTCTCACTCTCCAAAGTCCTGAATTCTGGACTTCAGCATTTCCAGAATTGAGACAGATCATTATTAAAACCAAGAGTAATGATCTTGACAGTGTTATCACCTTCTATGAAGGCCCACTTTTGTCCATGTTTTCCTCCCACACTGGTTCTGCATGCTAAATGTGACTGTATTAATTGGTTTGTATATTTCTGAATTAATACTAATAAATGTCATTAAAGTGGAACAAGCCTATTCCTCAGTTTTGGTTTAATCCGTCCCACCAAAAAAAAAATCAAACACGTCTCTGAGAAGATCTTAATGGCAGAATGCTAATGGTAGTAGGCTGGATTTTCTCCCATCCTGAGGACCCTCTGCTACATATTACATCAGCCTTTCAACACCAGACATTTTGCTACAGCTTTTACTCAGTGTGGGTTAATTATCCAATATTTTCTCTGCACATTGAGCATCAGTTTGGAGTCTATTCCCCTAATAGTTACTGTTACATTTCATGACTCTTCTCTGAAATGAAATCAGCTCTTGCTAGTTAAAGTTGGCTTCAAGTGATCTCCTTTTTCATGTATTAGGAGAAGTGAAAGGAGAATGGTAAGTTTTAATTTTCCAGTTACTGTGTGCTTCTTCCTGCCTAAGAGAGTAACACACAGATGCTCTTTGCAGTCTTGTATGTATTTCTTCTCCGTTTTCTACAGAACAAAGGAGCATCTGGCCAGCAGGATTACTATTTTGTTTCTAATAAAAATCCCATTAGAGTTGGCAGCCATCCCATGGTTCTGCAGTACAGGGGAACCCACCTCTGCAGCCTTATCAGACATTTCACCACATCCTATGCATTTTGTTTTGGAGTCTACAAAACGCTAAAAGGACAAACAACAGGTGACCTGTGAGTCACTGGAACAGTAACGCTGACAAAAAACTAGCCCATAACTAATATCTAAAGCAGTTAACAGCATCAACTACTGCAATCCCGGTGTGGTGCGACCCAGGTAAGCAGGAGGATGCACAGCAGTGTGGCCTTTGGCAAGCCATTAAAATACTGCTGAGGAGAAACTCGGGCAGCATTTCAAATTTAAATGCTCACACATGAGATAATTTATCTTTTTTCTTATGGACACTTTGGTTTTCTGGATTGTTTTGAACAACAAAGCAAGAGAAATGGGCTGAAGATTGATTCATTTCATTATAGTTATGCCAGCCCTGCTGGTGTAACTGTACTGCTAAAAGTAATGCTTTTCCTTCAAAACTGTATTTTTAGTAGCTGGGATGAACGTGCAGGACCACAGAAGTGGCCTCTAAGGACTACAGCACAGGGCACTTGCCTGTTCCCTAAGTTTATGACTGCTAGATGTGAAAACCTGTATTGCCCGGACGAGATGCTTGTCCCCTGGACATCTGCTGCTTTGAAGTGAAGACATCACCTGTTTGTGTTTCATTTTGCATTCTAACAGGTTTATACATGACAAGTGCCAAGAACCTTTTCTTTCTACTGTTTTTATTGTTTATTGGAATATCTGGGACCCCTTACAAGCACAAGAGACTTCAGTCCCATATAGGTCATAAAAAATAAATCAAATTCAGTGACTAAACAATGTTTCTTCAACAGTACAAAATCTAATAAAAATTCATCAGCCTTAATTCCTGTACTAACAAGGCACTTAGTCCCCTCCCTCTTTTTTTTTTCCACTACTTCCAGGAAGGGGCCCAGGTGCATATAACTTAGAACTTACAGCATTAAAACATTACCTGCTTCTTGCAGTGAAAGAATGAGGCTGTCCTACCACCCAATGCCATAGCTGCTCAGGTACCAGCCTGGCGAGTAGTCAGACATGCTCCTTGTAAGATTGCCCTAATTCTGGTGTCATTTACTAAAAATAACATTCTTAAAAACTATCTAATAAATAAGCTGGCTACCAGACAGCCATCGCTTATATGCTACAAGGTCTCTTGTTACAGCAGAGGGAGAGTTAAAATTCTGAGCAAGCAGAAGATACATTTCTAAGTGGTGCTACAGACACACTCCTACTTGCCTCTTGTGCCTTAGCAGCATTTTCCAGGATTTTCTTTTTCCATTCTTCATAGTCTTGCTTTGTTTCAGTCTTTGGCCGTTTACATGGCATCTCCTCATCATCTTCAGGTCCTACAAGAGAAGGAGAAAATCAATGACAGGCTACTACGGACAATATGTATGTTGCTGGGAATAACCATGGCAGTGAGCAAAGGGTCTGCCACTGTGTTATGTGGATGGTTTGCTGCTCCTCAGCTGCCAGAACTTCTTCACTTCTTCACCTTTGTGTTTGAATGGAATAGTTGTCCTGAATTCTACTAGGACTACTCAGCATAAACACCACTGTCCTGCTGCTTCTCTTTGTCCTTTCATGAGCTAGTGGTCTGCAGAATGCAGTAAGCTGCCATGAGCTGAGTATTATGGCATACTGCACAACTAAAATACTAAGCAGCAATATAGCTCAGAACTGCACTGGTGATGTGAGTTTTAGTTCATAGCTGAACACAACTTACCATCTTCTTTCTCGCAGTGCTTCATATTGATCTGAAAGCTTTCAGGTGTCTCTGCAACCACTGGAACATCTTCTTCTAAAAAAAAATAACAAAGCCGCTTGGTGTTTGGGGCCCCAGGGATGGTGCTCTAGATGGAATTCTTTAACAGCAGGGCCACCCTCCAAAAGTACCGTCTCCCATTCAGAGCATTCCCTGGTTCAGACAGATGCTCAAGCTGTAGATGCAGAGATGCCAACACACTTCAAGAGTTGCACAGACTGAATGGCTGCTTTAACTAGTATTTCTACTGCATTTGCAATCACAGTGATCCACCATGTTCATATCCCAAACCCACGCTGCTACCCTTCATTGCTCAGGCAGGATTATTAGTTATTTCTTCTCCTTCTATCCCATTTCCACACTTTGTTTTTCAGATGCCCACAACATGCAGGAGCTGTCCATACATACAGATGCACATTCTTCCCTGAACTGGCCCACAAATTCCCAGCTGTCATTAGCTGCCTCAGTGGTAGAGTAAGGTTTTGCAGTTTCTATAGGGCAGTGCACTATGGAAATGTCCATGCCTAGGGAGAGAGCAGCAGCTTTTGGTTTGGGTTCAGGCAGCATTCTAGAAGACTTCACGATACGAAGCATGAAGACAGGGTGAAGCAGGAACACTGCCTGTGGGAGAGTAAGAATGAAACCCTGGGAAAGGAAAAAGGAGGCAAGTAGGAAGGACCAGATTCAAGGACAGGAAGATGTGTATCATATTTCAGTCTTCGTCCTCCACAAAAAGGAGTGGAGGGAGCTAGCTATGGGTTCAAATGGTGAGAAGTGATGATGACAGGTAATGGATGAATTAGTACAAGGAAAGCAAGGCTTAGGCTTGTTAATCCTGTAGTAGGGGAAGGAAAATGCAGAAGTGAGTCAAAGCAAGAGAGGCAGCAAGATGCTTATGTTAACATGGCAACACAGCATACAAATTAACAGGATGCAGAAAGCAAGCAAGAAGGAGGAATCTAAGAAGGTCAGGTAGTATGGGAGAAGCAAAGAAATAAATTACAACAGAAGAGGACATAAGGAGCACTGAGATTTTGATAAGAGAGGAAAATACTTATTTCTGGCCTTGTCACGTGCTAAGCTGTTGCGCCATCCCCAGAAGCAATGACTGCAACTGAGACTGTGGGAAATTTTGGAATGGCTGGCAGGGGACAGGTGGGTGATCAGAATGAAATTGCCAGTGGAAAGTAGAGAAAGGGCTGTATTACAGGGATAAGGCTGAAAACTTACTGCTGAGCTGCTGGTTCATCTTCTCCAGCTGATTGCAGAGTCGGTCAAATATTGCTTTTTTCACCCCAGATATAGCCAGCATTTTAGTTTTGTCCACTTTTAGCTTCAAACACCTACAAGAGAAAGTTACCTTTGTAACTCCAGCAACTATTACTCAGGTGAGGAGACATTTACAATACCAACACTGCCTGTGAGAATGATGAAGATGGGCCTGATTTATTTTTTTTTGTCCTAATTAATCCTTGTCTGTCCCAAATTTGCTTAAAAAAAAGACCCCTCCACCATGCAATCAATACAGCTCAGGAACTGAGAGTCAGGGTTAGTTGAGGTTACATAAGGAAATTCTATTAGGAAAAGTGACTCATCAGATTTTGAAGGAACCTGAATAAAATCCTGCTACTCCAAAAAGCTGAATGGAACCCCTATGTCACAAGAACATTTGTCAGGAGCTGTGCTACTAACAGCTCCTGAATTGCTTCACAAGACTTTCATAAGGTGTAATACTGAAGAGAGAGGACATCTGCATGCAAGAAAAAAGGGTTGGCTGAGTTACGTGCTCCTGACACATATCTTCCAAGCTGATACAGGCCTACTACACCTATTACATCCACTGGTCAAAGGTTAGAGCACCCTCAGGGTGTGATGGTGTGGGGCTTAGGGCTTTTTCTTCCTCAGCATGGCTACTTCTTGGTGCTCAGCAGTAAGCTAGCTGCTATCCTTGCACTATAAGCAGCATCTCACCAAAAGCTGTTCAACGTTTTGCTTTGTGCCCACCTCAAAATCTATCCTGGCAATGGAAAAAAAAAAAAAATCCCACTTTTCCCAGGTTCAGCTGTAAGAGGTATTTTTCTCCTTCTTATCTGGTGCAGTGCTGTGTTTGGGATTTAGTCTGAGAACAACGCTGGTAACACACCAATTATTTAGTTGTTGCTCAGCAGCGCTTACTGTGATCCAGGACATTTCAATCTCTCATGCTCTGCCAGTGAGGAGAGGCACGGGAAGCTGAGAGAAAGCAGAGATAGGACATCTGACCCAAAATAGCCAAAGCGGTATTCCATACCTCAGCACGTCATGCCCAGTAGAGAAACTGGGAGAAGTCACCCAGAAGGCCCAGATCGCTGCTCGGGTTGGCAAGTGGTGAGCAATTGCACTGTACATCAATTGTGTTTATGGTTTTCTTTTCCTTTTCCCCTTTTAGTTTTATATTCTCTCCCCTTGTTATTTCCCTTATCATTATTATTAATGGTAGTAGTAGTGGTTTGTATTATACTTGAGTTTTTGGACTGTTCTTATCTCAGCCCATGGGGTTTACATTCTTACCATTCTCTTCCCCATCCTGCCAAGAGCTGGAGAGAAGAAGAGGGGCAGTGAGTGAGCAGCTGCATGGTGCTGAGTTACTGGCTGGGCTTAAACCACAAGACCACTAAATCTGAAAAATGTTACTAAGGGATTATGTTATGCTGGTTAGACTGAGAGGAAGGAGAGTGAAATGCTAAACACTTAAAGTTTTTCAGCCACTGTTATGGATACATGCTAATGGAATTATCACAGCATCAGTTACTTCTGCTTTCTCCCGAAGGCAAATACAGTGTAGGCTGGAGACTTCACTGTAAAGAATGCCTGGTTTGATACAGCTGTCTCCATTTCCAGGAGAATGGGCTAAGCAAGACCCTTCAGATAGACTGAATGAATCAGCTGCTTACATTGTAAGTGTTATTTCTGTTTGGTATCTCACTAAGCATTTAAGCCCATTGTCCTGGGTTCCCTCAAGCGCTACTCACCTGCATGCAGTGAATAGTGCAGCCGTTACAAAAAGTGGTTTTGAGAAATCAAGGTCCATTTGCTGTGCTTCAGAGAGGCTGGATTCGTATCTAAAGAACAATAATACGAGTGATAATTGTATAATGCACTTGCCTCAGATGAAGCTGTTGACATTAATTTGTCATGTGGTTCTCAGGAGTTGAACAGGTCTCCTGCTAGAACACTTAGTCCTTTGCAACACAGTGAAGCAGGAACAGCCACTACTGGATGAGAAGAGCAAAAGAGAATAGAGAAAAGAAGGCCATTGGGACCACCTCCTCTTTTTGAATTAAAGGTACTTTAAATTAGGGATCTGGATCAAGGCATGCCAGTAAAGTCTAATACTTGTACTCCCCATCTACACAGCATCTTTATCTCTACATTACATCTGAAAGTTACAATGAGCTGCTTTGTATTAATCCATCCTATAACAGAGGACAGAATTAGAGTTTCTTTGATTCCTCTGTGCATTACACATATATGAAGACTTAAATGTGGAAATATGGAAAAGGACAAAGTGAATGTGCAGCACAGAAGAATTTAATTTTTTATTGTCCACCTGTCTCCAGGCTATATATTAATTTTGCTTGTATTAAGCACTGACAGGCATACCAGGCCTTTGTTCACTGACCTAACAGCATTTAAACACGTGCAGTCAGGATGACAGCACTCCAGACCAGAGCTCTTCAGTGACTGCTCTTGTTAAAGTGCATATTAGAGTGCAAAATTTTAGTTAAATCTGTTGGATCTCTGCTGATGTGTAAGAACCTATTGTTTTTACAGTTACAGTAATGTGCATTTTGAGACATTTGCTTCTCCAGAAGGGAAGATTTGTTTCTACTGGGCATTAGTTCTCAACTGTGACATGACACAAGCTAAATGGAAGACAGTGTGATGGTACGGAAAAATACAGGGTCTGAGAGTCCAGTATTTTTTAAACTATTCCAAATTGAAGAATTGGGATTCACTCAGACAATGCTAAGATTCACAGACTAAGTCTTTCTAACATGCATTCTAAAAAGTGGCCTAGATAAATGGCTGGACTGTCAGTACTAAGAACTCACCTCACCACTCATCAGCAGGAGATACCTGGCCCTTCCAACTATCAAGATCTTTACACATCTAACAAAGGATTTTACTAGTGGCTACCAGTGTGCTCACGAGTGCTTACTCACCTCTGGAGTATTTTTGAAGCAGTGTTCACTGCCTCTGTGCAACAAAACTGCACAGCCAAGTCTCGCATTCTCAGTCTGGGGTTCACCTCTAGCAAACACTCCAAAGACTTCATGGAGCTCTGGTAGGTAGTCTTGTTCAAGCCAGAGAGTTTAATGAAACAGCTCTTTCAACAAAACAAACCACAAGAATTAGCAAGATTCCTGCCAATATTTAATTCAGGCAACCAAAATAGATTTGGGAGAAACTACACAGTGCCATAAAGTTCAATTGCTACATTAAATAAATTTGTGCAATGATTGATGTAAATTTGACTGTACACAGAAAGATTAACAACCTAGGAATGCCACATCTCTTAATTCAGTGGTATTTTTAGACTGTTTCCCTGGAAGTAAGGTTTGTCTTTTCCATATATTATGTCATGGCCCTCTATCAAACCTTTTATTTGGTTAAAAACAAAGGTAACCAAGATCTGGACAACTTGAAGAGATGAGCAGTATTTTCATGCTACTCCTCATTGGTCAGCTTCAATTAAATTCTCCTCTGTGACTGGACTGTCACAAACAACTTGTACCAGACCATTACCATCTACCTGCAGGTCTGCAGATGGAGGTTTACAGGTACCACTAGAGAGAGGGATTCCTTACAGCCACCGCTCCCTTTTCACAGTAAGTGGGACAGATCTTAAATTTAACACCCTTGCTGTGGATTTATTCAGTTAAAACCTCTGAAATTATAGCAAGCAAGCTCAGCTCACAAAGTGACTGGGCTCAATTTGCCCTGTTTCAAAATCTGAGTAGTGAAAGCTCCAGCACTGTCTAGCAGCACACTAGAGTAACGTCAGTTATCATTACTACCCCTTTCCTGCTCCCAGCACACACTAAACAGAACAGTGATTTCAGTGCACTTATAGAGAACACACCAGCCAGCCAAGTCACACATTGCAGCTTACTTTGTCAACTGGCTGTTTCATGAAGCTAGCTGCTAGGTCCAGGCACATCACAGCACCACTTGTAGCTGTCATCTGAGCCATCAATCCCGTGCATTTCACCTGGGATAGCCGCAGGTACTCTTCTGCTTTTCTGCAAAACACCCAGCATACAAACCAGTGTCAGTCAAGCCAGCTGCAAGCCCGTGAGAGCGACAGGACCGGGGCTGACCCCGGGTCTGCCCAGCCCAGAACCGCGGCTGCAGAGCGCGTACAAGGGAAAAGGCTGCTGTAGAGCTCGGCGATCCAGGCTCACGCCGCCCTTCTTCACCACTGGCAGCCCGGGGCCCGCGGCAGCGACTCCATCGACCGCCACACCCTCAAGCCCGTGGCTTTCTCTCACACCGATCGGAGCTACTAAGGGGGCCGAGGTGGCTGCGGCTGCGCAGGGACGGGATCGACCGGGAAGGAGCCCAGCGACGCAGCGCTGCCAGGCCCCGGAGAGCCCCGCTCCTGTTATCCCCCCGCGGTACCTGATGACGCCGGGCTGGGTGAGGCCCAACCGCGCGCCCAACCGCCGCACCTCTCCCGGCTCCATACGGCCGCCGCCACCCACACTCGCCCGCTGCAGCGCGCAGACCCCTGACGTACAGCAAGGTCCGGCAGGGGACTGGCCGACCCTGCCGCCAATCATCAGTCGCTACTCCAATCGCCCTGAAGCGCTCCGCTTCCTCGGAGAGAACCAATGGGAAGGGCTGGGTGGGCCTGTACAGTCACATGACGGTGCGCGGCTCTGCGGGGTGCTGCTGGCGGGGGTGGTCTCTGGCGGCGGCGCGACCATGGTGAGGGGCGGCGGGGCCGAGCGGCGGCGGGGCTGGTGGGGGGGGGGTCACTGGGTGCGGTCGCTGCCGTGTGTACGAGTGGGAAGGGTCGGGCCCACGCCCGCCGGTGCCCGAGGGACAGGCCCGTCTGCTCGGGGTCGGCTGCACCCGGGGGCTCCTGCTGGGGAGCGCCGTCAGCGGCCGCGCCCGGTGGCCGTGAGGGCTCTCCTGGCCGGGTACGGGGACCGGAGTTCTGCCCGGAGGCTGCCGGCCGGCCCGGGCAAGGCTGAGTTGATGGCTGGGCCTCCGATGCCCGCGGTAGCAGTACGCGCCGTGGTGACGGCTGCCTGCGGCCCACCGCCGCGGGTCAGAGCCGTCACTGCCGTGCTGGGCTGCACCGAGTTCTCTCGTGGGGCCGCAGGGGAGGTCGGTGTGTTGGCTGGGGAATCGCTGCTGCACCTATGGCCGAGTTGTGTGGTGTAGCATGCTGCTCCTGCCGGCTATGTCCTCTCCAGCGCTGGCAGACTTGTTCCTCTTGCCCGCGTCGCAGCCTCCTCCCGAGGCAGTTCCTCTCCCGACCCTCCAAGGCTGCTGTTTCAGACTGTCCTAGCGAATATCTTTTCTATTCCTGCAGAGAAGGTGGCTTTGCGTTGCTGAGCCCATCTCCATAGAGCTTCTGGAGCACATGATGGTGTTTATTAGAGAGGCAAACCTGAAATTTCAGTATGGAAATAGCTTTTATTGAGAAATGCTTTTCAGCTTCCAGTAAAAATAAGGGGGCAACCAAGTTTCCTGCTAAAACTGAAGGTCTGCCTGTTTAATGTGTCTTCTGCAGCATTTAATAATCAATCAAACTTTAAGCAGCACTTGCTGTAACTATCACAGCATGTTAATTGACTTAAGTGCAGAGTATAAACAGTAGCAATAGTATGTAGACGGTGGGGGAGAAAGTAAGTGCAAGCTTTATAAAGTAGGAATTGCACAGTTCTTAGGCTTTTGGAACAAACTTTCTTCTTCAAGTTATGTATATGCTGTTATCAGTTTAATACTACATCCTCTAGAGGTAGAGGGGGCAAAACCTGAATGTTACTTGAGAGATGAATGGAAAAAAATAAACTAGGTGATGTGAAATGCCAAATCTATGTAGATGCTTAAGTACCTTTAACAAGACTGATTTTAAGAGGGCGCTGGCTGTTCTTTACCAACCCCTGAATACAAAGTCCAGCCCCTTGATTCTTGTTAATGTCTTGTGGCTTCCTGTGGCAGTAAGTAGCAGTTTAAACATGTGAAAAATGTTTTCTTCTCTCTGGTTCATCTTTGAGCTCCTATATATATAAAGTTGTGGAGTTGCCTTCAGTATTGAAGAGTAATGCTTCCATGTGATATAAAATGCTTATGCATTTTCGGTGACTTCCAGGCAGCTCAGCGATTTTTACAGAATTGCCTTGTGTGCACCAAGGTTTCATCTGTAGGCTGACAGCTGTCTTGATCTGCTTCTGCAGCTAACCCATCTTCTGTCTTGGGTAGTGTTCATTTGAAATATCTCAAGGGTGACTGGTTGGTAGTAGTCCTAATATATCCAGCTAGGAGGAGGCAGAAAAACTTTGGATAAATTTCATTCATTGTGGAATCATAGAATCATAAAACAGTTAGGGTTGGAAAGGACCTTAAGATCATCTAGTTTCAATCCCCCTGCCATGAGCGGGAGCACCTCTCACTAAACTATGTCATCAAGACTCCGTCCAACCTGGCCTTGAAAACTGCCAGGAATGGAGCGTTCACAACTTCCTTGGGCAACCCGTTCCAGTGCCTCACCACCCTTAGAGTAAAGAACTTCTTCCTTATATCTAACCTGAACTTCCCCTGTTTAAGTTTGAACCCATCACCTCTTGTCCTGTCACTACAGTCTCTGATGAAGAGTCGCTTTCCAGCATCTTCTGCTACTTTGAGGTCTCCACGCAGCTTCTGTTCTCCAGGCTGAACAGCCCCAGCTTTCTCAGCCTGTCTTCATACGGGAGGTGCTCCAGTCCCTAATCATCCTCATGGCCCTCCTCTGAACTTGTTTCAACAGTTCCATGTCCTTTCTTATGTTGAGGACACCAGAACTGTACGCAGTACTCCAAGTGAGGTCTCACAAGGGCAGAGTAGAGGGGCAGGATCACCTCCTTCGACCTGGTCGAAGCTGGTCATGCTCCTTTTGATGCAGCCCAGCACACAGTTGGTTTCTGGGCTGTGAGCCCACTGAAGCTGGCTCATGTTAAGTTTCTCATCAGCCACCACCCCCAAGTCCTTCTCCACAGGGCTGCTCTGAATCTCTTCTCTGCCCAACCTGTAGCTGCGCCTGCGATTACCCTGACCCAGGTGCAGTATCTTGCAGGTACTAATCAAAAGCATGTGAGTAAACAGAAGGAAAAATCATGCGTGGAACAGGATGTGAGCACATGAGTTATCTAAAGAAAGGTATTTAATTATTTGGAGATTAGATGAAAATGCACTTTAGGATGGAACAGAAGCAAAACCTTCCACTTGTTTTATTGGTACTCTGTATCCAACTTAACATACCGGTATAGCCAGAATTCAGGCTTCTTGGTAGGCTCGATAAGCTTGCCATGAATTCTGCTGTATTTCAATACTATGTAATTCTTTCTCTTGTGTACTGAAAGTTACCAGATTTGTAAGTGAAATGAGCATTGTAACTAGTCACACATTGACTCAAAATAATAACTATCTACAGAGTGCAGCTAAATCAAGTGTGAAACTAAGTATGGAGTTTATGAAGTCTTCCCAAGGAGCTATTAGAAAATAAGAAAATTCTACACAATAGGTGTAATATTTACTTTGTGTGTTGAAGAATGTTATGTATGTTAAAGCTATTATGAAGAAAGGTGTGGTCCAGAATTATGTTTGCTGCTGTGATAATACACTTTTCTAATTGTTACCTGCAAAATAGCTTGTATTGGCCACTCTGATCAGCCATGCAGGAGACTCCTCCCAGGCTAGTTTGGGTTTAAAAAAAAATAAATCTTGTTTTCAAAGTCCAAGGCAACTTGCCGATCACCAGCCTTTATTAAAAAAAAAACAAACCATAAAACAAACGAACAAGCAAAGAAACAAAAAACCCAAAATTAAAACCAAACCAAACCACAAACCTAAACAACAAAGAAACAAACCTGAAAGGGACAAAACCCCTCACACAGCACACACCAAAAACCAGCTCTTAAGAGCTGCTGATGGTGCAGCTAATGAGGCAGTTCTCTGTTCTTGTCACTTGTCATGGTTTAAACCTTTTCTCAGAGGAAAAAAGGTTAGGGAGCAAGTAAAGCAGAAAATTGTGTTCACATCAAGTCTCCTTTTTTTTTCAACATTTGCAGTATATCTAATAGGGGTAAGGCTCAGGCATTTCTAAAAGCCTGTAATTTGCTTATCTTGTGTTCATGCAGGAGTTTATGCCTTACTGTATATGTTGTTGACAAGCCAGAACATGCTGTGCTGTAATTATGAAGTACTGCTGCTTTTCTCCAGTGTCAAAATCTGCTTCAAAAGCTTATGTTCCAGATTCTTGTTTGTAGGTTGGCATAGGACTCCACAGCACAGTTGCATTGTTTTGATAAAATAGCACTTGAAAATGCCAGGTTTTGTTATTAGGTTCCTAATTTAAAGTGGAAGATAGAGAACGTAAACAGCTTTATTCAACATTGTACCTGACAAAAGAACTAGTTTCCAGTTTGGTGTGTGCCCTGCTGAGTGTGGTTGGTAGGATTTTAATGTGTGTTTTCTTTCCTGCAGCTGTTTTTTGCCACAACTTCCTCAAACTTCAGGTGCATGTTATCAGGGTTTGTGTATCTTGATATGATCTTGTGTGTCAGTTGATAATAAGCGTGTGTGGAAATCTCTGTCATTCTGAATCTGAAAGTAGCTTGCTTTCTGAAGTAGAAAAGAAAAGGGTAAGCTGATAAACACTCAAACTTTGAAACCTAAGAAAGAGTTAGAACTTGTTCGGTGTTGCTGCTGTTAAGATGTTTTCATATAGAAGTGAAGCTATTACAAACACCACTTTAGACTGCTTCTTTATATGCTGGTGGCAGTGGTAGGTTATCTCACTACCTGTGTGACTGTACGATGCCAATACCACCTTCTTTAGACATGAAGTACAATACCCTGTAGTACAGACATCTTTGTTTAGACCAGTCACCTTCTCAGTTGTTATACTGAAACAAATACAAGTGTGATTTTAGTCTTAATCTTGAAGAGATACAGAAGAAAAAAATTGATCGCTTGTGGTATTGTGGAAATGCTTGTCAATGAATTCAGTCATGTACTTTGTATAGTCCCAGTGTTGAATACAGCGTGGGACCTTGCTGCTCAGATTTAGAGCAGAAATGGAAATGGCTTCTGTTGATGCAGGCAGAATTTGATACAAAGCTGGCTGGTTCAGTATAAATGTGAAAGCTAGGTCTGAAAGCAAGACTCTGAAACTCCAATAGTTCCCTAGCTGTTGGTAAAAGGCAGTGGTTAAAGTTGCGTAAGAAAGTATATATCTTCAGTTAGATGTTTCTGGTGAGATTATTATTGGTATCATGTGGGTAAACCCGTAGGGCCTGTGCAGTGGATATTTTAGGTGAGGCACAACGCACGCAGAACTGGCCCCACCCTTTACGCCTGAGGTTTATCTGCCAGGGGCTAGCGAGCTTGGATGGTGACAGCAAAGTCCCCGGGTCATAGGTTTGGTTAGAGTGTCCTTCTCTTAGATGGGTGGCCTTACAGGGCTATACGAGCTCCATCTGCTCGGGTTTGAAAAAGGTGGTGTCCTTCTCCTAGGATGGTTGCCCGAAGGCTAGCGAGCCCATCCTGCCCATGGACACGCTTTGTCTGACCCTTCAGTTGAGACCTGTCTGGCATGGGAGACCCTACCGGAGGCATAAGCCACCACCAGCATAGCTCCCAGCCTCACAAGGGCACGCAAGCTCTTTCCCCATGACAAGGGGGTGTCCGTGAAAGAGTGGTATCATGTAAAGCATAGTGTCAAACTCATAGTAGCCGTTATGCTTTAACCAGTGTTTTTCACACCAAAACTAAGGAAAGTGATGCATGTGTACTCTGCCAACTACTTCTTGGGGCTGTAGCAAACAAGGGTTTCAATAAATGCTTTAACTTGGTGGTGCTCTCAAAAGGCTGCCTTCTCACAGTCCTTCTTGCAATGTTTTATGTGGTTGTAGCATGAACGGTAAACTATGGATCAGCTGGACTAGTCTTCTGGCTTATTTGATGGTTTACAGTCTAAACAGATTTCCCAGCACTACTGAGCCCTGTGGACAGCTAAGGATGGTGCAGCAGGACTGGTGACTGTGTAAGCTTAATGCCCATTAGAAAAAGGGAACACGGGCAGTTATGGTTAGTGTCAGTGTTACTGTGCTGTTTCTGGCTGTGCTTTAACATAGAGATAATCTGATGTGGTTACAGCATATGATACTCAGTAGTGACGTATCTCCTCTAAAACACTAATGCTAGGTTCAGGAGATGGTAGAGTGTGACAAATGTTCTGTCATAGGCATAATTCAGCAAGTCTGTTACAAGATGTTTTGATATTGTTGCACACCAGTCCCAGCACTGTCATCTTCTGTTCCTTAAAATTCCAATCTGTTGTGGAATAAATAAAACTTAGGAATTGCAGTGACATTTGCTGGCAGAACATTTCTTGCTTCACAGATGGAGGTTTTCTAAGAGTTTGTACCTACTGAATGGCCTGGGAAGTAGGGTCATCTAGCCATGGATGCTACTGTTGCCTTATGCTTAAATTCTTTCTTGAAAGAGCTGCACTTTGTTATTAATTACAGAGAGCTTTGTAAGACATGCAGTCACTCTAATTAACATAAGTGGCTTTTTCTGTTGACTAAATAGACTTGTTAATTAGTTATTGTGCATGGTTTGAATATTACTGAGGCACACTGAGTCATGGAAGTGTTGGTTGGAACGAACCTTTATCTCCTATAACTTCCTCCTTGAAGGAGGATTATCATGAATGTTGGTTCAGCCTTGGTTTTGTCTAGCTGGGTGATAGAAAACCTTCAAGGGCAGTTTCACTGCCTATTTGGGTGTGATGGAGGCAATCTGTATGTAGAAAAGGATATGGAGAGAGCAAGGGGGAAATACTGTGTCTCTTTAGGGAGATTCCAATTGCAGAACAAGAATGTAATTAAGTATGGGAGAAAACGGGGGTGTACTGAGACTGCAGTGCTCTATAACCTGGAAGTTCTGATAAGTTAAAACCTCTCTATTTTAATGAAAACCTCAGTGCTCAGAAGACATTTATGGGGACTGCACTTGGGGGCTGTGTGGAAGGAGTTGGTACTGAGGATACTAGCTTTAAGAATGTTAGGATGATGTAGCTCATAGCCTACTAGCTTGTTACTGAGATACAGTGAAAAAGAGGATACTGTCTGAATCATAAAGAATTGCAATATGATCCTTGGAAGGCAAAAGATGTTGAAGGCCTTTGAGAGTTAAGAGGAGGAGATCGCTGGGATTGGTAGCAGACATGAAGAGTTGTTGCTTCTCTTCAGTTTTCTGTTGCCTTTTGTAAGTCACTTCTACCTTCCAGAAAGCACTGGCTGTACTTTTATCCTTTGCTTATCTGAAGCTTGTCCTTAATAGAGTCCTGTGGCTCAGACAGCAGATAATTGAGAATTGTGAGTACAGGAAAGCATCTGCGCACTTGCAATGTGTGCAGTCTGGGCTTCGCTTTGAAACTCTGTGTAAAGAAGTAACAGTGCTTCCTCTCAGCATAGTGATGTCTGCATTCTCTTGAAGATTTTTCTTGTCAGATCTTGCACTGGATTCCTGACCTCTAAATGTTAGAAGGGAAAAGTTGACCCTGTTCTCTCCTCTTGGCTGTGGACTCCAAGAAGCAATGGTGTTCACAGGCTACTCATAACCAGTCTCACCCCTGACCTGAGGTTTTTGTGAAGTCCTGGGAGCTCTCTCACTTACATATCACGCAGCTGTTTGATAACTCTTGAGTGGTTACACTGCAGTGTCACTTGCACTGTATTCTAAACTGCAGGAATCTGGTTTGAATCAAGTCATAAACAGCTTCATGAAAATTACTGAGTTCTGTTTGGTTTTGTTTGTTTTATTGTTGGTTGTTTTTTGTTTCCTTCCAGCCAATAACACAGCAATCTCCTCAGGATGAACAGGAAAAACTCCTGGATGAAGCCATACAGGCTGTGAAGGTGCAGTCTTTCCAGATGAAGAGATGCTTGGTAAGAGTGTGATTTTAAAATGCAGTGAAGCTTCTTGTCTGCTTGGAGTAAACCAGTAAATCAATACTAATCTCCAGTACTGTGAAGAGAAGTAACCCAAGTATATATAGGTGGTAGATTAGAAGTTTGCCTTATATCATGTAGTGCCAGGTGATTAAATGCATCATAAGTCTAAGTTATATGAAGCCTAATAAACTGTGGCTTTCAGTAGGGTGATGGTGTTGAGCAAGAAGTAGGAAAAGAAGAATTCTTAACAGTGGTCTGCTGGCAGCATGTATCCTCCATCTGCTTTTTTAAAAGGCTGAAAGTGTAGCTTTCTAAAATACTGTGGTTGCCTAGTATTTCTTACAGAGTATTCTCTCTTTCTTCTTCTACAGGACAAAAACAAGCTCATGGATGCTCTGAAACATGCTTCCAACATGCTTGGTGAGCTGCGGACTTCTATGTTATCTCCAAAGAGCTATTATGAGCTCTGTATCCTTTGAAAAGGAAACAAATAGTTGAAGTGCTGAGTGAAATGTTCATCTGCTTTTTTGGTACAATGGAACTTGTCTATCTCATATTTACTAGCACTTTTTTCCTCAGTATTTAGTTACCTGAATATATTGTAGGAGAAGATACACGTATTTGCTCACTGTGTAAATTTGTCTTTTCCCTTTGGTATAAGTCTTCCATATATTTTCTGTCTTCTTTTGGGAGCTTTCAGTAGTCTAGTTCCATAAAAAATATCAGCTCTGTAAAACAACTCTGCTTGCACTATGCTACCCCAAAAATCTGTAAAACCAACTTATTTTTTGCCCTTCATTATATTATTAGCTTCTAATCACATGTAGTACCTCAGTGTGTTTACTTGTGCATACTGTGGTATCTGAAGAAATTTATGTGACTTAGGAACAGAATGTGAATATGGATGGATGATGTTCTTCTAAAGACATAGTATGCAGTTACTCTAGATACTCTATTCAATCACATTCATTTGCTTGCTCTTTTGACTTAGGTTTTTT
This sequence comes from Pezoporus occidentalis, assembly GCF_034315485.1. NCBI lineage: Eukaryota > Metazoa > Chordata > Aves > Psittaciformes > Psittacidae > Pezoporus > Pezoporus occidentalis. Next base: position 94,792 of record NW_026914796.1, on the reverse strand, counting down.
TTCCCTTTTCTAATATGCTAAAACTGACAGTTGAAGGCTTGGGGTTAGTTCTGCATGTTTATCCCAATAGTGATTATTGTTTCAGAAGTACTGCCTACTTGGGCATGGTTGTACTTGGTACAGCATCTTTCCTTTTTGGTGTGAATGAGCAAATTAGTATGTAAATCTGTTGTAGATATTTTAAATTAAAATCCTTAACTATGAGAAAGACATGGCAATTTCTGATGAGCTGCACTACTTGGAAGTCTACCTGACAGATGAATTTGCCAAAGGAAGGAAAGTGGCAGACCTTTATGAGCTAGTACAGTACGCTGGAAATATTATTCCAAGACTGTAAGTGTGTATATGTTACCGTGTGTTAAAAGTAGTCAGTAGTGGTCAGACTCTCGGTGCAGATAATGATTGACTCTGTTTGCAATGGTGAGCAGTATTTCTGCATATCTTAAGAGAGGACTGCTGTGAGACTTCTGAGATTTAGGCCAGGAGCGCAGCTTTAGAAGGTCAGTTCTTCTTGCTGGTGTGTTGTTTTGCACATGATCAAGATGGAAGCACATTGATACTGGAAAAAAGTTGGCTTTTGAGTAAAGAGCTGGTCAGTGGAAGATGAGTACCACAGTACTAATGGAAGATTAGTACCACAAAAGTACCACTTTCTGATCACTAAGATTGATTACACATTTATTAACATTTTCAATTATCTGTTAATGAACTTGTACCTGAGGATCCAAGTCTTAGATTCTCACACAGAGCAGGTGCTTCATAACTGTCTGTTTCTTGGAGGGTAAGAAATGTGAGAAGGAAGCCGAAAATTTCTGTGACTTAATTTTAAAAAGCTTTGTGGTTCTGAATATGTGCTTTTGGTGTTAGCATGCTAGAGATGATATTGGAAGGCTTATCTTTAAATATATTACCACTGGGCTGGAGTAGATCTAGATAGTCAGACTTAGGACTCGGATTTTGTTTGGTAATGCAGTTATTAACTCCTGACATTATGTTCATGCCAGGAAGAGGCTTTGGAGATAACAAGGCTGCATCCTCATGCAGTTTCTGGAGTTTGGCTAATCACTACCATGATGTCTTTACGCCTCTGCATAATCATTTGAGTTGTCTTCTTGCCTGCTTGATATTGACTCTTACTATCCCTCATGACCATTTTTGGTGCTTTCATGAAGGTTCTGTGCACATCCATGCAGGAGACAGAGGTGTCAGAGGCTTGAGGCCTCTAAACAGAATATGTGAAAGTCCTGAATGTTGTGAATTTTTTCTCTTAAGCGAAGGGGACTCCAGTACACTGAAGCATGAGTCCTTTGTGTCTTGCATGTCCCTTCTACCTTTCACTTAATAAAGAGATGCTGAAAGAATGAGTACAGGCCTGGGGATTTCTGAAGAGCATAGCACCTCTCCTGCTAGACTAAAGTGTGAAAGAGGCTTAACTGCTTCAGCATAACAGATTACTTATCTATATGTGTTGGAGATGTTTTCCAGTTTAGTGGGGTGCTGGAAGTATAGACAAGCTAATCTGAGAGCATTCAGAACTTGATGTATGCTAAGCATTTAAAGATTCAATGTATGAGGTGTTGTGATGAGGCCAGGTGGCTATTCAGACTTTCTGTGCTCTCTGGAAAACAGGAGTTGAAAGCTAATTTAATGTGCAAAATTATGGGACCTAGATGATGTTGTATTGCTTTCTGTGCTTTGGTAATACTGCCAGGAGGGAAGAAAGGAACTGTTACCTTTAAGTATGCTGTTATTTATAATTTATTGTTTGATTCTGTGCCTTTTGCAGATATCTCCTGATAACAGTGGGTGTTGTATATGTCAAGTCATTTCCACAGTCCAGGAAAGATATTTTGAAAGACCTGGTGGAGATGTGCCGTGGAGTACAGCATCCTCTTAGAGGCCTCTTTCTTAGGAACTATCTCCTGCAGTGTACCAGGAATATCTTACCAGATGAAGGCGAGCAAGCAGAGTAAGATCATAGAATTCCAGACTGGTTTGGATGGGAAGGGACCCTAAAGCTCATCCAGTTCCAATCCCCTGCCATGGGCAGGGACACCTCCCACTAGAGCAGCTTGCTCCAAGCCCCTATGTCCAAGCTGGCCTTGAATACTGCCAGGGATGGGGCAGCCACAGCTTCTCTGGGCACCCTGTGCCAGGGCCTCAGCACCCTCACAGGGAAGAATTTTTAAAAAATTGTTTTAAACATAACCTGTTTAAATTTTCTGTATGACTTTCTTTGGGTTTGAGATAAGTAGATCTGTCAAGTCTGTAGAGTTCTAACGGGTATTTTGTCCATTAAGAATTCTCTTTCAGATTTAAGGTTTCTCACAACACAGGGTATGAACCTGTGTTTAGCTGTAGCAGTTATTTTAATCCTTCCTAGCAGCTGGTGTAGTGCTGTGTTTTCAGCTCTAGTCTGAGAACAATACTGAGAGCACACCAGTGTTTTTAGTTGTTAAGTGTTGCTTACTCTGATCAAGACTTTTCAGTCTCATGCTCTGCCAGTGAGGAGGGGCATGAGAAGCTGGGAGGAAGCAGAGACAGGACAGGTGACCCAAAGTAGCCAAAGGGGTATTCCATACCACAGCAGGTCATGCCCAGTATAGAAACTGGGGGGAGCTACTCAGGAGGCCCAGATCACTGCTCAGGTTGGGCTCAGGATTGTTTAGCAGGTGGTGAGCAATTGCATTGTGCATCACTTACTGTTTTCCCCTTTTAGTTTTGTATTCTCTCCCCTTGTTATTCCCCTTATCATTATTATTATTGGCGGTAGCAGTAGTGGTTTGTGTTATACCTTAGTTACTGGACTGTTCTTATCTCAACCTGTGGAATTTACATTCTGTCAGTTCTCTTCGCCATTCCTGTTGGAGCTGGTGGGGAGGGAAGTAGAGGGGGAGTGAGCAAGTGGCTGCATGGTTCTGAGTTACTGCCTGGGCTTAAACCGAACAGAATTCTCTTTCAGAACTAAGGTTTCTCACAAGAGAGGGTATGAAACTTTCTTACAAGCCCACTATACACTTCTGTACCCTCTTACCTGCTTAAAATGGGATGTTCACCAGATGGGAGGGATGAATACCTCTGACACACTTCCTTTTCCTAACCTGTCCTCAATTGCAGTGAAGAAACCACTGGAGACATTAGTGATTCAATGGATTTTGTGCTGCTGAACTTTGCTGAAATGAACAAACTTTGGGTGAGAATGCAACACCAGGGCCATAGTCGGGACAGAGAGAAAAGGGAGCGAGAAAGGCAGGAACTCAGGATCCTAGTGGGAACAAACCTGGTTCGCCTCAGTCAGTTGGAAGGTGTCAATGTGGAGCGATACAAGCAGGTAGGATGTCTCTCCTTGCTTTTTGACTTTTTTTACTTTTTCCAGATGAAACCAGTTTGGACTTTCAGATAGGCAGCTTGAAGTGTTACGGCTATGCTGAAAGTTCAGTAATCCTGGTGCTTCTCAAACTCTTCACCTGAGTAAAAGTTCTGAAGGCTAATAAAGCTGTGTTAACGTGTTGTGAAGCTGAGGATGACTCATGCATTTTTCGTTTGTGTGTAATGTTGATAAGAAGTTTTAAAACTTTCCTTCTTAATTCCCATTTTACTTATAGAATGAGTTGATTTGAAGGGATGTGTATCACATGCAAAGTTCTGTGGTAGACTTTACTACTTAAACAAAGCTATGCTTCCCAAAGCATTCAAGAGAACTGTTACTGCATGAAATGATAGTCAAGCAAATACATTATTTAGAAGTTTGTCCTTTGAAAGTTCTACCATATAGCTTCTGAAAAATATTTTTAAGCAGTGCTGCTGAGACCGAGTAGTAGTATGTGCCAGCAAAGCTAGTAGCTCTGATATTCTAAATCAGTTTGCAGATTGTACCATGTATGAAAGGAACAGATATCTGAGACCAGGAGATTTTTTTTTTTTTTTTTTGAAGGATGGAACTGCTGAAAACTGAGACTTTTTATCAGAAAGTAAGGAAAAATTTGAGAAATGTTAGAAGTACTGGTCTGTTTGGATTAAATGTGCAAGTCTGAATATAAACTTGGAAAGTAATTGTCAAATCACTGCAAAACTCTTTCTCCTATTCCAGATTGTTCTTTCTGGAATATTGGAGCAAGTTGTAAACTGTAGAGATGCTTTAGCTCAGGAGTACCTCATGGAGTGTATCATACAGGTGAGCTGCTTAAATTCAATTTCAGTGATGGGACACAGGGACACTTATTCCTTTATTTTTAGTCAGATTCAGGCTTTCACCTCTTCTCATGAAATGGAAAACTTCATCATTCTTACTCTTACCTAGTGCCTTATCCCATATTTTTTAACAGATGAGCAAAGTGGAAATGAATTGATTTTGTGCTCCTTCTGCTGCAGAAGCTTGTAAACATCTGAGCTGCAGTGCCTGCAGTATGAATTATAATAGATAGCTGGTCCCTCAAGTAACCTGTTTGTCTTGCACCTCTTGCTTCATGCATTTACCCAGTCATGGTCAGCTTGGGGAGCTCTAAAGCACTGGTAGGCCAGTCCGTATTTACTGTGTGGCTGTCTGCTTTAGAATTACTCTGTTGCATTTTACTGCTGTGTAACAATTGGCAAATTTAATTTGATGTATTTTTTTTGGTAACTAATGATGACTGTTGATCTAAAACTAGGTTTTCCCAGATGAATTTCACCTCCAAACCCTGAACCCATTTCTCAGAGCCTGTGCTGAGCTGCACCAAAATGTGAATGTGAAAAATATAATTATTGCTTTAATTGACAGGTGAGTGACCATGGGGGTGGAAACTGGCTCAAAATTAAGTTTGTGTTGTGCACAAGGAGATGATAATTCTTCCAGCATTTGAAAATTTTCCATTTTTGGTATCATGTAACTTCACTGTTTCTGTGTATTTCCATCAGCTGTAATTAAGGCTGTGAATAACATAGCTTCTGCCCTCTGGACTCTGCTTTTACAGCTTCCAACGAAACCTGCTTTAAGGACTGATTAAAACTTGTAAACAGATTAAGTCAGAAAACAACCCATTTAGTATCGACCAATTTCATGTTTCTGAGCTGAAGTGGTAGCAGTGTTCTGCTTTGACAGCCATATCGATAAGTATCTCTTGAAACCCTGAAAATCCTCATGGCTAAATCACATATCAAGGATACTTTACCTTGCAATTTTGATAAGAGCATAACATAACACCTCTTCATAAAAGAGCTAGTAGGAAATGGAACTACATTCTTAATTTCTTAGTTTACCACTAACTTCCTGCCTGTTCTCCCAGAAGTGTTTTTCTTGTGGAGGTACAGCTTAAGACTGCTTGCACTGAATTCAGATATGGGGGAGGAATCATAGAATCATTTAGTTTGGAAAAGACCTTTAAGGTCAAACTGAAGTTTTGATCTGTATCCTGAAAGGAAGCAATACAAATTATCAGTGAATGCCTGTACTTTCGTAGTGTGGAAAGGAAATGCACTTTCCTGGCTTTTTGAAGCCTCAGAAAAGCTTTGTCCTGGCGTTTGCACACAAGTGTATGTTCCTTTGTGTATTTGGTCCAAGTACCAATATATGGACTTCAGTTGCTGTAGGGATCTTGAGTCCTACTGGAATTCAACAATGAGTATAGTTGTGGTTTTGTTTCTTTGTCTTCTGTAACGTCTGAAGATGGAACAGGTATATATTAAGCATGAATGGTATAACTTAGGATCTTATAGTAAAAACAAATCTGTAGTTTGTTTTCTTAAGGTTACATCAGATCTGTTTGTTAAGGACTTCAGTCTTACTGGAGTATCTTTCAGTATTTGTGCACTTGGCAGAGAAGCAGTTCTGCCTTCATCCAGAGATGTTCACAGGAATTCATTGGTTTTCTACACTTTGCAGCTGTGATTTTGTGAGGGTTTTCTCAATTTAGTTAGCTTTTTAAAAAAAAAACAAAGCACAACAAAAAAAAACCAACACAAAACCTCCAAATCGCAAAGGCATTGCCTATAACAGTGTAATTTCTGAAACTGTCTTGTGACTGCTTTCAGCAGGGGTCACAACCTTTTGCTAGTTTCTTACTTAACATTAGTGCATAGCAATGTGATTCTTGCAAGGTTTTTCTTAAGTAGCTTTTGCAGTCATGTCTACTTAGAGGACTTTAACAGCTTTGGTATTACCTCCACAGTAATTTTTCACTATTAAAAACAACAGCAAGCAACTGACTTAAGACTGAGCCTGCTGTCCTCCTAGACTTACCACTACTGTGTTTTGTTGGGGCACTAATAGTGTCTTCCAGAGCTTTCTCATTTGGCTACAGGACAAGGTAAAAGTATGGTGGTGTGATGTTCATCATCTTTGTACTATGGCAAGTTGTGCTTCTGACTGTAGTGTTACTGCAGGTATTGGGGGATGGATCTGTCCCATGCATGTAGGGAAGATGTTTTTGTGTTTAGATTGGAGTTGTTAGGAGCAATTGTTGTGTGTTTCAGTATTGTGTAGTTAAGGTGCGAATCTGCCCCATAGAGGTAGTGCCTGTTGGCATTTCTCATCTTTATTTCAGCTGGTATAGGATAATTGAACATCTGTGACTGCTGAGGAAGGTTGTGAAGCTGTAGTCCCTATTCCCATGGGGCTTTCCTGTTATGCAATCTTTCTGCAAATAGCCTTGCTGCTTTGGGATCTTTCTTGCCTTACTCAGCCATTCACAGCTTTTAATTATGCTGTTGTCTGCCTGCAATTTATCATACTTTGTAGCATGCTGGCCTTACCTTCTGAACTGTTGCCAAGAAAAGCTGCCTTGTCCCTTTGAGAAAAAGCAGTGATTGTTCCTAGCTTTAGAAAGTCTTCTTGTTACCACCCTAATGAAATACAGTAGTAGTTCAATGTCTGTTTTTAACTGGCAGTGAAGTTTCTTGGTACCTCAGCCTTTTCTTACCTGCCTTTTTGTTTCAGACCCAAAGTTCATTCAAAATTAAAGTTTAATAACTTAAAAATTTTAATCAGGTGCTTTTTCCTAAATGCTTTTGTATTTAGTATGTTGGTCTTTAATTCAGTATAGAATAATCCCTTGGCAATTAGAAAGTAAAGATAGCAATGCTGAGCTTTTTTTATGTTGCAGCCTTGGTAAGTTGCTTGCCTTCCTGTAGTGTTTCTTACGTTGTGTCTGATTTTTGCAGAAATGGTGGTTGGAGTGACTTTCTCTTATTACAGATAGAGACAGGTCTACAGCATCCTTTGGATGCGTGCTGGATAGTGATCTCTTGCTTTGGTTCTCCCCCCCTCCAAAAAAAAAAAAGTATTCTTCTCCACTTCAAATTTGCATTGTAGTTTGCTCTTTGCAAACATCAGAAGTACCAAACATGTTGATCTGTCTTTGGAGACAAAGTGTAGTTAAGTCAGCATATTTCTTCTGTTTTTCCTCTAGAGACTTGTTTAGCAGAGAATGCTTCTGGATATCTGACTTCTTCAGTAATATCACTGAATAGATGCAGGATATTTGCTCTTCCATCAGCTGAGTAGAATATTTCTTTCTCTACTAGAACAGAATATTTGCTCCTAGCTGAAAAACATGGGATTATGAAACGTCCTTCTTGCTCTTTCTTCAGCTCGCCATCTCTGTTAACACACTTTTCCAGGACTGATACTTACCAGGCTCAGTTTCTCTTGAGATTTCTGACTTCCATTAATTTTCTTTTTTCTTGTAATAGAGCTTGCAAATACACCAAAAGACTTGCTTTGTCTGTCAGTATCTCTTTCTCGCCTGCATCTGAGAAGATGAAAGAGTTTGCTGACCAGCTGCTTTTCTTTATGTGTTACCAGGTTAGCTTTATTTGCACATCGTGAAGATGGACCTGGTATCCCAGCAGATATCAAACTGTTTGACATATTTTCACAGCAGGTGGCTACTGTTATACAGGTATGTTGGGTGTTCTTGCATGCAGTTTTGGGATGGTTTTGCAAGTTATGTGCTTTTTTTTAATCCACTCAGTGCTGTCTTAAATTTCAGTCTCGTCAGGACATGCCCTCAGAGGATGTGGTGTCTTTGCAAGTTTCTCTCATTAACTTGGCTATGAAATGCTACCCAGACCGTGTTGACTATGTTGATAAGGTGTTGGAGACAACCGTGGAAATATTCAACAAACTTAATCTAGAACAGTAAGTAAATATCTCCTGCATTCTCTTTGGTGTGGTGATTAATACTTCAAAATCTTGACTTCTGCATTTCATATTTAGCAAAATAGCAAACATGCTTTGATGTGTAAAATTAGCACCTTTGTTCAAGCTATAAAGGATCATGATACACTGCTGACTCACCAGGACTTGCTCACGTGTGCATAAATCCTACTGTGCCACTCTACAGTACACAATGTGTATGCCAAGCAGTGTGTAGTCGTTATCTGTTCATTCCTTACAGCAGTTGAGTTCTCCCCTTGCTGAATTTACAGCCACAATCTCTGCTTCTGCCATCAGCAACTTAAACCGTGCATTTTCCACTGTACATCCTAAAGAGCAAGATAAAAGTTGGTTTGATACCTTTTCCTTTCTCTGTATCAGCAAGTTGCTTAGATGTTGTGCTATACATCAGAATTGGTATTGAAACAGACTTTAAATCTGTCTGCATGTGTGAACTATTAATTAATTTTATGTTTTGCATGTTTTTTTTTTAGTATTGCAACAAGCAGTGCTGTTTCAAAGGAGCTGACTAGACTTCTGAAAATCCCTGTTGATACTTACAACAACATCCTGACAGTTCTGAAACTAAAACATTTTCACCCACTCTTTGAATATTTTGATTATGAGTCCAGGAAGAGCATGAGTTGTTATGTGCTTAGCAATGTATTGGATTATAACACAGAAATTGTATCCCAAGAACAGGTATGACATAAGTTAATTTGAACTGCTGTTTGATGATATGAAAACAAATACTGAGTGACTTAGAATCATAGACTTCATGCAAGACATGTTTTGTTTCCTAGTGGGCGTACCTCTGTCTTCCCATCTTAGTAGCAGAGCTTTATCCCACATGATAATTCGTCCACCCATGTTCTTAAGTATCTTGTCTTTGCACATCTTACCTAACCTCATCCTAGAGACTGTTTCTGTTAAGTTTGAATGAAGACCCTGAACCCCCTTAAAATTACCTGAAGAAGACTGGATAGTACTTTTGGGATCTGAATTTCCTCTGTACTGCTATGCTGTCCCACTTGTGCTAGGAGGGACTGTACTTCAGGGAGTAAGGCTAATACCTTCTAAAGCATCACCAACTCAGACTTTGCTCATGCTTCATCAGCTCTGTGAATGGCTGTGAAGATGCCACCAGTTCACTTCAACTTATGCTTATAGGCTGCTTTGGTTTAAACAGAGCTATTATTGTCTTTAACAGGTTGATGCTATCATGAATTTGGTATCCACACTGATCCAGGATCAACCAGATCAGCCTGCTGAAGATCCCGACCCTGAAGACTTTGCTGATGAGCAGAGTCTTGTGGGGAGATTTATTCATCTCTTGCGTTCAGATGACCCCGACCAACAGTATCTGGTATGGCCATCAGTGCTTCGAAATGCTTGTGTTCCCTGAATTGTCAGTTCTTCCTTTATTTGCTGTACAAGACTTCAGTGTAGCTGGGACATCACTATAGTGTCTGGGACATCAGTGTGTAGCTGGGACATCACAGAGTACTGGGGCATCACTACTCTGGTGCTACATATTTGGTAGAGAACATTGTATGACGTGTTTAATGCTAGTATGAAATGGTTTGTATTTGGAAAAAGCAGATAAGGACTTAAAAGCATAAGGTGGCAGTTTTGATGCAACTGTATTAGTTTGTACTTTTGGGTAAGCATCAGAAATGCTTGTATCAGATTTTCCTGCATTACAGGAACAGTAGGAAAAAATCCAGGACTATGGGATTTTCATAACTCTTTCACAGTATTTCACTTTAAATTATGTGTTCTGTATGGAAGAGGTCTGAAATGCAAATTCATTCACCTTAGTGCACTACAAGCCAAAGTGTCTAATAAAGTGAGTAATGGGTGATGACAGATTTCTGTTTACTCATGTTGTTTACATGAATTCTAGTAACTACAATTCAGGTAACCTAGAAATGTATGTAGGGTTGGACACTGAGCTTCACTTCTAGTGCTTGTTTCAAAGTGGTAATGGACTGCCGTGACTAGACAGCAAGGTAATAAAACCTGTCTGTAGTAACCTAGCCGTCATTGTTCTGACACTTAAAATAAAAATAAATCTCGCTTTTAAACTCTGATCTCTAGTAGAAATTACCTGAAATTTGGTTTCTGAAGTTTTAGTGTGGAATATGGTACATCTTGAGTTGTCCCCTTTGAAAGGAAGTCAGGTTATTCTAATGTTTAGCTAGCCTTGAATGAATTGAATGATTTCCAATATCTGAGATTCTTGCTATTACCAAGAATTCTGGTTGTGAGAATACATGACTGATTGTATCAATGGATAGAAATAATCCCAAAATAAGGGGAAGCGGAGAAGCTAAGAGTACAAACAAGGAGAGCTCATTAGTCTCTCTCCACTCATTGAGAACAAGGGCAAAAGGCAGAGTATCATGTTCATGTTGTATGTGCAGCTTGTGCTTAAAACTGAGAAATGCAATAAAAGCAGCATTAATGAGCATAATGAAAACGTAAAAGCAGGGGGAAGTGGCAACAGTTGCAGGTGTGGCTATCAGAATGTAGTGCTATAGTCTCAGAGTATGAGATGCCTTACGGACTTGTGTGTTCAGTTTCATGAAACTTGGCTGCTTACTTTTTTATGTTCTTACAGGCTACTGTAGGGAAAAATAGTCCTTTTGTAGCTTCCATTGCGTTGAGGACAGAATGTATCTGGTGTCATTAAGCTGGATTAAGCTCAGGCAACTTCCATCTTCCTGCACAGTCTGAAATGTATCTGCAATAAGTATAGTACAAGAAAAGTTTGTGGAGATGATACAGACTGCACACATTTAATTCAAGTAAAGCAACTTGTATCTAGTCCTCCCAAAATACTGTCTGATGCTGCCACCATGTCTTTCTGATTCTATAGAGTGCAGACTAAGTTATAGATATGAATAACGCACATTTTGAAGAGTGCTGTAAGCTTACAGTGCTTCTATTCTAGATCCTCAACACTGCCCGGAAGCACTTTGGTGCAGGTGGGAACCAACGTATTCGTTTTACACTGCCACCATTGGTTTTTGCTGCATACCAGCTTGCTTTTCGCTACAAAGAGAACTCCAAAGTGGTAAGCTGACCTCTAGATACTCTTGTGTACTTGCATCTTTTGGGCTTTCTTAAAAATGCATTTTGTCTGGCTGTGTCTGTGTGCTAAAACTTGATGTAGAATGCTGAGGTTTTTGTTTGCTTTTTCTTGAGCCAGATTTTTACTAGAGGTAAAAGTAAAGAGCTTTCTAACTTATGGAGGATTTTTATCAATTCATACTAAATTACCTCAGCACTTGAGGAATGCTGAAGCAGAAATTGGCTAGTTGTTTATTCATGAAGGTGACTGATGTGTTTTTATTTGGGGAGACCAGAGAGCTGGGACACTGCAAGTGCTGGCATGAAACCAGTTTAAATCCAGATATTGAAATTAATCAACTTCTAAATCTGCAGCTCTGCTATTTTAATGTTTCTAAAGCAAGTGTTTCTTTGTAGTTTAACTCACACAGTAGTTGCAAAAGTGCACACTAAAACAATCACTGGTCCATCTTGGCCCTTTAATGCTTTCTGATTGAAATACTTAGCAAAAATATTACTTTCCCTTATTTGGAGGATATATTGTGGGGAAATAAGTTAAAATGCTGTTTGTTAAAACACTCCTCAAAATTAATGTTTTAAAATTATCTCCCCTTCCTTATTGATGCTCCAGACTGAATAGAATTTTACTCCATTTAACTGAGCAAAAGCCTCATTAGCTATGTTCTAAGCATAGGTGTGGTAACTGCAGTTACTTGTGAGGAAGGTTTCTATGAGCTGGTAGGAAAAATGGGTGTGAACTTTTTGTAAATGGAAGAAATACTTTTGTGAACGCACACTGAGGTCAACACAGTACTGCTAGGGCACTCAGTACTGCTTCAGTAAGTGCCTGGTGTGGCACGCAGAAGAAAACAGACGAGCATTTGACAGATCTTGTTACAATTCAGATTCTCTTTGTAGCAATAGTCTTCTTCAAGCTTTGGCTTGTTCCTCTTCTCTAGGATGACAAATGGGAGAAGAAATGCCAGAAGATCTTCTCATTTGCTCATCAGACCATCAGTGCTCTGATCAAAGCAGAGCTGGCAGAGCTGCCTCTCCGTCTCTTCCTACAAGGAGCGCTGGCTGCAGGAGAGATTGGCTTTGAGAATCATGAAACTGTGGCCTATGAATTCATGTCCCAGGTGAGTGTCCAACTATTACACTCACTGTCCTGTGCTACCTTAAATTTGGCTTGGGTAGGTTTCCTGAACACTAAACCATTCAGTGTAATTAAAACATCTTGAAATGATTGACAGCTAATGCCACTAAGTAGAAACTCCTCATCTTAATTCTTGCTTCCCAGGCTGCTGTGGAATTAACCTCCATTGCTACTGATTTGAATACTCAGTTTGACAATATGTGGTATGTTGCAGTACTGCATCCTAGTCGCATAGTTGGCTCACTGGAGGAGTGCAGCTCTCTCAACATAAAAATGTTCCTTCACTGCTTCCAAGCCTGTCACAGCTGTTGCTGTCAAGCAGGTGTTGTCCTGACCACAAGCCCTCTTTGAAAGTTCTCTAAAATTTGCGCTGTTCACACCTGTCATGCTAGGCTTTGCTAATTAAAATCCTTGTATTGAAATCAATTATAAACTAGCGTGAAAATCCACTTCAGCCTTTTTCTTGAGGCTGATAACCTCAGCCTTTCCTCACTGTCTAGTATCGGTTGCTTTTATAGCACAATTCTGAAGATGAGAGCAGCATGGCAGTTACATGCCTTCTATTTGAGATGATTCATAGATTCGTAAGATTTTTAGTCTCATATTTTCTCTCAAGGCTTTTCATCCATGTAGCAGCAGTGCCAATGATTTTTACCTACTCTGGTTACTGACCTACCTCTCAACTTTGCTCTACTGTTCTGTGTGTTTCAAAGAACCAAATGCTCTTCAGGGACTACAGCTGTTAAGAGGTTCCATATTCAAACAGATGCTTGAAATGAGGAAAAACTCAATCTTCAGGTTATATGTAGAATCACATTTGTTTACTATGACCACTTAAGTATTTTGTGGAAGATTTATTTCCAGTCTGTGTACTTAACGTAATTTTGACAGTCTCAGTGAAAAATCTGTTTTCCTGCCTGAAGCTTTTAACTAATGTAAAACTGGACACTTTACTGCCTTGTCACTGGCACGTGTGATTTGGGGTTTTTTGCTGATGTGTTCTAAAGCAGTGATTAAGTCTTGCTTTCTCCTTTGACTAGGCCTTCTCTCTGTATGAAGATGAAATTAGTGATTCAAAAGCACAGCTGGCTGCAATCACCTTGATAATCGGGACATTTGAGAGGATGAAGTGCTTCAGTGAGGAGAACCACGAGCCTTTGAGGACTCAGTGTGCACTGGCGGCCTCTAAGCTCCTTAAGAAGCCAGACCAGTGCCGGGCTGTGAGTACTTGTGCCCATCTCTTTTGGTCTGGCCGAAATACTGACAAGAACGGAGAGGAGGTAAGAATAAAGGGACAGCAGTGTAACACATCCTACCTCTGCCTTCCTTCTCCTTGCTCTGCCTTTCTTCTGAAGGCACTTGAAGTAGATATACCACTTAGTGATGCAGACTTTGTTGAAATGTGTTCTAATGTATAAAGCTGCTAAATCGCACTGCAGTGCAAGCTGCATACATACAAAAATGGAGACAACTCAATTTTAAGGGTGGAAGTACCATTCAAACTTCGGAGAGGAGTTGGAGACTGGAGTCTGCATTTTGCATGTCTGTTATTGTAGATGTCTTACATGTGAACTACTAAACTTCCAAGTTAAAGATACGCATTATTGAAATTAAATGTAAAAAAAAAAAAATTATGTGTTCTTCTGGGCTGGTGACATAAACTGTTGTAATTGTGAAAAACAGTGTTTGAAATCTGTTTCTCAAAGTATGCATTAGTGTACATATTACAAGATTGAGTTCATTCATCTCATTATCAAGGGCTATCAACAACTGTTCATGTTTTTGCCTGATTTAACAAGACTTAAACTGTCAATCTTTCAATGACAGCTTGTTTGCGCAGTTTGTGTAGTTTTCTGTTTGTAGTGGACCACCCGGAAATGTGCCAAGGGAAGAGATACTGGAGCTCCCTAAGGTTGTTTTATCTTCTAATCTTTTGTTTTTTTTCCTTCTAGCTTCATGGAGGAAAAAGAGTGATGGAATGCCTAAAGAAGGCTCTAAAGATAGCGAATCAGTGCATGGACCCCTCTCTGCAAGTCCAGCTTTTCATAGAAATTCTGAACAGATACATCTACTTTTATGAAAAGGAAAATGAGGCAGTGAGTGGAAATGCACTCTCTCTATTGCATCTTTTTAAAAGAGGATTTCTTTAAGCTCTTCATTCATGCTTATACCCCAAATCATGTGTCTTCAGCTTGCTCTGTAGTTATAAGAGGCACAAGTTCTGGCAGTAAGAGTAGCAAATTCTGGATATGGTAGTAATATTTGGGATAAAGCTTCATTCTTACATGGGTGAAAACACCAAACGTTTTCCGTCTAGTTATGAATTTAAATGTTGTGGGACTTAGATACCAGAAATATTTATTAGATTAAAACTTACTAGGACTTGTAATTTTACTACTTGCTCATCTAACTTTACAGGTACATAACTTAATATGTCCATAAGGGAAAGAAAGTCGTTACTTTCAGGTAGTGATTCAAGGTCACTGCTGAGTGTATCATATGGTTGGTGTAAGCTTTAGTTTTGAGAAACAGATAATGACATCTCGTGTACCTGTTTAAATTCTGCATCTGCAATCTGGGATAATTGTTGCATATACTCGCTGTTAGTAAACAGTAAAAAGTAAACTTTTTGAAAAAGCTGTTTGGTCAAGTAGAGATCAACACCCCCCCCCTCCCCCCAGTGTCATTATTTGGTCAAGAGCAGATGTTGATGAATACCCTGTACTTCCGAAAGAATGTCTAAAGAGATTTTAGGGATTTGCTGACTTCACAACAACTGAACTGGCTTCCTGCTGTAGTGTTCTAGCATAGGAGATGCAGTATCTGATGGAGATGAAAATAAAATCTTGAATTCCAAAACTATTGGCAGATGTAGAAACAGTCTTTGGATTCAGTGGTGTTCTGTGTATTGCAGGACTCGCTAGGCAAATGTGCTTTCCTAGGCAGTGACTTAGTGACTAAGAACTACTTTAAATCTGGTATGACAATCCTGGCTGACTTCTACAAGAAACAGATTATATTAGAGCACACAGACAATCTGATTATCTGGGTTTTTTATTTAAAGCTTTTTCAATTTATGTTGAATAAGAGAAATGCTGTAGTAAAAGTCATAAATCTATCAGATTAATGACTGATTAAACTCGTTACATTTGCTGGCATGGGGGCAATTTCCACAAAGTTCTGAAATCAGAGTAGCCCTATGAGAAGCAAGAGAAGGCTGTCTCCAGCAGTTTGTCTGCATGCAGCCTTGCCAATATTTCTAAGAACTGTCCAAATACAAACAGTTTAGACACAAGTCTGTTAAAGCCAACGTCAATGCACTTCTATGCGGGTCTTGCTGATGGCTTCTGTTTATGTTCTCGTGTAGGTGACAATTCAGGTTTTGAATCAGCTGATACAGAAGATAAGAGAAGATCTCCCAAACCTTGAGTCTACCGAAGAAACAGAACAAATTAACAAACACTTTCACAACACACTGGAGCACTTGCGTCTGAGGAGGGAATCACCAGAATCCGAGGGGCCAATTTATGAAGGTCTTGTTCTTTAGGAGGATACACACTGTACTTACTTCTTTTCATTTACATACCGTATGGTTTATTTGTTTTTCTTTGTAAGGTAGATTTATAGGTTGAGCCTTTCGGAAATGTCAAGTTAACATTTGCGTGTTCAGTCTGACACTTCAAACACTTGCGTGGGGTACTCTTAACAATTTGAAAGGTTGGACCAGCAACTGCAGGTTTTGTCAGTTAGCATGGCTGAAACTTTCTTTGAAATCCATGTAACATGGTAAGGTTCTTTAGGTTCTGAATTTTCTTGTTTTTTCACTGTTGCTTCTGTAGCACTAGAGTTCTAAATTGGCAGTGACTCGTCTGAAACTATGTCTGATCCTTATACAGAGCATCAGATTTTTGGGATTATTGTATGTCAGATTCTGCTTGTGCTTTTCTTCTAATGCAAGTTAAGACTAAGTGTAATATTTTTCCCTAAAAACTAGAATATATTAATGCATGTTTGGAGAATTTTAAAGCACCACGTTCAAAACCAGAAGTTATATTTTGCATATTAAGGCTCTGTGACATTCAGTGAGGACCAATACTGTGCACAGGGTATATTTATCAAGATAACTTTGTTCCAAATAGTATAAAAATAGAGAAATTGCAATCTATATAGATATGTATAACCTTCATTACTGTAAATTTAGGGGGAAACACATTACACAAGTTTATTCAGTATCATGATTTTGCACCAGTGAAACAATAAAGTTGCTATTAACGCATGTTGTTTCATGTCTCTTCAGAGCCCACTGTTGAATCCAATGTTAATGTTGAACCTTTTGATAAAACCAAAAGAACTTCTGTTCTATAGGGACAGAAGAAGCAAAGCATAGTTAACCTGGAGAAGCTGGGAGGCTGCTGTGTTTCTGATGTGGAAGTTTATCATTCAAACACAGTATTTTTCCAACTGATGCCAAGATGATGTGTGTTCACATTTCAGAATGCTTTTATGACATCTCTTGAGGGTAGAAAACCCTACTGGATTCTGGGTCTGTGCTAGAGTAATGAGAATGAGTGGCAATTACATGAAAAGCCACAGGAAACAGAGTGGTAGAACAATTGCCAATGGCAACTCCTTTGAAAACCGGTCTGGTCTGTTAGTTAATGCCAGTTGCTGAAAGCTTTGAAATTTTGTTTTACCTTAACTGAATGTAATGTTCTAAAGTTTAACTGATTGAACTTCCTTATTTCTTGAGTTGACCACTTGTGAAAATTGACCTGGCTTGATTAGATAGTGAATAAGACTCCAATAATTTAGTGTAACATGTTTTATAAAAAAGGCAAATATGATCCTAAGAAACAGGAATTAGGGAGTAGACAACAAGTTCATTGATCTACTGATGTGTAAGTCTGTCTTGGAGGGGAGGAGGAATGAGTAGATGATCTAATGGCTTTACTTGCCCAAGCGATGTAATTAATGCTGTTGAAAAACCTTTATGTTGCTTTGTATCTGGATAATGTTCCTCCTAAGAGAACTCTTAAGCTGATTGTTTTATTATAAAACATCCATAGCAGAACATGGTGATCATGTTCGTGTAGATCCACTCATGTAGTAGCAATATGCCCTCCTAGTATACAGTATTTGCTAACCATGTTTGTTTAAAGCTCAAGGCTGGCCCTTGCAACTTAGGAACTGTCTTTGAATAACCGTTTTGTGGTGGTTTCAACTGCAGTAACCCAAATGTTGTAGCTACTGCTTTTTCCCGTGTACCACTTGTTAAGGCTACAAAGCTACAACTCGTCCACAGTTATAATTGCTTTTATTGAAATTTTACAAAGTAAATGATTTCAAAATACTGTCTTTAAACTTTAAAATTGACTGTACTAATATGCATTTTGGCTGTGGCAGTGGACAACTACAGCTGTTCAGTAGCTATCACCTGCCAGTAAAGTGTCTGTTCACCTATGCAGAAAATGCTTATGATGGTGGAAATAAACTTGATGTTCAAAGTTCATTTGAACACTAATGATGTTCAAACTGATACCTCTTATAGGACAAGTCTAGTCAAAACTTGCGATCTACCTGTTCAAGCTTCTCTAGTGGCAGAGGCAAAATGGCAACAGCAGTATGTAGTTGTTGGTTCTTGATTTTCAAACACACAGTAGCAAGGCTATAAAGTTTAACAGACTTTTCTAAGTTGTGGTTTTCGTGATGCATGACTTTGAAAATGTCTGAACACTTCAGATCTTTTTTTTTTTTTTTTTCCACTGTGACTTGATCCAATGGATTAGGTAGGGGAAGACAACATTTTTTCAGAGCTAGTAGAAGGCTAATTGGAAATGTAAAAATTACTCCAAGCGAAGTTTACCTAAAGCTGTGTCTATAGCAAGATCTGTCTGACATACATCTCAGACTAATCATGCTTACTCAATACTTACAGCAAAAGATAGAAGAGTAATACTTGTCAGTCTTGTGAGGAGGAGCGGAGGCTTGACTTGAGTAGATTCCTGCCAATGCAGGATCCAGGCAGGGGCAGGGAGGAAATCATAGCTGAGGTGGGAAACTCATCCAGTACATGAACCCTCTCAATTCTCATAGCTTATATCCAGAGCTCAAACACCTTTTTTATTCCTATTATTGAACTTAGTTCTACAATTTCTTAGTCACCTTTTCCACTGAAATCAGTGCTGTCTTACCTGCTACAATTGATCAGCTGCTCTGTTAACCTGACCAGTCCGGTTCTTCTTGTTCCATGCTTTTCCTAGACACCAGTATTTAGTTTTTTGCATTGGTCATGATCTCATCTGGCTTGTCACTAAATGGAGGGAAAAGCATCCTACATTTAACAGCTGAGACCC
Source organism: Pezoporus occidentalis (assembly GCF_034315485.1). Taxonomy (NCBI): domain Eukaryota; kingdom Metazoa; phylum Chordata; class Aves; order Psittaciformes; family Psittacidae; genus Pezoporus; species Pezoporus occidentalis. The sequence continues at coordinate 76,074 of NW_026914796.1, read as the reverse complement.
TTGGTATCTTAGAGTGGGTTTGGGGGTAAAATGTAACAGGTTCAAGGTTAAGACTTTATGAAATTCCTTACCAACAGGATTTACAATCATGAAAAGTGAAAGAGCCTGAACTTTTATTATTGGCCATAAATGTTGTATTCCCTTTTCAGCACTGTAATGCTAGTGCACCATTACCAGAAAATATACTGTCGTCATAATTCCCAAAGAGCTTTGAGAAATTATCTTTCTCTTCATTGCTGTGATTTCTCCAGCTATGTGGATGATTGTAGTATTTGCAGATCAGTATTAGCCAGTTCATGCTCCCACTGAAAGGAAGATACTTCATGCTTTTCACATAAAAATATGAGGATGAATTTTGGCTTTTCCCGGACACAGGAGTTTTATAAAGGCTCTCCTGAAGCTCATGTGACACAGAGGGTATAGAACAGGGTTAATGGCTGAGTTCACCCACAGAAGCCAAAATGAGGTCTCATAGAGTGAATACTGAACACAGTGGCCATGGCAAGCTGCTCTGATGATCATCAAAAGTGTATATGGGGCCCAACACCAACCAAACACACATACAATAATTGCTAAAGACTTTGCTACTCTTTTATCCCGGGAAAGTCTAAATCTGTTTGCCATGGTGTCAGCCGTGTCCACTCTGCTGATAGTGCTGTATATGCCTTCTGTAGTTTTGTAGAAACCACTCCTATGAGGCTTGGTCTCGACTTCCACCTGGAGTGGTGGAAGGTCTTCACTGACATTCAAATTTTGTGACTGATTGCCATGCTTATGTTTGCTAACCCTTGAAGCCTTTTTGGGGGGAGAAAAGCTACTAGCTCTCTTCTCATGTTTGTGTCTGTCAGCAGGTTTTACAAAAAATAGAGTGTGTTCCCTTTTTTCCCCTGGGAAACTCATTTCACAGTCCTCTTGAAGAGGTGGTAGGTTTTCTTTCCTGAGGGATGTGCATTTCCTGATGTTGAGGTAAATACTTAAAGTATGTAACAGTGATGAAAGGTGTAAAGAATTCAATAGTAGAGGCAATCATTAGGAAATACCAGTTGTAGAAGAATTCTGCATTACATTTTCTTTCAGGGAGAATGCTCTTTTGGGCAATGTGCTCCCAACTCAGAATGGCTGGACCGTAGAGAAGAAAAGCAGCAATCCATACAGTGATCATCTTCAGCACTGCATTTCTGGTCATCCCCTTCTGAGCCCAGTAACTGACCTGAGAGAGAGAAGTGAAGTCACATACATTACTAGTATCTCAAACATGGTCGTCTGGAGATGGCCCCCTCAGTGATTTGTGAGGGTTGATAATGTATTGGTTTAGGGGTGAGGGGTTATACCAAGCTTACCAGTACCATGGAAAAGCTGTTTCTGAAATAGGAATTCCAACAAACAGTATCAAGGCGGCTGGATATGTTTTGAGAATGTGCATCAGATCTTAAAAGCTGGAAAACCAAGGCTTTTCCAAGGCAAACAACTGCCGCTATTCCTAGAAGTGGTTGTCACCAGTTGCTTGTGTATTCAGTCGCATTACCTGTGACACCAGTTTACATAACGTCTAAAAGAAGCACTTCAGAATCCACTTATTTAGATTTTTTTAAATAGTTTAATTTCAAATACATAAAAGCATGTGAATTCATAGAACATCCATGTAAGTTCTTTTCTTTGTGCTTTGTAGAAAGATAGCCTTTTTTTTCCTTAATGTGAAAATAGCACCACAAGAAACAGCTTTTAATTTTGTTTGGTATGATTAATTTCATTCTTTCATGACTTTCTTTTTTGAAGACTTGCAGAACTCTTCTCTGCAATTAAGATGTATAGATGGAGTGTTGTGGTCCGCAAAGTGCTTTACAAGAAGAGTAACTGATTTCCCTTATTTAGAAAATAAAGAAACTAAGGTACAAAAAAATTATGTCAGTAAACCATATGAGCAGTAACATTCAGTAGAATCTTAAAATCAAGATGATCTTCTCAACAGGCTAATTCCCTGGTGTACTGGACAACATTCATATAGTGAATTGGAATTCAGTCTTCACAGCTTTAATGTGGCCACACAGTGTTTTGGGTTATGAAGTCCTCAAGCTTGAATTCTGTATAGGATTCATGATTACTGCCCCAGTCTGTGGATCTCACTCTCCAAAGCCAATGCTGTTCTGGTAGAATATCCACAAAGATGAGGAATCCTGAGTTTGTCTGAATCGGGTCTGATTTTGCAATCCCTAAGAAAGCTATGAATGATTTCAGGGGCAGTCTTGTAGGAAGATTAGCATTTTTATTGATATGGAGAATAATTTAGACCTTCAGAAATTCCTGCTTATATGTTATTACACTGCCCTAATCCAACTGGCAGCTTCTGTACTCTTGCCTGGGAAGGCATTTTTATATGGGGATTGATCTGAAGTATGTAAAAGTGGCTAATTATTATAATTTATTATAACCAGTTTTCCTTGCTGAAACCATCCAGTTTATATTTATACTATTGGGATAGTAATGAGTTTGTTTTATGAAAGCAAAAATCATGGCTAATTCAGAACCTAGAAAATAAAGGAATTCTGTGTGTTGACTGTTTACGAATCTGTTCATTTTTCCCTCTTCAAAAAGAATTTGTTAAAACATCATTGCATATGAATTGTTAAAATTATCTTGCAGCCTCTTTGTGCTGTTTGCCAAAAAGCATAATTGTCTTTTAGTGTGACTTAGAATGAGCAATGAAACTAAAATAACATTTTAAGGAAATGTAGGTGGGGCAGTGGGCTGAAAAATAACTAAGTGAAACCTCTCTAGTACTCAGCTGAAACAGCAGCAGCTAAGGCTGTGCCTGCTGGTAAAGCAGAATACCTCTTCCAGTGTGAAAGTGAGAAGCAAATGTCTTTTGTGCCAAAGTTGATTACTCCCAGAACTATTTCCAGGACCGAGGGGAACTGCCTTGATTCCCCTGTCTGCTGAGGGGTTTGAGTGAGGTGCGATGGGGCTGAGAGCCCGGTGACTGAAGCAAATCCTCCTGCTTGACAGGGCAGCCCACCTAGCCCCCCGACCCCTGCCCAGCCCTTACCGCTCTGGTGACCGAGATGAACCCGTCGAAGCTGATGAGGACGATGTTGAAGACTGAGGCGGTGCACACCAGGTAGTCTACCACCAGCCACAGCTTACCCAAGCCCCTGCCGAGTCTCCACTCGCCCGTCAGCACGTAGGGGATGTACAGTGGGATGCAGAAGCCGCCTGCGGACACAGCTCGGCGGTGACAACGGCAGCCCCACGGGCCGGTGCCCTCTGCCCCTCCCAGCGCCCCGGAACATACCCACCAGGAGGTCGGCGATGGCCAGGTTAAGGAAGAAGTTGCCCTGTTTACGGAGGCTCCGGTCCACCAGGAAAGCCAGAATGACCAGGGCATTGCCCAGCACGGGGGCCAGCACCAGCAGCCCCATGAAAGCCGCCAGCAGCCCGGCGGTGGCGGCTGCGAAGGGCCCTCCGCGCTGCCCGTCCCCCGTACAACCGCTGCCTGCCGCCCGTGGGCTGCCGGAGTGGTTGAGCCACGGCAACTCCTGGCCCATGGCTCCCGGCGGCGACCCGCACTGTCCCCCACGCACTGCCCCCCACGCCCGGCCGCTGCCCAGCGCAGCTCGGCCCCTGCCACCACCCCGCCACAGCCCGCGCCGGCGGAAGCAGGGGCCAGACACGGCGCGGCGGGCTGGGGGTGGCCGCGGAGTGGCCGCACTTGCGGAGTCTGGGGGCGGGAGAGTTCCGCTCCCGCTGCCTGTGGGTGGGCTCCCTCACGAGCCCGTCCTGCGAAGCTCATGCAGTAGCGGTTCCAGCGGCCGCCTGCCCCTCTTCAGGGCTCCCCGGTGGCCGCCCGCGCATTCCCCCAACGGCTCTCCCAGTTCCCTCCTCACATGCTGTCCCTGGTGGGGTAGTCTCAGTCGCCAGCCCTGTTTCTGTGGCGCGTGCTCGACACCGTACCTGCCGCCCTGTCCTGCGGTCCACAGGGCCCTTGGGTGATCTTTGCTTTCCGCCATGCCCCGCTAAGGTCTGGGCAGCCATCTTGTGCCGCTGGTGATCTCCAGCCTCGAGCCCCCGGCACGGGCCGGACTGCAGTCACCTCGGTCGCTCTGCACCGGGAAGGGCTCTTTGCTGTGCCTAGCCACTCGTGTCCACAAAGCCTGGAGGAACGCAGTATTTCTGAGACCTCACTTTCCAAAACTGGCAGTGGATTTATGTGATATTTTAAAGTGTGTTCTAACAAACATGTTGGAGAGCCAGTTTTATCACAGAAGTCAGGTCTATTCCAGAAACCTGACCTGAGCAGCCACGAACACGCTAAGGTGTCTTCCAGCTTCTGTCAAGACGGCTGACAGTGCTGAGGCAGAGGAGTGGGGCACAGCAACCCCCGAATGAGCTGCAGAGGCTGCTGAAGCCTGTGGAAGCTGAAGGGTAATTCAAGAGAGGAAATGCTGCTTGCCTCTACTATTATTATTTGGCCCATTGTATCATTATCTGCCTTAAAATATGTCACCACTGATAGGCTTTGACTTCCCTCCCATGAGAGTTCCCTAGAGACTTGCTCTCTTCATTACAGCTCCTTTATCATTAAAAGAAAACAGGACTTGCTCAAAACCTATTATGGGATGCACATAATCTTCACTTAATTCTGCCAATGTTTCACATGTGGTAAGATCTTTTGTAGAAGATTAGCATGAATCTGCAGTTTGAAATAACAAATATCAACCAACAGTCTTGGGCCCTTCTGCCCTCTAGGGCTGTATCCCATGGGACCTTCCGAAGCAGGTTCCTGAAGAGGCCAAAGTCTGCCCTCTTGAAGTCCAGGGCAGTGAGCTTGCTGCACGCTCTTCTCACTGTCTTGAGGATCTCGAATTCGACCATCTCATGATCGCTGCATCCAAGGCTGCCCTGGAGCATCACATTTCCAACGAGCCCTTCCCTGTTGATGAGCACGAGAGGAAGTTTTGGTAGCTTTCTAAAAATCTGTTCAAAGGGACCTCAGGTAAGACAAGTAAGAGTGGCTTAATAACTTGTCTGTTACGCAGCTGAGGGTGAGCACGTATTCTCAGGGTAGCAGTGCCCTTACCCCCAAAAGGACTGTGAGAACGAAGACCTGGGCCCACTGTTGGAGAGGATCTGGTTCGAGACCATCTTAAGAACCTGAATGTATGCAAGTCCATAGGGCCTGGTGAAATCCATCTGCGGGTTCTGAAGGAGCTGGCAAATGAAGTTGCTAAGCCACTGTCCTTCATATTTGAAAAATCATGGCAGTCTGGTGAAGTTCCCGACGACTGGAAAAAGGGAAATAGAAGCCCCATTTTCAAGAAGGGGAAAATGGATGATGCAGGGACTTACAGACCAGTCAGTCCCACCTCTGTGCCTGGCAAAATCTTGGAGCAGTTTCTCCTGGAAGGCATGCTAAGGCACATGAAAAACAACAAGGTGCTTGGTGACAGCCAGCATGGCTTCACTAAGGGGAAATCCTGCCTGACCAATTTGGTGGCCTTCTATGATGGGGCTACAAAGCTGGTAGACAGGGGTAGAGCAGTTAATGTCACCTACCTGGACTTATGCAAAGCGTTTGACGCTGTCCCATACAACATCCTTGTCTTTAAATTGGAGAGACATCAGTTTGGTAGGTGGACCACTGGGTGGATAAAGAACTGGCTGGATGGCCGCACGCAAAGAGTTGTGGTCAATGGCGCAATGTCCAGCTGGAGACCAGTAATGAGTGGTGTTCCTCAGGGATCGGTGTTGGGATCAGTCTTGTTCAACATCTTTGTCGCTGACACGGACAGTGGGATTGAGTGCGCCCTCAGCAAGTTTGCCTATGACACCAAGCTGTGTGGTTTGGTTGATATGCTGGAGGGAAGGAATGGCATCCAGGGGGACCTTGACACGCTTGTGAGGTAGGCTGTGTGATTGCAGTGTGATTAACCAGATTCAATCCTGGGCTTTTATTAAGAGCTACTGTTTTTTGTCATCCTCAAGTACATATCAGTTCTGGCAAGTAGTTGTGACAATTTGTTTTTAGCAGGCTAATTAACACATAATGAGTACAGTATCTTATTTGAATATTACCAGTGGAATATTTGGGATATTTCATTTTCTTCTGTTATATATTTTGAAAAGCCTGGCTGTATGTTTGTATTATGCAGTGTTCCATACAGAATAATGTTTGATAGACTAAGGGAAAAACAGGGTTCAACATCTTTATCAGAGACATGGACAGTGGGATTGAGTGTGCCCTTGGCAAGTTTGCCTAAGACACCAAGCTGTGTGGTTCGGTTGATATGCTGGAGGGAAGGAATGGCATCCAGAGGGACCTTGACACACTTGTGAGGTGGGCTGATGCCAACCTGATAAAGTTTAACCGTGACAAGTGCAAGGTCCTACACCTGGGTCGGAGCAATCTCAGGCACAGCTACAGGTTGGGCAGAGAAGAGATTCAGAGCAGCCCTGCGGAGAAGGACCTGGGGTGTTGGTCGATGAGAAACTTAACATGAGCCAGCTTCAGTGTGTGCTTGCAGCCCAGAAACCAACTGTGTGCTGGGCTGCATCAAAAGGAGCGTGACCAGCTGGTTGAAGGAGGTGATCCTGCCCCTCTACTCTGCTCTCCTGAGACCTCACCTGGAGTATTGTGTGCAGTTCTGGTGTCCTCAACATAAAAAGGACATGGAACTGTTGGAACAAGTCCAGAGGAGGACCACGAGGATGATCAGGGAACTGGAGCAGCTCCCGTATGAAGATAGGCTGAGAAAGTTGTGGCTGTTCAGCCTGGAGAAGAGAAGGCTGCGTGGAGGCCTCAGAGCAGCCTTCCAGTATCTGAAGGGGGCCTATACGGATGCTGGAGAGGCACCTTTTGCTAGGGACTGTAGTGACAGGACAAGGGGTAATGGGTTCAAACTTAAACAGGGGAAGTATAGATTGGATGTAAGGAGGAAGTTCTTCACTGTGAGGGTGATGAGGCACTGGAATGGGTTGCCCGGGGAAGTTGTGAACGCTCCATCCCTGGCAGTGTTCAAGGACAGGTTGGACAGAGCCTTGGGCAACATGGTTTAGTGTGAGGTGTCCCTGCCCATGGCAGGGGAGTGGAAATAGATGATCTTAAGCTCCATTCCAACCCTAACTTCTTTATGATTCCATGATTCGAAGAGAATCATTAACCTAATGTCAATGTTGGAACTACAAATTCCAGGCCAGGTAATCCCTATAAATCAGCAGCTTTACAGCGTAGATTTTACAATTTACACTGCTGATGATATGGCCTCTCTATTTACGTCAGAAATGGCAGCTGCATGTCTGATGTGGATGAGCAAAATACTCTTTTTACATGCCCCCATAACATCATCTCCCTAAGGCAAATAAAGCCACACAAAGCACAATTGACAAGAACACTGAAGCCTTATCTTATTATCACAAGGATTATTGTTCTTCCTTAATTTGGGGACCCATTTTCACTTCCCTTTGAGCACAACTAGCAGTGTTACTCCAGTTTGGGCAGGATCAAGCTTGTTAATGATTACTGCTATCTGGTGGTGTTGCCGAATATAAAAGATAAAAGTGGCAGCCAAGAGTGACAAAAAAATATATATATATATCTCCATCAATCATCAGGAAAACGTGGCAGGATTAATTTATTCTTTCACAAATAATTACTATATTCTTTAACTCCTTTAATGTAAGGTACTTTCACCGCAGCTCAGTGAGTTTGGAGCATGTATGCTTATGTACTATATTTGGAGCAGCTTTTGTAGTGTATTACCTCCTGGCAAATTTTGAGATTCTCAGTAAGTCCCATAATTGCATTTAATGCATTCTGATGCTCCTTTATTACTGCTGGGCAGCATGGCAAGCAGTATGCCAGCATGGCAAGGCATGAGGACTGCAACTCTTAACAGAATTCTGTTCCTAAAAGCATGAACCATCAGTCCATAACTCTACACTTTGAGGAATTACTGCTGAAGACTGCACTTGTGCTGTCCAGAGACCCTTGCAGACAGAAAACCCAAGTGTGCATTAGATGGCCAGCACTGTGAGAACAGCAGGTTTTACAAACCTGGATTTCAAGCTTTTTTTTTTTCCTCTCCCCTGAAAAAGGATTTTGTCATGTCCCACTAGTTACCATCTTTTTTACTGAACTGTGTTGACTTCTTTTTAAGAACATTAGTTCTTGAGAAAAGAGCTTCACTTTACTTAAAATACACTTTATGGTGGTGTAGGTACATGCACACATGGGGAAAAAAGGCCTTAAAACAAGCACAGGAAAGAGAAGAGAGTTATATCTCATCAATTTCATTGTCTGAGTGGTCTGTTCTGGAGGGAGAACACTATGATTAATGAATCCATATTTTGTTCCTGATCTTTATCCAACCCTGGAAGCAAGAGACACAATTGATTAGATGTGATAAAGAGAAATTGACAATATCCCAAGAAAATAATGAAAAATGCAACATTTTCCGAGGCATAGCAATACTGATGTGTTCTGAAATTTTAGTTTTTGTTTTCTGTGATTTCTTTAGTGGTAATTGTTTTCATTTCCATAAGACTTCCTTTAGTGATTTTTGAAATGGGGGTCTGAAGCATGCAGTTTCCCATGATTCTAGCATATGTGGGTGAGCAGATCTACATAAATGATGGGAAACCAGAATGTTTTTCCCATACCAGAGATAGATGACACTTTTCCCAGAACAGGCCAAATTCAGCTTCCAAATTGACTTGGGCAACCACATAGTGGGCAGAGTCCAGCTGGATGGAAGATGGAGAAGACCTTCTCATCTAGTACCTTCTTTGAAGTATGATTAAGGAAGGTAGTAAGAAGGTAGTAAGCACACTTACTTTGGATCTTTCCTGAATCTGAACTCAATTCTAAATTGTTTTGGTTTTTACCAAATAACATACTGCATATAATGTTTCTTCCTCTGCTTGTTCTTTTTAAAGACACTTCGTTTTATTTTTAGGATTTCATCTACATGTTAACTCTCAGTGTGCCACAAGCTGTATGGTACCAAAGCTTTACTGAAGGTTTTCTGCCTAGGAGACTGAAGGGCATTTCTTGCACATTTCAGTGAAGTGTACGGAACCTTCCCTTACATGAGGGAAACTATTCACTGGTAGTTTTGCAAATTTACAATAAGATATTTCCTTGCTAATAGCCCTATTTAATATTTATAGGTTGTTGTCAACAGTTCTCTTGCTATGAGTGATTGGTATTTGACAGAGAAAAAGCTTCCTTGGCCAGGAAAAGACTGCCTGAGAAAACATATACATGTTTTTTTCATCTGATAAATCATATTATCATAGAATCATAGAATAGTTAGGATTGGAAAGGACCTTAAGATCATCTAGTTCCAACCCCCCTGCCACGGGCAGGGACACCTCACACTAAACCATGCCACCCAAGGCTCTGTCCAACCTGGCCCTGAACACCGCCAGGGATAGAGCATTCACAACTTCCCCGGGCAACCCATTCCAGTGCCTCACCACCCTTTCAGTAAAGAATTTCTTCCTTATATCTAATCTAAACTTCCCCTGTTTAAGTGTTAACCCGTTACCACCATAACGGGTAATCATTACAGGGTTACCATAATTGGGATAACCATATTCTGCTATCAGATAGAGCTGATCATAATAAAATTAACAGGGAAAAATAAATTCTGCCATGATAATTTCCTATTAACCTCATGTACGTTACCAGTCAGGGTTTTGCTTGCATACTGATTTCCCTTCATTTTGTTTAATGTTCTGTAGATCTTTCCATGCATATGATGCAATTCATCTTTTAATTCTTCTTGTTCCTGCACTTGTAGAGAAAAAACACTGATTTGATCTGTGCCAGTGGGAAGACATCTTCTTTAGAGTACACACTGTTACCTACTATTTACTGATGATGCCTTTTATTTTCTTTATTAAAGGAACATTCAGTATCATACAGTCCTGTGCATAATGATTCTTGTGGGATAGCAGGTATTGGTAGCAACAGCTGGTCATAGAATTATCCCACCCTGGTTTTAAGGCACCTGTAAAGGCATGGCGAGACCTTAAAGTCCTTAACAGCACAAAGAAACCAGACTGCTGTCTCCTCAGTTCTTGATGAACCCCATTCTCACCTGTTCAGACATCAATAAAGTGGTTTCCATCCTCTTTCAGTGTGATTTGTTGCTTAATGAAGCCCTGTTGTGCTTACTTGTAAACATGAATGCGGTATCAAGGAGGTAATAAGGTGATTCGGAAGATTCGTTTCTGCACCACGTTCTGCAGGAGGCTGCCATCGCCTCTACATCTGTCTTTATTGTTCTAATAACCATTTGTCAAGAAGTAAGACTCATGATTTTAATGAATATAGATGAGAGATTTGAAATACAATTTAACTAATGAACTTGGATAATTAGACTGCAATAAGGTACCAGAAATAGTCATCCCGTAGACAACTGCCTTAAAGTTACACCAGAATTATATTAGCATTCAGAAGCATCATAATGAAATATGTTATAGGCACTACAAACAGGTTTATTTCCTTTTGTTCCTTCTGGATACATTCAGCAGTTTCACCCATTATTATTAGTACCCTGTATTACCTAGTTTAGTAATGCAACATATTTGGCATTCATATCCTTCCTATCCTGGTGACTTGATATATCAGTATTTCACTTTCCCAGCATCAAAGGATTTCATCACAATTTTGTCTCTTGGCTGCAGGAAGACTGAATGTTTTGGTTGCACTCAGCGCTGGAAGGGCTTCCAAAAAGTATTAACAAGGTATTGGTGATGAGGACATTGGAAAAATCAGAGGTACCCAGCCTATTGCCTATTTCTCATTCTTAATTCCTTCTTCCTTAATCCTCGGAAAGTTCCTTTTCTCCCTGGCCTGTCACCTCTTTTGTTTACACGAATAGGGTCCAGATACATAATCTTGCTAATCTGCCACAGTAGTTTTAGTGTAAGTGATACTGGAGTCCTGGGAAACAGTGTTTCTGGCATTTGGATACACTTGCTCACTACCTTTTTTTTCCTCACTACCTTTTTTCCTAGAAATTAACAGGAACAAGCGCATCTGACATCTGCTTTCTTCCTTTTCCTTTAACCCAAGCCAGGAGGGTATTTCCATGGCAAGCTGATAGTAAGTTTCTCTGCTGCCTGTAAGATAACAGTCACACTTACTCTAGTAACCAACCTCATCTTAAGGGCAAAATAAATAGGAATTGAGTAGGTAAGGTGTTTTATTGTTCTGCTTATATTTCTGTAGCTATGCAAAGATTTCCTAGGCAAAATAAACTGCAAGAAAAATGATGGGACACTTGAAATGTACAAATTCTAGTAGCAAACTGAGATGTATCTGCCTCATAGTTTTTGCAAATTACCCTACTACAGCTTAACTGTTATTTAAAATTACACTAAAAAAAAAACCAAACCCAAACACCCATGCAAACAACAACAAAAACACAACAAAAAAAATAAACAAACAACCCCAAACAAACAAACCCCAACCCAACCCATACCGAAACAACCCTTACTCCAATTCTGAACAAAGCTTACCAGTTCAGTATGATTAGAAACTACCCAATTCTTCATTATGAAGACGGTTAAAATCCATAGTTGTTTGCATTAGATGGCCACTGCACTGCTACAACAAATTCTGGAGCTTGGTGTGACATGGATAATGAGCACATGCGCATAAACACAGTGTCTCGTACACAAGCATGAAAAATGCATTGTCAGAGAACTGAATAGGAGGCCAGGCAAGTGTAAAATGCAGTGTTAAATACAGAAAGCTGCATGCCTGAACACTGCACAGGCCACAAGCGAAGGTACAGTACCAGCTGGCATTTTATATATATTTATAGAAAGTAAAAAAAAAAAAAAAAAAACGGTATTCGAACATCATGGGCAAGAGGACATTCTGCTGTCACTGAAGTAAAAGGCAAGATCTAGGTATTAACTGAAACTTTCTCATGCTGTAATTGCTAGTGTAGGTATAATATTTTGGCATAGGTTGTGTTAGAAGCATAAGCTCTTGTTCTTCAGTAGTACACTGCATTTGTTGTATCTTTCATTAAATGGTATTTCTTAGTGTTGTTGTGATTATGTATCATCATAGAATCATAGAATCATAGAATCATTAGGGTTGGAAAGGACCTTAAGATAATCTATTTCCAACCCCCCTGCCGTGGGCAGGGACACCTTATGCTAAATCATATCACCCAAGGCCTCATCCAGTCTGGCCTTGAACACTGCCAGGGTTGGAGCATTCACAACCTCCCTGGGCAACCCATTCCAGTGCCTCACCACCCTAACAGGAAAGAACTTCCTTCTTATATCCAACCTAAACTTCCTGTGTTTAAATTTTAACCCGTTACCCCTTGTCATAAGTTAGGGCTGAAGAACTTGTGATATGTTCTAACAGTTGAATTGTTTACTGTGTAATGCATGCAGCTGTTGGCTACTTTAGCTCATTGCACAGGAATTAGATAAGCTATGTAGTTATATAGTCAACATGAAGTCAATTTTAGGTAGTAATAACATGCCCAAGCTCTTCAAAGCAGTAATTAGGGCATGGTTTCCTGTTTCTGAGCGGGTATTTGTACTTTAAGATCTCAGTTATATGCAAAGTTCATGGCTCTGAAATACCTGTTTAGCCTGTTACGCTTACAACCATGCTACCTACCTGTATTGAATGAGGATGCTTTAGAAGAGAAAAGTGATGCCAGACTGAGCCTTCTTTTTTATAAATTATTTGTGGAAAAGTCCAGGGCCTCAGAAAGAATAGATTAATATAATCATCTAGATGTAGAATATAAGAAAATATAATGTGTCTACAAGCCTATCATGTAAGTATGTCTTACAGTATCTAGCATGTAAGAGTGTCCCCAGAAACCTCCTCTTATATTCACAGTACAGTATTCACTACAATTTTCTTTCTAGTGCCTAAGAAAGAAGTGGGTTTGTTACACTTGTGCTTTTTTTGGGCGCAGCTATAGTCTGTTCTATTACCGATTTCATATTGTCTTTTCCTAGGTTAACTAAGGTCTCTCCATGCACATTTATATGCATATATACACACACGCTCCATGTTGTTCTACCTTAAAACTCATTGCTTGTGCTATTTCAGCCCTGTTTGTATGCTTTATCCTTGAGTTGTTTGTCCTGGCTGTGTAAGTTTCTGCAGGACTTCTTGGTTCCCATGCAGTACAACAGCTCAATATAAAGTGGCATTGCAGATACTCCAGTATCTGAAGGGGGCTGCAAGGATGCTGGAGAGGGACTCTTCATTAGGGACTGTAGTGATAGGACAAGGGGTAATGGGTTCAAACTTAAACAGGGGAAGTTTAGATTGGATATAAGGAGGAAGTTCTTTACTGTAAGGATGGTGAAGCACTGGAATGGGTTGCCCAGGGAGGCTGTGAACGCTCCATCCCTGGCAGTGTTCAAGACCAGGTTGGACAGAGCCTTGGGTGACATGGCTTAGTGTGAGGTGTCCCTGCCCATGGCAGGGGGGTTGGAACTAGATGATCTTAGGGTCCTTTCCAACCCTAACTATTCTATGATTCTATGATTCTGTGAAATAGCTAAAGATCAGGATTGATAAGGCATAAAGAAAACAAATATATGTAAATACTGGATATTCCATTTTGGACCTGGTTTGTTTCATGTAGTTAGAGAAAACTGCTTCCTGTTCTCGGTAACAGCGGTCAGAGAAAAGTGTTGTCTCTGACTGCCTCTCTTTCTCTCTACATCTCTCTGCCTTATTTTCTTAGAGGTGAAAGCTCTGGCAAAGTACCAACATCACTGTTCCATTTCTTGGAAGTCTTCGAGTCTGTCTGCAGTGTGTCAAAAGTGTGATCTCTCTCTGAGCACATTTTTAGTAGTGTACTGATGATACACCTGGAAAGGCTGTTCAGGTCACCTGCTGTATTTCAGTGCCTGCTGAAAGTGGTTCACTTCTCCAGACTCCAGCAGGAGAATAGGAAATACTGTGCTGTGCAGGGCACCATGGTAAGGGTGACTAACATAATGTTGCCACTGACAACATATGAATCTCCGTGTTACTGTGAATGGAGTTAACTAATACAGAAATATAAGCATCAGTATAAAGCACATGCTAATGGTGCGGTTGTAGGTGTTGCAGAATTCTTGATACCAATAGAGAGAAGTTAGTAAAAGATCCTTTTCATAGACAAGATTGCATGTACTGGAGGTTTATCTGTCTTGCAGGGAGCTGTAAATTCAGTATGTTAAAGATGAGTTAGGAGATGGGCATGCTGCTATCCAGTCAGCCTTTGTTCCTTCAGCATTATCATGAACACAAAGACAGTTGAGAGCACCACGCTGCCACCCACTTCTGCCCAGCTGAGCACATCCACGATTCCCTGCAACACCAGCCCTTTGAACCACTGCTGAGTACACCACAGCAGTACTGCCTGGGAGCTGTGGGAATTAGGCCACCCTGTACTTCTAGTGGTTTAATACAGCTTTAACTGGATTTTTACTGTTTGCTTCCCCAAAACTTTGTTCTGACAACAGATGGTACCACTGCCTTACCATGGATGGGGCTGAGCTTTTATCTAAGTGTTGGGGGTCGAGCATGGACAGTCGGACAAGTCTACAGCAAGCTGTGAGAATATGAACTTATAACCCCGAGTAAGGAATGCAACAACAGGATAACAGTAACCGCAAAGCAAGATATAATGCCAAGCTAACACAAGCATTTAGGCCCAATCATAAAAAGAATAGCGGCGCGTGGACACCTCATGGACGAAGCGGGGCAGCCAATCAAGTAGTGCGTGATCGCGTGTAAGGGGGCTCAAAACAGTATATTAATAGCAGCCTTGTAAGCAATAAACGGAGCTTTTTGCAAATGTACATCGCATCGGTGTCTGCTCCCCTTCACCTGGCCGCTGCATCTAAGAAACAGTCATTGCTTTTATGTTGCCCTTTATTTCAAATAGCATGGTATCTTGCTAATTGAGGACATTGATAACAGAGGAGGAGAGACTGAAAAGAAGTAGTAAAATAAAAAAGAGCTAAAATATAATTGTTCTGGGTTCAGCAGTAGCAGTCATTTTTCTCCTTCTTAGTAGCTGGTGCAGACTTTCAGCCTGGGAACAGCACTGATAACATCAATGGTTTTAGTTGCTGCTTAGTAGTGTTTAGTCTGACCAATGACTTTCTGAGTCTCATTCTCTGCCAGGGAGGAGGGGAAGCTGGGAGGAAGCAGAGACAGCACACCTGACCCAAACTAGCCAAAGAGGTATTGCATACCACAGCACGTCATGCCCACTGTACAAACTGGGGGCAGTTACCCAGAAGGGCTAGATCAATGCTTGGTCAGCCTGGGTATCAGTCGGCGGGTGGTGAGCGCTTGTATTCTCTTCCCTTGTTATTTCCCTTATCATTATTATTATTGGTAGTAGCAGCAGTGGTTTGTGTTATACCTTAGTTACTGGACTGCTCTTATCTCAGCCCATGGGAGGTACATTCTTTTGATTCTCCGCCCCATCCCTTCAGGAGCTGGGGGGAGGAAAGAGGTGTGGTGAGAGAGAGGCTGCATGGTTCTGAGTTACATCTGGGCTTAAACCATGACAATAATAAAGAGCTTTATCTATCTAAAAATATTTATTAATATTGTTATTTTCATAGAACTTTAATGAACCAAGTATTTTTTTCTTATAATAGTTTAAATGAAATTGCCCTTGTGTCAGCAAGAGAATAATTTTTGATTAAAGCAGATAATGGGGTGGGCATTTCCATCTATCAGACACTTCGCTGGGCTTTGTATATTCTGCAGAATTGCTGAGAGTGCAACCTGTCCCATCATCCAGGTTGTTAATGAAGAGGTTAGCAACGTCGGCCCCATTGTTGAACCCTGGGGTACTCCACTAATGAGTGCCTCCAGCTGAACTCATACTGCTGTCAGCAACCCTTTGACCCCAGGAGTTCTACCAGATTTTGATCCACAGTTCTCATATTCTAGTTCATACTTCATCAGTTTGTCTACAAGGATGTAATAAAATGCAGTGCATGAAGGCCTTCCTGAAGTCACAATAAACAACATCCAGTGCTATACACTCATCCACTGAGCTAGTAGCTGTTTCAGGTTAGTCAAGCAAAATTTCCTGCTCCTAATGCTGACTACTCCAAATCACTTTCTTGTCTTTCATGTGTTTGAAAATGGCTTCCAGAATTACTTGCTCTTGTCACCTTCCCAGATACTGAGGGAAGCTGATTGGCCTGCAGTTCCCTGCATCCTTCTTCTTGCCCTTTTTGAAGATAGGAGTGTCATTTGCTTTCTTCCTTAAAACTTTCCTTGATCCCCATGACCCTTCAGAGATCATCAAAAGTGGCCTTACAGTGACACTGGCCAGCTCCCTCAGCATTTCTGAGTACATCCCATAGACCTGTGTATGTCCACTGCATTTAAATGTTCCCTGATCTGTTTCTCCTCCACTGATAGCATGTCTTCCTTGCTCCAAGCGTTCCCACTGGCCTTGGGGCCTGGAATTCCTAAAAGTAAAATTGTAGCTTCCCATGATACTGCTGTGCTGTCTGGAAGTACACCAGTGAATCACTACAGCACCTAGCTGAGCTTCTTATGTTGAGGACTGGGCCTTTTCTTTCTGCCTGCTTTGGATCAGCACTGACAGAGAAATAGCTCTGTGTGTATAGTGGCAGATGGGGAAAGAGGGGAAAAAACAGTCTTTGTAAAGCTATACTTAACATCACAAGCTGGTTCAACAGAAAGCAAGCACAAACAAGTCTGGGACCTCTTACACATACATCAGGTAGATACGCCCCTTTTTTTCTTTAAGATGCCTGCAACCCCAGGTTAAGTTTACCTTCATCTGTCACCTTTCAAAGGATGAAAAAGTGTTTGTATGATGGAAGCACCTTTCAATACTCTGTTTACAAAATAGCACGCTGGGTTGTGGGAAGTAGGGCTATGCTTCATCAGCTGTCTGCCTGAAGATGAGCTCATTATAACCACTTAATTAGTGACAGATGCTTGCCTGTTTCTTCTTAAAAACATCTAACATTGGAAGCTTCTCATCCCTCCCAAGCAATTTCCAAAAGGATGTCAGTACCTTTTTTCCTAATGCCTAAAATAAAAGCTCAAGCCATTCACTTCTTTACATCCGGTTTAAACCATTATGTTGGTGCTCTGGATTATAATATAATGGAAATACTGTAAAAGAAGCAATCCTGCTATGGCAAATGTTGTTTGACTGTCTCAAAGTGCTGTACAATACAGTGATAGCATTTGCCATTTACTCTGTGTCACTATTTTGTGTTAGTAACTGCTTTTTGCCACAAATTATGGTATCCAAACAAAACAGTAACTTTCATCCTGGCCATTTGTTACTAACAACAATGTTAGTATATGTTATATACTAAGATATATACTGTTCTACCTATAAAAAGTAAGATTCAGACAAATCTTATCTAGTTTAATAGATTGTGCTTCTTAGTGATCACTGGGTCACATATTCTATTCATTATAAACCATGATTTTAGAATGCACTCCATTATTTGCTGTGCTGAGCAGAAAAATCTGCATTTTTTCTGAAATATATTTTCCTGAGAGGCCTTCAACATATTTTTAAAATTCCAAAATATTTTAAGACTTCCATTAGAAAAAGAGTTGACTATATCATTTTAATGTATATGTAATTATATGTTACATTATTCTTATATTTCCATAATTCTGTAGTATGTAGAAAAATTGTTGTGATTATGTACAAATAGCTAAGCAGACTGCAGAGCACAGAAACCCAAGTCAAGAAGAGGAAAGTGGCTAAAGCCCAGTGTGCCTGTGCTTATAGAAACATAGAATAGTTAAGGTTGGAAAGGACCTTAAGATCATCCAGTTCCAACCCCCCTGCCATGGGCAGGGACACCTCACACTAAACCATGTCACCCAAGGCTCTGCCCAACCTGGCCTTGAACACTGCCAGGGATGGAGCGTTCACAACTTCCCTGGGCAGCCCATTCCAGTGACTCACCACCCTCACAGTAAATAATTTCCTCCTTATATCCAAATTAAACTTTCCTTGTTTAATTTTGAACCTGTTACCCCTTGTCCTATCACTACAGTCCCTAATGAAGAGTCCCTCTCCAGCATCCTTGTAGGCCCCCTTCAGATACTGGGAGGCTGCTCTGAGGTCTCCACACAGCCTTCTCTTCTCCAGGCTGAACAGCCCCAACTTTCTCAGGCTGTCTTCACATGGGAGGTGCTCCAGTTCCCTGATCATCCTCGTGGCCGTCCTCTGGACTTGTTCCAACAGTTCCAAGATGAACTGGCTGCCTTTCACTGTTCTATCAGTCAAAGCAACACACTTTAGATAGCTCCAGCCTTTCAAACTACCATCTGTTAAGACATAATCATAAACCCACTGGCAAGTGTTTGTCAGAAATGACTTTGTGCTAATTGATATCTTTTCCAACGCACTATAACAGTTAATTTTTAAGACCTGAGAGCCATTATTAGCTGACAAGATAACGATGCAGCTGTCTTTTGGAAAAAAGAACATTAAATACTTGAACTATCGTGAAATTATAGGAGAATCACTTTTCAAAAGCCATGTTCAAAATTTTCACTGAATTGAGAGGAAGTGTCAATCATAAGAACATATCCCATCACCAACAGCTGCATTCTTTTGTGTCATTAGTAATTTTGTTTTCTTTACAGTGAATGAAGCGGTGCAGTGCTCATGTGAAATCACTAGCGCAAGCAGTTTTCATTCTTTTCTAGCATGCCTTCTTCCTGCCATAATTATAGCTAATAGCTCATGTTCTGCATCTGCAGTAATCATGATTTCATCCTTTGGTCAGTGCATCTTCGCTATTCTTTCAAAGATGTGGTCAGCAGCTCTAGAGGGAGAAAAAGTTAAGAAGCCAGTAATGGCCATGATGCCCATTCTTACTAATTCCAGTGAAAATGCAATGTTAAACGCCTGAAAAATAAATCTCACAGTATTAGTCATAAAGCTGAAGGCTGTTTACCATTTCAATTTTTTCCCATCAACACTCAACTTCAATTTTAACATCTGTTGGAAAATCTGCCGACCTAATGTCTCCAAAGAAAGAAAATATTATGTAATGGACTATGTTCAAGTTGTATCTCTGCAGTCAGCTGAGGAACACCTTGTGTAAGGCTTAGTCTGTTCTTCTAGGGCTCTTGACAAATGTGAAACATCTAGAAAAGGGCTGCTTCTTGACTAAGGTCTTCTTGCAGAGAGCTGAGTATCTGGAGAAGGGGCCTACCAATACTAATGGAGCTTGATGAATAGCACTTCTGTTGTAGATGTGTTTTAGTTGAGTAATCTGCATAGACTTGAATTTTCCATTATTATGCAGATTCCTAGTCAGCATCTAGATTGAATGTTCCTTGATATAAAAGCAGGGCTGAGAGGCAGATATATCTCAATATATGTGAAATAAGGAAAAAAGTAAAGGAAACCCAAAACAAACAGAAAACAAATAAACAAAAAAACACCAAACCCCCATCTGAATTAGATCAGTTCTTGGTTGGACTCAATTTTCAGTTCTACCCCTACTGAAGCACCTTGCTTGCTCTTCGGTGAAACTTGAAAATAGAACTGCAGTGTCCTCTTCAATGAGTGAAAAGGCTAAAATTTGTTTTACCAGCTCCTTGGTAAGAAGAGCAAAGGTTCAGTTTGCAAGGTCAGTCAGGTGAAACTTGCATTTCTGAAAGTTAAGGAGTTAGCAATACGAGGCATGTTTGTAGGTAAAACCCCCAGTGCTCAGCAGGCAAAGCAGTAAGAATCTTGGAAGCTGTTCAGGTGAATTGCAAGAAAAGAATGTTCTATAAATAGGAAAAAACAAATCAGCAATGCTGTTATTGGGATTGTAAAATATAAGGCGTCATTAGACCAGTTCTGAGGCCACTCAGCACCCTTCTGAAGAAGACAATATTAAGAAGATTCTGAAACTACGCAAGTCACAGTAGAGAACACTTAAGAAAGCATCCTCTGTTAATAAAGAGAGAAGCAGTGACACGAACAGCTGATTTCCAGCTCTTCTTTTTCCAGCTTCTTCAAGTCAGATATCTTGATCTCAGTGATATGGCTCCATCTTTGATAAATATAGACATTTGGTGGAGAACTCATATGTGAAGCTCCAAAATATCTAATAAAAAATACCAGGATTTGAATTTTTGAGGGAATGGAAGTATACAGGTTTTCAAAAGTTTAATTGCTTTTCTGGGTAGATTCAATTTATTTAGGTTTACATTAGTTTCAGTTTATACAGTTATAAAAAAGAAGTCTAAAGACTGATGGAATCTTGTCAAAGAACATGAGTTACATCTAATAACCCAAGTAATTAACAGTTATATGGCACCATTCAACTCCAGACATAAAAGTATTTGCAAATGGAGTAACAAAACATGTAGTAAAAAAAATCTCCATTTTATAGGGGGCAAATGGAGGCCTAGAGGGTCTACAGTGGTTGCCATGGCAACCAAGAAAATTTGTGACAGGAAAAAGAACAGCACACAACGTTTGTTTCACTGTCTTCTGTAACAGTCTCTTTTAGATTTTTCTTTTTGTCTTTTCTGCGTATTTGGTGTTTCTTTCCCGTCACTATCACATCTCTGCTGGCTTGTCTCAACTGCTTATTCTCCACATTTGATAAACATTTTCTGGTTTGCAAGCCTTTAATTAACTAAAATTATTTTTTTTCATTACTTGTAACAAAATAATTTAATTTTTTGATTTAATGTGTATTTTAAGGTTGCCTTGTAATAAGACATGACAAAGAAGATCTTATTTTAAGAAATCTTAAAGCAGAAATAGCTGTTGGTCTCAACTGAAGTCAATGCATGTCCACAAATATTAAGGGTTTTATCTTCCAGCAGCAAATTAGAATGAAGGTATTTTTTCTTTGGATAGGAAGTCTGTGTAAAACACTCTGCTATTTTTCTTCGAGTTTTTAACTTTGGTATCAAATTCTCAGTTGGCATGAACAGACATTGCTCCAGTGAAATCAATGGCACATAAAGAAGTTCTAGTCCAGAGTCACCAAGTTAAGTTTGTTCTCCTACATATACTTCTGTAGATGGGTATTTTTTCTTCATAAGCTTACACCTAAAAAGGAAGGGCTGTCCTGACCCTGTGAACTGCACACTTTTATCTCTAATAACTGGCAGCCATCTTCCCGGCGCTGAGGAGAGCTGATGCAACAGCTCAGCATAATTTTGCACAGCAATAATTCTCCACTGCAGCTCAGCCCTCCTCCACAGGGGGTTGGTTGTAGGCTGGCTTGCACATGTCAGCTTCAACAGCCCTTATGGCTGGCTGCTTCTCTTAGCCAGGCAGTGGGTTTCCACCAGGCTTTGAGCCAAAACACTCTTACTGCTGCCTACGTGACACCTGCATTGGAGCTACAGTAATCTGACTACTTCTGATGAGCCTGTTGTCAGGACACCCAGACTGGCCAAATCCCACATTTGGGATCTGTTTTACCATAGTGTTCCTTCAGTTAAACTAGTTAAGTACCAAAATAAAATGATCTTTTAGTGCCAAGACACAAGTTCCTCTCTGCATTTCCTTAGATACTGCACTCGCATCTATTTCTGTAACGCAATTAATGGCCTTCTGTGATTTACACACTGTATAACTGCCCTGTCATGTTTTTCAGTGAAGGTATATTTCGGATTTCAGAAGTCAGAGTTCTGCTACCAGTAGTCCTTACTGTTTCAGTATTTCAGGGGAAAGACAACCTAACTTTAGATAAGGATAAGCATTTTAGAAGTATCTAGGTGACTGCAGTGGACACATCTCATTGACCAGAACAACAGCAATGAGATTTCATTAGAAAGTATGAGAGCCAATTACAGAGTGTGAGGGCAACCACTTTCTCTTCCTCCTTTCAAACTCAAGAGTGTTAACATTCCATGTAAAATCCTCCCAGTCCTCTGCACTTCACACAGACCTGGTCACTCTCACTGAAGAAATAAATAAGCTTGGAGAAAAGTGCAAAGAAGGGCAACTAGTGAGATGAGGAAAATGGAGGACCTGCTGTGCAAAAGGAGACACAGACCATGATTTACCAAAAGAATTTCAGGGAAGCATTAATATATGTTCAAGAACAAACTGGATGGATAAATATCGAGGGAGAAAAAGAACTGTTTAAGCTCAAGAAAATAACGGATGGTCTGAATTATGCACGCACATTCAAGCTGGAAAGTGGAAAATTTCCAACAATAAGAGGACTGAGTTTCTATTTCCAATATAAGGGGCAGAAAACCAACTATAGTGGATTTTTTTCTGACCACAGTGGAGCTTGAGTGGTCCATGACATAGTTGCCTGCAGCAGCAGCAAACCCAACCAGCTCTGCTGTAAGGATTGGGGATGATTAGGTGAACATTACAGAAGTGTCTTACATAGAATTCATTCTGCCCCAGCTATGCTGAAAACTGAAGAAATAGGGGTAAAAGGATTGTCCTGTTTGCAACGTTGTGCCAGTATTTCACCTTGATGTGAAAAAAACTGACCTTCCTATTGCAAGCCATGATGAAATTCACTGTATGTATGAGGAGAAAAAAATAATCTAAACATTTAAATGTTACGGGAACCTACATACCTATAACTTTACAATTATATAGTTACTGTGGTTATATAGTTACTCTATGCATACAGTTATACTTACAGGCAAGAGTAACAGCAGACCTCTAAAATATATAATGTAATGAGATTTTTTTCTTGCTCGTCACTTGCTACCCCTTTTCTTCTGTAGCCACCTCATGCTTTTTACTGAATCCTTTACTTAGGTCCCGCGTTCAGGAAAAGAAGCTTGTTCTTGTGCTCCTGTAGTCACAAAAACATTTTCTGATTTTTTTGAGACTCTCTTTGGCTTCTCATGCATCTTCCAGGCTATTTTTGGCATTCTGCTCTTCTGCCCTTTTATTTGGCCTTTCTCAGTTTTTGTCTCTGTTGTGTTTGCTGTTTCTGTCCTTTCATGCTGATAGTCTTTGCATTCTAGGAGCTGAAAAAAGTACAAGACAAGCAACATCCCATAAGGCCAAAATGCTGAAAGACGATCTTCTTCATCTTGGTGGAATACCTCTTTTCCAGTACTTTTCCTTCCAAATACTCTCTTCTTTCCTATTCCCATTGTAAAGGTTCTTACTGCTGCTGCTTCATTATCTTTCCGTTCTGTTAGGCTATTACTTACTTTTTTTTTTCTCTTTTTGACCATTACTCTCCTGTTCCTGACTCAGTGTACAGCTGAAATACAATTTTGCTAGTACGTGTTGCTGAGGTTGGATTCAAAACCCTTATTCGTTCTGTGGAGTTTCTTTCATACCAGAGAAATTCACCTGCACGAATATACAAATGCATGTTGCCTATTGCAGAATCTCAATGTTGTGAATGACTGTGTCACTCTGCTCTTTAAATATTGGGGAGCCCACCTCAGATATAATACCATGTTCCATGGTATTGTAAGTTCAGAGGGGCAAACTTTCAACTCTTAATTACTTAAATCAGTTCAGAGACACTTCATTTATGGACACATTCTGCTTTCAAGGCCGACCTTCCCCCAGGAATATTCATTGTGGTGAAATTTATATGTTTTAGTGGACTTTTTTAATCTAATCACGATTGGTGAAAACTACATCAGTATTAGACATGCATGGCCAGTGCAATGATTAAGTTCTGATGGCATGCTACAGACAAGGCCTTGGGACTGAGAAACTCTCTGCTGGGGTTATGATGGGCAAGAGTTGATTTCTGTGGACCCGCGGCAACTCGGACTCTTTGTGATGTCGGGATGAACAGGGCTATTGGCTTGCTCCGGAGGTGAAAACTGCTGTAGGCAACGGCCTGCTACTCTGAAAGCTGTTAATGTTTGGGAAGTGAACATGAAGAAACTTCCAAGCTGGGAGCTCTTTAAACCTAAGGCAGCCCTCTCGTGGCCGTTTATGTTCTAAAGCAATTGTTCCAAAAGCCGATTAAAATTAGCTATTATTTGGAGGAGAAATGAATGCTTCACGACAATGACTCCGTGGGCACTGAATGCTCCCTGGAGCGGCTTGGATTTTCCTTTCTTTACTTCCCTCCCGTCCTGCAGTCACCTTTTCTTTGCTAAAGATCTACTAGGTTTAACTATATTAAATATGAACCTCTTCAGCTGCTCAACCTTGCTCACATCGTTATGACTTCAGTCTTGTATTCACAACTCAAAACGCGAACAGCAGAGGGAAGAGAAGCGCTGGGTTGCGAGACTGGTTGTGAGGTGTCAGTGCAGAAACGGGAGATGCTGGCGCTGGGAGGACGGGAAGAGAAACCGAAGGACTGAGAAATGCAGCCGGGAGACCCCTGCGCGTTGAAACCGCTCACGTGCCTTGTGCATGGGCGCTGGTCAGAGCCAAGAGGGCCGCAGCCAAGACAGGCTTCCGGCACCTGCGCGAGCGACCCGCGCGGTGAACGCGGGGTTGGGGCAGGATGGCCCTTATTGGATGTTCAACAGCTTGGCCCCGCCCTCCCGCTGCGGCCGGGCTCGCACGGTGCTGTCGCTAGCCAATCAGAACAGCCGCTGCCGGTGACGTTGCGGAGGGTGAGGTGCTGGAACAGTTTGAAATCCCGGCGGGAGCAGCCGCGCGCGCAGCATGGCGGAGCAGGGGCCGGCGGGGAGCGCTGCGGGGCCGCAGCGGGAGGGCCGGGACGGTGCCGCGGGCAGCTCTGCCCGGCAGCAGCGCGCCGGGGAGGCGAAGCCAGGTGGGGGCCTGCCCGTCCCGCGCGGGGCCGCCTGCAGCCGGCGGGCCGCGGTTCTGGCGCCGGTCGGGACGGGATCGCTGAGCCGCTGGCAGGGTCGGGCCGTTTGCCCAGGGCGGCTCTGCGGCTGCAGTGGTGTCGGCGCCGGAGCGTGAGGCGGCCGCGGAGCCGGGGGACTGTGGAGCCAGAGCAGGCCGCGGAGGGGTTTGGCGTGCCCCAGCCGCTGCTGTGGTGCTTCCTGTGCCCAGTACCCCCCGAGCGGGAGGGGGCAGCGGTGCCCTGGGCCGAATCAGGCAGCGGCTCGCCGCTTCCCGGCGTGAGGCCGCTGGTGCGTGGGGCGGGGACCGCCCTGGGAGCCGTGCCCTATGGGGGAGCCCCCGGTGTCTGCGGACATAAACACAGCGATCTTTCTTCTTTCTGTTGTGAACTTGGGGCGGGTGTCTCCGGTACAAACCAGAGACACTTGGTCGGCGTCCAGGAACATCTGTGCGTTTGAAACGCTGACACGAAAAACGCTTTCCTGGGAGAGACCCCTGCCCTCTGCTTTAATAGCACAGCATAGGAATACCGATGGTTTTAGTATCTAGGGAATATCATTGCTCAGTGCCAGGTCATTATTGATGCGAAGTTATAGGCTTGCAATTTGTAAACAAAGTGCAAGCTGAATTAAATGGCTTGTTCCGGAGTGTATGCTGTACTCTAGTACAGGGCATGGCTATTGTAGTTCCTGTATTTGATTATGGGTGTGTAGGAAAAAAAAACTTATTTACAGCATATGTGTAGCATAGCTACAGTTTTACAATAAGCAGTTAAAATATTTCATAAATCGTACTTGATTAAAATCAGCTTTTCCTTTATTTATGTGTTTCTGCTACAAAGAAAATTTACATTGCCTAAACACTTGTAACTGGCTCATGCACTGGTTCTGATTAGGTTTTGCTGATTGAGTTTTGCCCCAAATGTGTAAAATCTTTAAAAATTTGAGGTCAAAACTGCTAGCTTTCATAACACATCCTGAAATGTAAGGGATGAGTTAAAAACAGAATGTGATTTTTTTTTTTTCTTTTACATATCTACATGTAGATATGTGGTAAAGGACAGACTGTAGTTAATAAAAATGCAGAAGTCTAGGAATTGTTAAAGTATCAAGGTATGGGCAAAGAGGGTGTCTTGAGCTGTTGCATTAATGAAAAGGAAAAAACCACATCATCATTGCCGTTGGTTTACTACAGTCATTTCCATGCTGTTTTCTGAATGTAGGGATGACCATGACTGAGTTTGTAATGGGAACACAAGTGGAGACACTTCCTGGAGAACTGCTATCATTGCCTAGTAACCTTCAAAGAACAGATTCAGCCAGTATCCATTTAAGTGGGCTAAAAATTACAACACTCCCCGTTCTGACTGAAGATGGTCCTTGGAATTTCTATGTTAGTTTATTAAAATGCAAAATCAATGCCTGCACTGAAGAACAGGAAAAGACTTACAGGGAGCTGTGAAGACACATCTTTAGCTGAGACTTGTATCTGCTGTTTTCTTGTGCATCTTGTGTATGTTTTGCTGTTTGCTCACAATAATCCTGTGCATTGTTTTGGATCAGTTGTGTATAGGTTTAGCTGGTTTTATATATGTTCCAAAAGCAGTTGGATTAATGTCTGGGTGATGCAGGCAGTGTGCAGTGTACTAACAAGGTATAATATGTACATGCATAGTAACGTATTACCTAAAGGATTTTATAGAATCATAGAATAGCTATGGTAGGAAAGGACCTTAAGATCATCTAGTTCAAACCCCTCTGCCATGGGCAGGGACACCTCCCACTAAACCATGTCACCAAGTAAGCTAGCATGTAGCTGCAGCTCAGCCATGTGGCAGCAAAAAGGAAATTGTCTTCTCATACGGGGTAACCATCCTGAAGAAGAGAACAAGTAACTAAATAAGGCAGTCTCTTCACTAAGGATAATTTAAAACATGTTGTAGAAAGCAGGTTCGTCATAGATCTTGAGCTGAAAAGGAATTCTATTGGAATAGAGTGATCTGTTCTATTGGAATAGAGTGACTGATGATTGCATTGAACTGACAGTATGTGGGCTTTGCTTTGTTCCCATTCTTCTCCCCAGATCTGCTCCAGGAAGATGATGATTCCAGCAGCGATTATGGCAGCAGCGATAAACCAGGGACTGCTTTAGGAAGGACTGCGCCAAATGGGAATGTGCTTTTCCCGGATGTTTTTCACACCAGTCATCTTTTGTTTTATGAGCGATTTAAAGCTTACCAGGATTATATCTTGGGTAAGTAATTTCTTAGAAAGGGAATATGCAGTCAGGTTTCTTGTAGTGACTTATTAAATAATCCAGTTTAAGTGGAGTTGATTCTGTATTAAACTATAAGGTGATCTTAACTGGGCTTAGCAAAGATGTAGTGTGCTGTGATCACTTATGCTGCTATTGCTTGTGGATCAGGAGGCAATGGTTTCAGTATAAGTAAATAAACTCTGAAAGGCAGAGGTGCTAATATTGGATTCTGTGCCTTGTTTTAACTGATCTTACTAGTACTTTTTTTGTTTGTAGTAAGGCACAGCCTAGCTGTTTAATACCACTGGCACTGAAACTTTCAGTACTTGGAAGTTTGAGTACTGTATCTCTTTCTCTAGAGAAGCACAAAACAGATGTCTCTCCAGCTTTCTGAGAGAGACACACAGCAAAAATGCTGCTGGTTATCATGAACAAAACAGAATGAATTCAAACTTCAGATGTGAAAGACTTCAACCGTGTTGACTTTCATTTTCTGGTGAGCTGAATGACTTTCTTTACATAAATTGCTGTCTTCAATTTCTTTAGCTGACTGCAAAGTTTCTGAAGTGAAAGAATTCACAGCTGAGTACCTGGCGAAGGTCCTTGAACCATCTGGATGGCAGGCAGTCTGGCGCACTAATGTGTTTGAGGTCCTTGTTGAGGTAAATGCTCAGGCATTTAGTCTCCAACTAACATGATTTACCTCTAACAGACAGATCAGTTATAAGTTTAGGAGCTGATAGAAAATAGTAATGTTTTCATATCTAATTGCTAGTGATGGCTAGAGCAATGGGAATTTTTTTAAGGGTCCTTGTTTGAAACTGGAAGGGGAACACCAAATCAGTGTGAGCGAGCTGTGAGGTAGAACTCTGGGCGCAGAGGGAATAAATACTTGGCCAGAGCTGGCTGGTGTAATGTAATCTTTTCAGATACCAGCCTCTGATAATTTCTCAGTTTGTTTTTTTTTGTTTGTTTTTTTTTTTTAATCGATAAAATTCTTCATTTTAGCCCACCTTGGTACTGACAATTGTTCTTCCACATTGTGCTCCTGTCACAGACCCACTGAGGATTGCTGGTTTTGGGTATTTCTTTTCTAGGTATCTCAGTGTCCAAATCATACATCTTTTTTCAAACCTTCGATGTTCAAACTGGCATTTCCATTACATTTTTGATGAGTACAGGCTGCTGGCATATGCATGGCATGTTAGCCTCCTCAGCTGTATCTAAGGTTCTGAGGAATCTTAAGAACTATTTGTTCTAACAGGTTGTTGATGTGGAGTATTCAGCTCTGAAAGCAGTTGTGCAACTCAGTGAGCCTTTCCTGTGTGAGTCGCGGGACAGCACCTTTACCTTGGAGTGTGTCCAGGAGCTCTTGGAGCTGAAGGAGCGAAAGATACTACTGCAGGAGCTGTGGGTTGTGTATGATGAGTCAGGAGAGTTGGACAACACAGCACTAGCTGTAGAGCATGTCAGGTAGGAAAATGCCTGAAGTTTAATTTTTGTCTTGAACAATGACACTCTGATAGTATCCTGTGGGTGGTGCCCTGAGTTCTTGTGGTCATGCTGGCAGCTCCACAAGCTAAGCTTTCCAAAAACTGGTGACTGGTATTGTGCGAAGACTGTTCATAAAGAAAAATCTGTGGCGTCCTCTGCAGCTGCAGGTAATTGCACAATAACCAGGTATGTTTGGCTGCAGCCTACTGTCAGTCTGCTTGCTGTGTCAAAAGCTTGGAAGAAAATAATTTGTGTTTTCCTTCTCTTCAGCCAGATTTGCTTGGGCTGTATCACCTTGCTGGCTCTAATGCAGCGTTTCTTTCTTTTCCATAACATTTTTCTGTTCTATTCTTTCTCTTTTTTGCTTTTTTGCCTCCTCCCCTGAATTTTCTCTTTATTTTTCAAGTGTTCATGTCTTCTATTTTCTTTTCCTTTATCATCTCTGTGTCTTTTCCATCTCCCTTGCTTTCATAAACTAAATACTGTGTACAAATAGGCAGTAGACGGATGAAACAGCTCAAATAGGGGGAATGACCTTCCTGTCTAGAAAATGGGCCATTTCAGAAGTGGTGAGTGAAAAAGGGGAGAACATACACATTCTGCTGAGAGGTACTCCGTATTAGAGATCTAAGCTTGAATGATGGAGGTGACAAGCTCATTGCCAAAAAGAAAGTTTAGATGAAGGATGCCTGCCCAAAACCAAACAACTTCCAAATCCAGCTTTTAGTTGTTCACTGTCTTGATGAAATTGGAACTTGGGCTTTTTAGGGATTTTCAACTCTAATGCACAAAATAAAACTCTTTATGCAGGTAGACAACAGAGAACTGTGTGCGTTAAATATTTTATAGTAACATGGAATTTGAGCGAGGTGATACTTTGAGCTGAAATCTCAAACTGATTACATTTGCATTTTCAGTGCTGTTCTCCCTGCACAGGTAAACGTGGTCTCCTTTGTGTGGTTAAATGCTTACTTTGCTTCAAAAGGTTCTTCTACCAGTGCATCTGGAGGTCCTGGGATGAGGAGGATGATGATGATTTTGATTACTTTGTGCGATGTGTTGAGCCTCGACTGAAATTGTAAGTGCAAAACCTTTGATATTATTTGGATAGAACCACAGGGAAGGGTTGTGTAGTAATAGTGACACAGCTAGATTTTTAAAAGCCTTTCTTACTGGTAAATTTGAACAAATTTATTCTAGCAGCATTCACTTCTGACAGTCAAAACCTTTCATGGAAAAAGGGTGCAGCTGAGACTGCCACTTGATTTCTGAACCCTCTGTTTTTCCCTGTCATCTTTGACCTTCCATCAGATGGTACTCCAGACCCAGCTATAGCCTCCTTCATGTGGATGTGAACTGTAATACTAGCAGAGGATGCTCTGATGCCTCTGGGTGTAGAGAAAGAACTGGAATGGAACTGAATGTAAACAAAAATTGTGAATTGGTTATGCTGAAGGAGGAATGCGTGCATTGCTTTCCCTAGTGGGATTAGTCAGCATTAGGTTTTCTGTAGGTGGGTTTTAAATGCTGTCCTGTCATGCGGAACTGAAGCAGTGCGTAAAGACATGATCTGTTTGTAGTTTTGAGGGTACCAAATAACCAAAGCATAAAATATACCTGGAAAGAATAATTGTAAGTGATTTTTAATGTAGGTTTTCTCCTGAGATTTGATACTGTATCTTTCTTTCATGAGTTACTCTTCCTTTTCTTATCATAACTTAGCACCGTGAGTATCTGGCAGTTTGTGTGTCATTCAGATACATGTTTGATACCGCTATGATGCGGGGGAACTAAATCAGTGAACATTTGCAACCTACCCTGAAATGCTATTTAGAATATAGCATATAGCATGTACTTCACAAAGAAAAGGAGTGCAATTCTTCACATTAGAAAGGTGGCTGGAGGCCTCTCTTTAAGACAGGACACAATGTGACTCTTTCAAACAGGACTGGGATGTGCCTGTATTTTTCTGAGATCATGCAAATGAGGAGGAACTGTTATATATGGAAACTATACATGTTTCTGAAGTGTTTATACCAGTTCTCTCCAGCAAGTGGCAGTTCTGCTGTTGAGTTTTTCCAGCCTCATGGAGATCTGCCATGGCATGAAACTAGAATAGAATGATATGCCATGGGATAATGTTTTATTTTTTTTTTTAAGACTGTGTGGCCTTACAGCCGTTTTAGCAAGAATCCAAAATGTTTAAAAAAATGTCTTCAAGTAGAAAAGTGAATGTTATACTTTCTTATTCTCTGATGCTTCAGCTCAGGAATAATAGGAACCATATTCAGTGCATGGAAACACAGTATGCTTTAAACTTTTTGGGTGTCTGGTGTGCGCTGTTTTAATGAGAACAGACAGTAGCTTTACATTGCACATTAGTTAAGTAAAGCTGCATGAACTGTATAACTAAAGCTTGAAAAATCAAGATCGTTTTATGCACTTTCATAGTGCATGGTCTAAAATGTAAAACGAATTGTGTACAAAATTGTTTCCTTCAGATGTTTTATATTTCTATATTACTATAAAAATCATCTGCTGTTAATCATGCTGCATTGACTTACTCTGTTTTTAATAACCCTATTGCCAAAGTTTTGTGAGGCTCTGTGTTTTTGTTCACCCTGTATAGATACTGACTGCTGTGACTACAAATTTTCTTGCTCTTTGGAGCGTGTTTTAAGTGCACCCTTTAAAGAATCTCTGAAAGTCGAGGGAACATCTTTGCCCTTATTTCACACAGCCTCTCAAATAGAGTTCTGTATACTGTGTTCAGTTGGTTTCCTACAAAAATGGTGCGAGATAATTAAATCTTGTTTTATTTGTGTCATTAATTGATGTCCAGCTTTTTTGGTCCTACATGATTGGCCCTGAAGCTCTTGGCACTGTCTAGCTAGCAGATGTCCTCATCTTTTGACCTTGGCAATGCAACTATGGGCTGGCATTTTCTGGCTCGCGATTTCATTTGTAGAGGTTACTGTTGAGATGGTGCAGATTTTGCTATGCAGTGCCTTCCCATCTTCATCTGGTGCTGATAAAGCCTTTCTTATTCTCATTCTGCAGTTTTGTTCAGGTAGTTTAGATTTCTGCTAATAGAGACTGTACATTATAGGATTTTTCTTTGACTTCAAACATGATTTTTTCAGTTTTTCTATTAAATGCTTAAAAGACTATTTTTTATATATAATTACAAGTACTTACCATTTTTTAGAGCTGTGCTTATGCCTTTGTTTTACCGTGATTTTCTGATACTTGTGTATAATCTTCCAAGGTGGATGGCCAACTCTTTAGGAAGTAATTTATTTGTGTCTGTTCATATTTTTGGTTTTGTGCTTTCAGAAACTTTAGCAGTATTGATGTAGACTGCACAGAATCTAGACTGAAGTACTGATGTACTTAATGTGTTTAAAAATTGTTCTCATATTCTGTGTTTAAAAATTGTTAATGTGAAATAATTGACCCCTTGCTCTGAACTGCAGGCATTATGACATCCTTGAACACCGTGTGCCTTCTGGGCTTGTGGCCAATTACCAGAACTACCTGTCTCAATGTGAAGAGCTTTACAGCAAGTTTTCAGATGTGAGGAGCTGCCTGTCAAGCAGTGATTTAGACTCGGAAGTAGAAAATGTCTCCATGGTGGAAGGACTAAAATTGCATGAGAAAATAGAGCACTTAAAACGAAAGCTAAAACTAATTGAGAATCCTCTGCTCAGGTATTTGGTGGGTTTATGCAAGGAAGAGGGCCATACGGGAAACTATACATGGACAGTCTTTAATAAAACAATGATGGCTTTGCTGCTTTTGTTTTAGGTATGTGTGTGGTTACCAAAAATACAGCAGTCTCCAAGCTAAAGGATTGAGACCAACGGGTGCCAAGATCACTCACATTGTGTCTTCAACCATGGTGGCAAGTACGCTGCAGTCATTGATAAGGGACAAACTTTGCCCTGAGTCTTGTGGCGAAGAACAAGAAATACAGGTACAGCAGCAGGACTTGTCTGCCTACTAATAGGTTTTCTTTCTGCTTGAGAAACAATAGGGAAGGGTAAGTTAATTTATCATGTGCAAGATACTACATTTGTAGTGTTGTTTTTTGTCAGTTCAAATAAAGCGGTATAATTTTAACTGTAAGTGGTAAGACTGGATGATACAAATAATTTCTTTTAATTCATTTGTCTGCTGTGTACTCTATACAAGCAATTTCCTTCCTCTGTGTATGAAATGAGATAAACCTGTAATAATTCTACAATGAAACATGGTAAGGTATAATACTTATATATAATTCTGATATACTGGTTTCTTTTGATGTTGCTGATAATGACCTAGAATTTCAAGGAAGAAATGTCGTTCTCTTGTTTTATTTCTGAGTAGGAGATACATTTATTTTGGAGCAGTCTAGTTCTAGTGAATTCAGACAGGACTTACCACTTTACTGGTTAACAGTTTGGATTCCTTGGGCACAAATGAAATTGCTTGCTGTATCCTGATCAAGTTCATGACCTGGTGGCTGCAATGGAGCCACAGGGAAGGTCCTAGATTAATTTTTGGGCTATAAATCAGATTTTCTGACTTGACAATTGAAAGTGCTTTTCTTAAGCTTACCCTGGAATTTGCTGGGAAGCAATAAACAGTGCAGAGAAAGCGCACATTTGTAATCCTTCAGTACAGAATCCCCAATAATATTTGTGAAGGGTATCAGCCTGCCCTCTTTGGGCAAGAAAAAGGTCTATCTAGACCCCATATTTACTACTGTAATATCTAAACTCTATTTTGGGGTGACTTGCAGCAGGAGTAAAGGGTTATGTCAGTTGTTCAAACCAGTTCAAATCTAGTGGCTGAGTTTTCTTTACATTCTGTTGTCTGTTTCTTCAGTAATTTATGTTAAGTCAAGGCACAATTCAAAAGCTGGCTTCAAACCAAGGCCATATTGAGGTTTGCTTTCTGATGCATACGTTCTTCAATCTGTGTCTTTGTCCCAGTTTTCTTATGGGGTAATGGACATGACACAAATATTGAAGGAATGTTTTAAGCCTGTTTTTGAATTTAAGAATAATATCACATTCTGGACAAAGTAGAAATTCTGTATTATTGATGCATTAAAAGGGGTTTCTTTTAAGCAAAGGCAGCAACTTTTAATTGAAAAGCAAGCTTTTTAAGGGTAAAAATGCATCCATTTTTATAGCATTTTCAGGAGCTGATTATGTTTTCTGTCTTTCACAGTTTCACAGTGATCCACTGGCAGCTGTAAATGCCTGTTATGAAGGAGACAGAGTCATCATCTGTCCTGGTCATTATATTGTAGATGACATGTTCTGCATTGCTGATTCAGTTGAACTAGAAGGTAGAAGGTTTGATAGCATAAAGGTCCTTAAAGTAAACAATGTCTTGAACAAGCTTTGCAGAAAGATTTACTTTCTGTGGAGACTGGTGGGAGCATTTTTTGTTCGGTTGGTTGGTTTTTCTTCTTTTCTTCAAAGTGTTCCTATTTCTGTTTGTAGAACCATGTCTAATGCAGGATGGGGTAAGCTGTTTCATTAGCTGTAGTTACTTCTGCAAATAAACTGCAAATTTTGCTGATTAATAGCAAATTAATAATTTCCTGCTAACCATTTGTCTGGATAAATCCTGTTTATATATATAATACAGAAGATTCAAAGAAACACAGGGGATTTGATGTTTTTTAATTTCAGAAGCAGAAAAGTCATTCTGAAGGGCTTCAGATTTTAGAACCAGTAACTTAAAAGTACTTCGTTTCATGCCTTAATGTGCTTCAGAGGTGAAGTCTGAGACTCACTGACAGTGTAGTACTGGTGAATACAGAGGGCAAGAGCCAAGTGCTATTTATGGCACTTACTGCCTGTCAGCGGGGGGGGGGGGGGGCTGAATATACATTGAATATACATTATGTGAAGCACATGGGTAGAAGAGGGAGCTGTGGATTTATTTTTGCTGTTCAAACAGACACAGCGTATGTGATCACATTTTTCTTGCAAAATACTTGGTTTAAATACTTTCGTGTGGGATAAGTTGCATCTCTTCCTCAAAGTTCCTGATTTCTCAGTATAATTCCTCTGCTTAAGGCATGCACAATCTGCAGTGTATCACTGGGGCTTGTGCAGCTGTTCAGATACTTAACTGCATTTTTGTTTTGTCAAAAGCTCTTAATGAGAAGACTGGGAGTTTAATTTCCTGCTGTTCTGGATTTGATTTTTCTTGCCCTCCTTATTTTACTGGTGTCATTTTCTTTCTTGTCCTCTTGTGTATGTTTGATTTATACAGATATGCATGGTGATAGCCAATGCACCTGTAGGATACAGGTTTGCACTAAAGTGCTTTATTTATCTGCAAGACTGACATTGTTCTAAAATTGTGGGGTGGTAGCTTTGAGAAAGCAGTAATACAAATGCTGGAATAGCACCCCTATTAAAGAATATGCTGCTCTGTTTTAAGGAGGAAGGCATATGCATATGTATCTTTAGTATGAATCACTCTGAATAATGGGTACTTGCCAGGGTATTTAATCTTACATGGACTTGTGTTAGAGAAGTTTTGATAGCAATAGGAGCAGCCAAAACTGGTTGAAGTAGGAGCATGAAGAATAATGCTGCTGACACTAATCTGAGCAGCTGGCCATTTGGGTGGCTTTCTGGGGATGAAAGAGTGACCCATCAAAGATAAAATGTCCCTTTGTTTAGTGGAGCTTTTTTTTTCCCAGCTACTATGCAAGTCAGTCCTAAGGTTGAAAGGTAAAAGCAGTAGCAACTGCAGGAAATCACAGTAAAGTTAACTTTAACACTTGACAAAAATGTGTAGCAAAGGTACCTAAGGACTTTCCTTCTGCTTGTGTAGTAGTTGTTCAAGCTGGATGGGAACCTGCAGTGTCAGCCCATCTAACACTTGTGGTCAGTGTTACTGGATGATTACTGCTGTTAGCCCCTGGGCAGTCACTGAGCTTACAGGACGCAGCCATGACCACCTTGTGTATTGAGCACCACTGACAGCAGATGACTCTTTCCTCCTCTATGCCTTATCTTCTCACAGTTTCCTTTTTACTACCAGAGCTGCCACTTCAAAGGTGAAGTGTAAAGCAAGCCAAAACATGGCCAGGTGTCCTGGGTTCAGCTGTAACAGTTATTTTTCTCCTTAGTAGCTGGTGCAGTGCTGTGGTTTTTACTTTCAGTATGAAAACAGTGCTGATAACACATGGATGTTTTTAGTTGTTGCTAAGTAATGATTACCCCAGTCAAGGACTTTCCAGTCTCATGCTCTGCCAGTGAGGAGGAGCACAAGAAGCTGAGAGGAAGCAGAGACAGGACACCTGACCCAAAGTAGCCAAAGAGGTATTCCATACCACAGCACCTCATGCCCAGTTTATGAACTGGGGGCACTTACCCAGGAGGGCTAGGTCACTGCTCAGGTAGGGCTGGGTGTCAGTTGGTGAGTGGTGAGCAATTGTTTGTGGATTACTTGTGTTTATTGTTTGTTTGGTTTTTTTTTTGTGTGTGTGTGTTTTGTTTTTTGTTTTTTTTTTTTTTCTCCTTTTCCCTCTTAGTTTTATGTTCTTTCCCCTTGTCATTTCCCTTATTAGCAGTAGTAGTAGTGGTTTGCGTTATACCTTAGTTACCAGACTGTTCTTACCTCAACCCATGGGACCTGCATTCTTTTGATTCCCCTCCCCATTTCCCTGGCAGCAGGGGTGGGGATAAAAGGAGTGGGAGTGAGCTAGCAGTTGCATGGTTTTGAGTTACCAGCTGGGCTTAAACCATGACATTAGGAAAAACTGCAAGTAGTCTGTAGGACAATTATTCCCAAAACTGTTTCCCTGGATAATAACTTCCTTCTGTGTGAAGTTAAACTATATGTGCCATTTGCTATCCTGTAGTGTTCTCTCTTTATGCAGTGGAAGTAAACTGCCCCATGCCACATCCCCAGGGGTGACCATAAATCAGTAGCAGTAGGAAAAGATTTCTTAGTAGTACAGTGTATGTCAGTCACTTATATTTGCATTAAGTCTGCTGTGTTTAAAACTTTCTGCCAACTCTTGTTCAAAGGCTTTTCTTTTGAAGCTTTTTACTTGCACATTACAGTATTTATTTATGTACTTGGTTAAAAGCTAGCATCCTGCTCAGGCACTTCTTATCTGAGTTTGTGTGTGCTCTCAGAAAATGACAGGACTCATGCTGCTTTAATAAATACTGCATTATTGCTTTCCCTATCATGATTCTTGTCAGTGACAAGCTATAAGCGCCCTACATGCTCATAAATTTCCCTGTAAGTGGTTGAATGCTGACAACTATGGATGGTTTTGTAAATCAATGCTGGCATATGTTTGAAGGTTTCTTTTCTGATCTGAATTAATCTGGAAGCCCATTAACACAGGAACATTAAATTTTGACCCAAGTTTCACTTAAATATGGATGTTCAGTAAAGCTTACTAGCAATATCAAGTCCTTTGCACTTGCCTCCCTTGTGTCATGGCGGTGACTGCTTTTATACCCCCTTGCTCTTTGGAACCTCTGCTTGCTCTTCTGAAGCGCTGCACTTTGCAAGTGGACTGCAGGCATCAGTGTCCTTGGCTACTGTATCACCCTGTTCAGCTGTAAATCTGGGGAGTGAGAACTTTGACCTTGGCAAATTTGAGCTCACTTACTCTTTTGTTCAACTGTCTAAAATAACTTTACGTTTTATAGCTTGTCATTCAAGTAAGGTAACTCTAGAGTTCTGAGTACCTGTACCTTGGTTCAGAGGGGATGTATGGTGTAGCCTGGCCACTGGGTGGAAAATCATATTCAAGATACTAGACCTCAGCACCATAACCTCCATATTTAAATGTCTGTAATTTAGCACCTGACTATTACCAATTATTCATCAAACTTCTGTCTTTCACCTCTGCTTCAAGGCTATGGCCTGCCAGATGATATTGTGATAGAAAAACGAGGGAAAGGAGACAATTTTGTTGACTGTACAGGAAACAATATAAGGATCTCCAGTTTGAAGTTAGTGCAGCATGATGCTGTGGAGGGGATTTTAAGTAAGTGTAAAAGTATCTTGATCTCTGTGTGACTCTTTCATAATTTGCTCATAGAATTAAAGCTGGGACACAGTGTTGGAATTTACTAGTTTTAACAAAATACTGTAGAGTGGAGCCCTACAAGTATAAACATGCAGACTTCCCCCCCCTTTTTTTTTTTAACTTGCTCATAATGTGGAGTTCAAAACAACATTACTTTTTGCATTTTTAAGCTATTGTGGTTCTTGTGTTTTATTTTTATACTTGGATAAGATCATTTGACTGCATAATTTTTCTGCTGGTAAGGCTGCCTGGCTCTGACTGCTGCACAGCCTCTGTCAGGCAACCTGGAAGAGGAAATAATTTCTCCTTCCACAGAAGAAAGCTCTCCATTGAGGAATGGCATATGCTGTAGAAGTAGTGTAGAACTTTGCTAACAGCACAGTCAAACTGAGGCTCGAATAATCCTAAATTGTATCCAATTAATTTATTGGCCATGATCCTTCTCTCTTTGCAGACGGTGCCAATTAAAATTTTGCCTCCAGACATTTGGTTTTAAAGGTGTTAAAATGTCTTTTTTTTTGTCACCTGTATACCTGTATTCAGTATCTTATTGAATCAGAAAAGAATAGTTGCTGCCACTTTTCAACAACAAAAAAAAAGCCAAAGAACCCCTAAGAAATTCTTGACTCCTACTCCCTTGCAACAGGGCTCTGGCTTATACCAAAAAAATTGCATGAGCTCACACGATGCATGTGGACCTGAAGTGGATAAGGTTAAAACAGTAATTTTATCACACTGCAGAAATGCTAGAAGCCCATCTATGTGTAGGAAGGGTTTGCTTTTGCATAACTGATTAATTTAACAATATTTCTTTTTTGTGTATGCAGATGTCCATCGTGGGAAAACAACCGTGGAGAATTGTGTGTTACAATGTGAAACTGCAGGTGTAACAGTAAGAACTTCAGCTGAGCTGTTAATGAAAAACTCAGATCTGTATGGTGCCAAGGTACAAAATTCTTAACTGTGACTGGTTTCCCAAATTAAAATAAAGGTTTCTGCTTGGAAATAATTGTCTATAGCAGGGCAACTTTTGTTGCTCCTGAGAGAACCTTTACAAACTCATCTGGGACAGCTGCACATTACTGAGTTTAAGGAGATTGGTCCAGGGATCTTGTAGCCTCCAAGAGTATGTAGTGAAGTGTCTCATGCTGATTTGCGTGTGATGATATGAAAATTATGTAATAACAGTATATCTGTGACATAATCATTGCTTCATTTCTGAACTGATTCATGTCACTGAATGAAGTGATCTTCTGTTTTCTCTGCCCACAAATTTTCTCATTAAACCTTTCATTTGTTCTGCAAATGAAATGCCCTTTTTGGAAACCTTGTCCATTGATTCTTACAGAGGGATGGTAGACAAGAGACGTGAACTCTGATTAGGACATTTCAAAGAACAATGGGGCTTTGAGTGTTGAGGTGCATAAGTGAAGAACATGAGTGTAATGCACAGCTATGCAGTTACTCTTTACCAGAGCTTTTATGGACTGGTAGCTATAATGTTATGCATGAGGCCTCAGACTTGAGTAGGCTGCTTAAGTGGTTAGCAAAGCTGTGAAGCTGGAGTGGTAACACAATCTTGCATTGCACAAATCGCTAGATGAACAAAAAGATCTGCAATGGAACTCTCTAGTTAGATTGGAAATGTCTGAACTACTCGTAAACTGCTACCTATTTCATCTTGTAGAGCGCTGGTGTGGCAATATATCCAGGTAGTACGTGCACCCTGTTGGGCAATGGCATACACCATTGCAAGGAGGGGATACTCATAAAGGTAAGTTCAAGGCAGAATATACTACTTCTTCTAAAGCTTATAGCTGCTAAAGTTAATACAAATAATTTGTGTTTAGGCTGGCTTTATAACCTTGCTGCCTTATGTTAGAACTTTTGTATGTCACACATGATAATGGTACTTGTCCACCAAAGCAGTATACTTATTTTCCTTCGTATCTGCAGAAAGAAAATGCCTTTTACAGTATCACCTGCATAGGCAAATAATAGAATTCTAGCCAATGCATAGAACTTATTCTACCTAAAACTAGAAAATTTAGCATCCTTTTAGCTGTACATAACATGTTGGATTTCCATTTCTTTGCTATAGAACTTCTTAGGTGAACACCATGACATCCCCAAGATAACCATAATCAGTAATAAGATCCATAATAATGAAGGATGTGGTGTGGTCCTGGTTAGACCAACAGTGCCCTCTGATGTGAAGGATGCTTTAGCAGAGGGAACAAAAGGTATTTTTTTCTTCCTATAAGAAACTCCTGAAGCTAGTAAATCTAGTATACCCAGGTTTTTTGATTGCCTAATTCATAATTGTCTTAAATTGTCTAATGAAATCTGCATTGATTTAGCTGAAATGAATGTTCATAACACTGGAATTTCTTGAAAGATAAACTTGCTGCAGAGGAGCACTTTGAATGTCTGTACTTCATGGCGTGTGTGCACTTTCACTGAAAAGTCTTTTTGTACCTGATCTGTGCTCCCTGCTAAGCAGAGCTGTATGACTGATGGACCTCCTCAGGTCATATGGAAACCAGAGTGTGAGCAGCCAGCAAGCAGAAATGGCTTCTTTTACAGTCCTCCTGGTTCCTGATAATTCTCTGCTTTTTTTTTTTTTTTTTTTTTTTTTTTTTTTTTTGGTGCATTAGAGCTGAGTTGTGCTCCCAGCGCAGTTTTTTTATTTTTTTATTTTTTCTGCAGGAAATAGAATGTGGCCACTGTATTTTTCATACTCTTATATTTCTTATATCACTTGGCAACGTGATGTCATCTCAAGAGGAAACCTTTTCCTCAAGCATCTTACACTGTATTTGGAATAGGTGGCTGTCACTAACTAGCTATCCAAAAAGTGAGTGGGATGAGGTGAAAATGTGAAGACTGAAGAAAACTTAATTCCAGGAGTTTTAAATTATTTTGCAGTTTTGCATGACTGATGACATTCTTATTGTTTCCTGACTTAGGGAATACTCAGCCTATCCAGTCAGGCAATGGGACAGCCCGTGCAGAGGGCTTCAGGCAAGAGCTACCAGCTGAATGTTTAACTGATGAGTTGGAGCTTTATGAGCAAGCGGAGATTTCTGAACAAACTGAAAGCAATTACAAAATTGCGTATGAACTCATGGTTACTTCTGCAAAGAGCCAGCTGGAGAAGAGAAGACTGAGTGAACTGGGAAGTACACAAGCTGATGACAACTTAATGTCACAGGAAATGTTTTTTTCTATTGTGGGCAATCAGTTCAAATGGAATGGGAAAGGAAGTTTTGGTACCTTTCTTTTCTGTCCTGACTCCTAATGGCATTGCAATAAGAGATTAGCATAAGCTCTTATTTTCACTGCTGCTTTCGAAGGAGTTAATCTGTTCCATTAGCCTTCCATAATGTAACTAAAATCTCACAAATATTTATTAATAGTATATGTGTATAGTATGTGGGAACTTTGCTTCCTTGCTGCAAGTATGGGTAACATGGTAGGAAACAGAATTCCAGCATGGAGACTGTGCATGTATTCTGCTAATCTACAGATGCTGCTGCTTTGCTGGCTCTGATTAATTTCTTTGGTGTATTTAACTTCTCATTGTACAAAAAAAAAAACAAAACAAAAACCCAAACAAAACCTGAAAAGAAAGAAAATATAGATAGGGTATAGATAGGGTTCATCGTGGAAGAGTGGACAACAAATGTGCAGCATTATTGACATGTCTTCATATTTTTTTAAAGCATCACTAGTCTGCAGCTGACTCCTGTAATATATGGACATAGTCCTTAATTTTTTGCACTGAACAGAAGCTAGTAAAATGGTCTTCCTTAGGACTGTAATGGTTGGCTGCCAAGCTTCATACTTGAAGGGCTGCCTAGAAAAAACTAGGATCTGGAAGGGTAACATCATTCAGTCTTCCATTATCTTCCTGTGCCCAGTTGTTTACTTTCAACAGCTACCAATGCCTGTGCACCTTCTCCTTAGGAAAAACAGCATCTAATGGAACTCCATTAATCTGAACAGGGAGAAATCAAAATGGATGTCTCTTAGTGGTATACATACTGTTCTTTTGCATTCTGAAACTTTTAAAACCATATGCAGCTTGTGGTAGCTGAGGTTTTGGAAATGAATGGGAAATTTTTAAAGTGACTTTCCACTGCAGTCTTGCTATGCCAGAGCTGTGGAACATTCAGTAAAACAAAGGCACTTCACTGGGTTGCTGTTGCACATTATTAGCTCTTACTTGAGGGAAAAATTGGAAGGGCTCTGACTGAGGGCTCTCCCTTTTCAGGGCCTCTCTGAGTTTTAATTGCAAATTTACATGCCTTCTTCAAAAGTTCATTTCTGTCCTCAAGAGTTATAGGGCAGGGTTTGAACTGGTGTGTAAAATGTATGTAGGAAAACATACATCATAGCTAACTCCCAAGTGTTTCAGGATGTCTTATGAAAAATTATCAGATACAATGTTAAGAGGGAGAAAAGCATCTTGCCAGCACATTGGCTTTGGAATAACTTGTGAAAGCAGCTTAACAGCTCTATGCTTTCACTGGAAAGGAAGGAATGCATTGCCTGGAAGTGGATAAGAGCCTGATCCAGATTCTTTACTCTAGCAATTCTTAAATGGAGATAACAATCAGAATTCTCTTCAGCACATGCCTTGTTTTAGTGTGAGCAGCTGATAGGAAAAGAGAAAGGAGTAACTCAGGCTTTTTTTTTCCCACTGTGTGAAGCACAGAATTCATTGCAGCTTTCCCAGTCCACTGCTGCTGGATTTGTCCTTGGGAAACTTGACTTCAGGACTAAGCTTTGCATTTTGATGAACATAAATGCCATTGCAGTATCTCAACATGTAAAAACCATAAATGTTTGCCACTTAGTGAGTATGAAGAAATACTTGAGTCAAGTGAAAGTCAAATGCCAATGCCTGCAGTAGTTTAGTATCTTAAGCTATTCATCAAGTCACTTACCATGTTTTATGCTTTGATGTTTTGCCTTTATTTCCTGAGTGAAATCCTTATTAAAGAACTGGGGCTAAAAATGTTGTTGTTCTGTCATCTTTTCAAAACTAATTCTCCTGAGTGAGCGCCCTTTGTGATGTGTAGGTAGCATTTCTTGTTTCTCAAGGAACTAAGCTCTGAATGATGAGGAAGGAGAGGAAATGGAGGAAAAAGAAATGAATATATGTGTCCAGTAGATATCACTTGGGTGCAACTCCTAACATCACTGCCCAAATACTTGTAATACTACACATGCCTTGGAAGACAGTGCTCATGTAATTGAACTGTGTAACAGGCCACTTTATTAATAGATATTGATGCAACTCAGGAATTCATGTTTTGATGTCATGTGCAGGGGAATAGGCTGGAGGTGTTGGACTTCTCAGAGAGTAACTTTCAGACAGCTCCTTGATTCAGTTCCTCCCACAGGCAGATTTCATAGGCACTTTCAGACAGGCACTTTCAGACAGCTCCTTGATTCAGTTCCTCCCACAGGCAGATTTCATACTTAGTGAATTGATCATCCAAATCTAGCAGCTGTAGTTACCCTTCCCTCCTTTTTACAAATGCTTTTATTCCTGTGGCTCATTCAGGAACATTAGTGTTGAGACTAATTTCAGCTTTTGTCATGCTTGTTCATAGTTGATCTTGACTGACTCCTGTGATTGCTGCTCTAGTAGGTCCCCTAGCATGTCATGGTTTGCAGGTTGAGTCACTTGCAGTGTGTGATGCACTTGTGTAATATTTGGTAATTAACTGGGCAGTCTCAACCCACTTGAGTAAGACCTTAAATCTCACAGCTGAAAATTAAACCTTGAAAGCCTAACAGAAATATCACTTTATTTGAGAGTCCTCAAAGAGTCTTTTAGAGAGTTCCTTTGAAAGCTTAAAACATGCCCTTTTGTTTAAACACTTCTCCCCAGGTGTGGTGAGCTTATTTAAGTGTGAAGTATGTTTGTCACAAGTTATTAATTAATTATATGTAATTTATTACATTAGCACATTCTTAGTCCTCATAAAGTCACCCTATGCAGCTATTTTTAAAGGAAGTGTTATTCACTGATGGGCTACTGCAGTTTGGAAGAAAAGCACTGCAGGTTAAAGTTCATGTCTGGCTGGCAGTGTACCTTTCTCTGAAATGAGGTGGCCTAATGCTCAGTGCTTCTAAGGCTTTCCAGCCCTGTTTGGTTCTGAAACAAGTAAGATTGTGACCAGAATATTGGTGTCATAATGATATTTTAGCTATCAGTGGTGTTTCATGACTCTAGGAAGGTATTTTCAATACCTGAGTGTTTCCTCCCTACGCCTCTGTCAGGGTGGATGTGGTGTAACTGCATGTCAAGCTGTCTGTGCCGTAAGACCCTCTGCAGCCTGCAAATACTTTTTTATTCTACTCTCTGATATAACGATTTAGTGGTGTTGCTTTACTCTTCTGTTCAAAGATGTCTTCCAGTTTTTCTTGGTTTCTACACTTCATAATAGGAGCAGATAATAATTCTTACTGTCCTTAGGGCCTGGGAGCAGATTATAGAAATGTAGAAATTAGTATTTGAAAGCACAATGCATGTACATAAGAAGGAGGCTTGACGTGCTTTTTCTCACTGTATGGGGTGAAGCTATTGCAATGCTAGCATCTCCCCTTTCTCCTACAGTTTAACATTCTTCTACCTAAAAGCTGCTGGATTTTTGGACTTGGTTATTTTGAGACAAGTACTTCTAGAAAGACTTTCAAAAATGAGATTTAAATTCTGTTTTCTCTCCAGGATGTTTCAAACCCATTTTTTAGGTTTGAACCCATCTGCAATTACTTTTTGCTACACTTTGTACTAAGTGGATATCCTACAGGGGGGACAATGCATCTTCATGTGTGAATTTTTTGTATGTTTGATGCTGGGGACAGAACTCCTGATTATTTTTGTCTTTTTCTTTAATGCACATAAGATCTTTCTGTTTAGACTGACTGAAATATGGGGATAAAAAGGAAGAATCTTTTGGCCTTAAAACAGGATGACAAGAGGTGTGAAGGCATTTGTCTTGCATCTTACTGCTTTCCTGGTCTTCAAAGTCCTTCCTTTGTGCTACCTGATTAAGTAGAAACATCTTGTAAAGCATGTGACTGCCTCGCGTACCCAGTGTTCCACTGTGGCTGTCTTGTACTCCAGTAATCCATCTCTGCTCTTGGGGGTTCATAAGACAG
Organism: Pezoporus occidentalis; assembly: GCF_034315485.1. Lineage (NCBI taxonomy): Eukaryota > Metazoa > Chordata > Aves > Psittaciformes > Psittacidae > Pezoporus > Pezoporus occidentalis. Next base: position 31,317 of record NW_026914796.1, on the reverse strand, counting down.
TTATACTTTTTATTTCTTTTTTGGTGCTGCATCCTGTAGCACTAGATTGTTTTCCAGTTGTGAAGCTTCGCGTTTTCGTTTGGATATGAAGAAGCAAGCCTGTAATCATCTCACAGTAGATGCTTGATTTTAATTAGAATAATTAAATTCAGGGAGAGCAGCTGAATTACCAGATTTAGGTTGTTATTTCAGTCTATCTGTTTATGTATATGTATCTGTTATGACATTCTGTTATGATAATTTTTTCTCTTTGGCTGTGCACGTCAGGCTTACTCCTGCTGTCTGCTGAATAGTAGTCAAGTGATTCAGTCAATTAATCTCTTTGGATTTTTATTTCAAATTTATTTCAAATCAGTTTTTATTTCATATTTATTTCAAATCAATAAACAATTTGCCAAAACCCTCCCACACAGATGAACATTGATTTGGGTTTTTCCCATTAGGTATGTGAACTACTTGTATGTTTACTCCTAATGACAAATCAATTTCAACATTTCAATGCAACGTAACTTTGATCTTCCTTCACTGACTAGGAGTAATTTGAAGAAACCAGTAACTATTTTGCCAGTGCTATATAGAATTTTCTTTCTCTATATTGCTATATTATTGGGAAAAGTTGTCTGAGACTGATGTTACAGGGAAATTATAGTAAAGGCATAGAGGAAATTATCTTTCAGTCCGATAAATGTATATTATAGTATATATATGCTGTAACAGAAACCTTGATGAGACCAATATCATGTATAAGGGCCCTATGTTATGGTGAAATTCACCATTTTTCTTCCCAAACTAATTCCAGAAATAGCTAATGGGGAAAGCATTCTCAGAATCCAGTTTCTTTCATGTGGTGTTTGGATTCTTCTTAGAATATAATTACATTATAGGCTGGATAACCAGCTTGATTTAAGCTGTATCTTTTAACATGGAAATACACTCTTAGTTTTGCAATTTCAATAACGCTTTTTCTATGAAACTTCATATAAAATTGCTAATTGTTCTTCTCTATGCTTCTGCTATTGATCATTATTGGAAACAGCCATCTGGCCTCTATCATGTCGCTTTTCTTAAATGTGTGTCCGTGTTCAGCAGTAGCAGTTATTTTTTTTCCTTCTTAGTAGCTGGTGCAGTGCTGTGGTTTTGACTTTCAGCCTGGGAACAGCGCTGATAACACCAATGTTTTTAGTTGCTGCTCAGTAATGTTTACTCTGACCAAAGACTTTCTGGGTCTCATGCTCTGCCAGGGAGGAGGGGAAGCCAGGAGGAAGCAGAGACAGGACACCTGACCCAAACTAGCCAAAGAGGTATTCCATACCACAGCATGTCATGCCCAGTATATAAACTGGGGGCAGTTACCCAGATGGGCTAGATCACTGCTCAGTTAGGCTGGATATAGGGGGGTGGTGAGCAGTTGTATTCTCTTTCCTTGTTATTTCCCTTACCATTATTATTATTATTGGTGGTAGCAGTAGTGGTTTGTGTTATACCTTAGTTACTGGACTGCTCTTATGTCAACCCATGGGAGTTATATTCTTTCCATTGTCCTCTGTGTCCCTCTGGGAGTGAGGGTAGGGGGGAGAAAAGGTGGGAGTGAGTGAGCAAGCTGCGTGGGTTACTGACTGCACTTAAATAATGACAATATGATTGCATTGGACTCAAGTGCCTGAATTATTTAGGAACACAGGTTTCAGATAAAGCCAGTAAAGCATTTCAGAAATTACATCTGAAGGTGGTAAGCTTTAGGCCCAGCCGGTAACTCAGAACCATGCAGCTGCTTGTGCACTTTGCCCTTCTTCCCTCCTGCTCCTGGTGGGATGGGGAGGAGGAGAATCGAAAGAATGTAACTCCCACGGGTTGAGATAAGAGCAGTCCAGTAACTAAGGTATAACACAAACCACTGCTGCTGCCACCGATGATAATAGTGATAAGGGAAATAACAAGGGAAGAGAATATAAAACTGAAAAGGGGAAAAAAACAATAAACGCAAATGATCCGCAATGCAACTGCTCAGCACTCGCTGACTGATGCCCAACCTGAGCAGTGATCTGCCCTCCTGGGCAACTCCCCCCAGTTTCTATACTGGGCACGATGTGCTGTGGTATGGAATACCCCTTTGGCTACTTTGGGTCAGGTGTCCTGTCTCTGCTTCCGCCCTTCTTCTTGTGCCCTTGCTAACCAGCAAAGCATGGGACTGCTTTGACCCTAATTCCTTGATCAGGGTTCTACTGAGCAACAACTGAAACATCTGTGTGTTATCAGCAGTATTCTCAGGCTAAATGTCAAACACAGCACTGCGCCAGATATTAAGAAGGAGGAAAGTAACTGTTACAGCCGAAACCAAGACAGAAGGATAGAGTGAATGATTATTTAATTTTTAAATCAACTTCATAAATAACTTAATGGGGAAAAAACTGATACAGTGACATAAAGATAAAAACCTTAGATTTTTAAATTAGAGTTAGTAAATAGGCAGAAAAGAACAAATTTAAAAAATGAAAAGAAAGAATACTCTTTAAAGGTTAGAAATAAAAAACCTGCCTTAAAGGTGAAGTTTAAATTACAATAAGTCCATAGTAAAGAGTTGTCAGATTCCTCCATTTGCAAGACAAGAAGATCAAATCCTACTTTGGAAAGGAAACTGAGAAACAAAAGGGTGGAGTTTAAACCCAGTATGTTGAAACTCGGTATGTTGAAGGATCTTGCAGTAAATACTCAGTTGAAACACTAGGAGAAGGTGGCAAGTATTTTCATCTAGATTAGTTGCAAAGCAGAAAAGGAAAATAATAGAATACAAGGAAAACTTTTTTCTTCTCTGGAGAGGAACAACCAGGATGCAAAAATTAGAAGTAAAAAAACCCCTCACGTGTTACAATAATGCGATTTCTGATCTCCAAGCCGTCACAGCCAGTTCTAAGGATGCACCAGTTTGCTAAGTGGAGGATGGTGCCATGTGATCAGAAACATACTACCGATGGCAACACTTCATGAGTAACCATTGACTGGATTTGAAAACACTGTGCCAAGCTGCTTGCCTTAGAAAGCTGTTGTGGAATGTGGCTACGAGGCGTTCTGGCATTTGTCAGTATTTCCTCCCTACCTGTTATACATTAACAATCCTGCAGTAAGGTGAATTGAATGCTGCTGGCCCTTTTGCCTTTGTTTTAAATTGTGTAGTCTTTGTCTTCACAGCTTCTTCTGCAAGTAGGTCAGGTCCATTTCTAGCTCATCATTTCAAAGTACCATAACACAGGGTACTAGAAACAGCCACATACAAGGTGTTGAGGATGAAGAGAGCCTGGTAAGGAACTGGCAAAAGAATATACACTTGAAAAGATTTTCTTTTCTTAGAAGGGATGAAATATCCCCAGGTCTTTTAACAGAAATACATGCAAAAAGCCTCTAAAATTATTTTAGAAGGTACAAATGCAATGGGACATAGCAGAAAAAAAAAGGGGGGTGGGGTGGGGAGGGTTTGTTTGGGTGTTTTGGTTTTTGGTTTGTTTTTTTTTTTTCCCTAGCAATGTTCACCTCTTAGTGACATAGACTAGGGGAAAGAATTGGTGCTTTCAAAAAGAATAGAAAAAAACAGATCTGAAGAGTATCCCACAGCACTTCACTAAAGAGACAGGCAGAAGAGTCAGACCAGAATAGCAAACAACTGGAAGTTTAATCAGCTGAAATCAGGCTGATTTGCCTCCTCGAATATGGACGTAATCAAAGCATAGTACTGTGTTCATCAATGGATGTTGGGTGTGATTCAATAGATGAAATGGGAAAGAGAGTCAGCTAGTGAATTGTGAGGAGTTCAAGAAGCAAGAACACCTCCTGACCTGTACAGTAGTATAATTTCAGTAAACTTCTCACCTGGGGAGTGTGTCAGTGGGAGTGGGGGGGAAGAAGGGTGGAAGAAAAGCCACAGAAACAAAGTTACGCCACCAAATCATCAAAAGTCATTTGAAAAATCATGGCACTCAGGTGAAATTCCTGACAACTGGAAAAAGGGAAATATAGCCTCCATTTTCAAAAAAAAGGGAAAATGGATGACCCAGGGACTTAGAGCCCAGTCAGTCTCACCTCTGTGCCTGGCAAAATCCTGGAGCAGATTCTCCTGGAAGGCATCCTAAGGCACATGAAAAACAACAAGGTGGCTGGTGACAGCCAGCATGGCTTCACTAAGGGGAAATCCTGCCTGCCCAATTTGGTGGCCTTCTCTGATGGGGCTACGGAATTGATGGACAGGGGTAGAGCAGTTGACGTCACCTGCCTGGACTTGTGCAAAGTGTTTGACACTGTCCTACACGACATCCTTGTGTCTAAATTGGAGAGACATCAGTTTGATAGGTGGACCACTCGGTGGATAAAGAGCTGGCTGGATGGCAGCATGTAGAGTTGTGGTGAATGGCTCAGTGTCCAGCTGGAGACCAGTAATAGGTGGTGCTCCTTAAGGTTCCATAAACCTTATGAAGTTTAACCATGCCAAGTGCAAGGTCCTACACCTGGGTCGGAGCAATCTCAGGCACAGCTACAGGTTGGGCAGAGAAGAGATTCAGAGCAGCCCTGTAGAGAAGGACCTGGGGGTGTTGGTCAATGAGAAACTTAACATGAGTCAGTTTCAGTTTGTGCCTGCAGCCCAGAAACCAACTGTGTGCTGGGCTGCATCAAAAGGAGCGTGACCAACAGGTGGAAGAAGGTGATCCTGCCCCTCTACTCTGCTCTCCTGAGACCTCACCTGGAGTATTGTGTGCAGTTCTGGTGTCCTCAACATAAGAAGGACATGGAACTGTTGGAACAAGTCCAGAGGAGGGCCATGAGGATGACCAGGGACTGGAGCACCTCCCGTATGAAGACAGGCTGAGAAAGTTGGGGCTGTTCAGCCTGGCTAACAGAAGGATGCATGGAGGCCTACCTGAAGGGGGCCTATAGGGATGCTGGGGAGGGACTCATCATTAGGGACTGTAGTGATAAGACAAGGAGTAATGGGTTCAAACTTAAACAGGGGAAGTTTAGATTGGATGTAAGGAGTAAGTTCTTCACTGTAAGGGTGGGAAGCACTGGAATGGGCTGCTCAGGGAGGCTGTGAATGCTCCATCCCTGGCCTGTTCAAGGCCAGGCTGGACAGAGCCTTGGGTGACATGGTTTAGTGTGAGGTGTCCTTGCCCATGGCTGGGTGATCTTAAGGTCCGTTCCAACCCTAACTATTCTCTGATTCTATGAAATGTACAGAGAATTAAAATAGGGTGAATTATCTCAAAAGCAAAGTGTTTCAAGAGAGTTTCATCTAAATTTACATTAAATCTATAATGCCATATTTATGTCATATCATGTGAAGACTTAGGCTGGTATGAATAAGTCTCTAGTCTAAATTTTATGCTGAAATGCCTCAGCCAAAGTAGTGAAAAATGAACATCACAGAATCATAGAATTATAGAATAGTTAGGGTTGGAAGGGACCTTAAGATCATCAAGTTCCAACTCCCTTGCCATGGGCAGGGACACCTCACACTAAACCATGTCACCCAAGGCTTCGTCCAACCTGGTCTTGAACACTGCCAGCGATGGAGCATTCACAATCTCCCTGCGCAACCTATTCCAGTGCCTCACCACCCTAACAGGAAAGAATTTCCTCCTTATATCCAATCTAAACTTCCCCTGTTTAAGTTTTAACCCATTACCCCTTGTCTATCACTAGAGTCCCTAATGAAGAGTCCCTCCCCAGCATCCCTATAGGCTCCCTTCAGATACTGGAAGGCTGCTATGAGGTCTCCACGCAGCCTTCTCTTCTCCAGGCTGAACAGCCCCAACCTTCTCAGCATCAAATCACTCTTGACATATCTTGCCAAAATCCTCTAGGTGCTTCCTCTCTTTGTGCTTGCTATCCATGTATTTTTGTGAGGCTGTATGTTTAGAGGAATTACTAAGCTACCCAGAATTAACATAGACTAGAATAAAATGTGCTGAAATGCTGAAAAAATCCCTAAGAAAATAGTATTTTGGACAGTATTAATCACATCTGGGGTGAAAAGCTGTAAAACGCTAGGCTTGTGTGTAATTAAGGCTTTCATTAGATGCTTTATTTTGTAATGTGCATTGTTTTAAGTCTCAGTGCTGACAGGAGGTTAACACTACATTTGAGCTGTAGGGAAATACTTATGACTTTCCTATTTTGCATCTTGAATTTAGGCAGGAGGATCTAGAGCTTTTGAGTACATCCCTTTTTACAAGCAATCCAACTTTTTAAAAAGGGAAATAAAGCATCCTCAGGGGACTTCAGATTTCAAATTCCCTCCACAGGCACAAGTTATTTCTGACTGAATACTATATATCTTGAGGACATTCCTAAGGTTTTACTAGAGATTGCAGATGTCCCTCTAATGGGCTTTTACTTTCTTTAAACTCTATGATAAAAATATTTTTAGTTTTGAAAAGTATTTACTGTATGAGAGAGAATACATCTATTTTACAGGTGAATTTAATAATGACTGATATGCTTGACTGACAGCCCTAAAGACAGAATGATGTATCTCATGTCCTAGAACAGGTATGTCATAGAGTAATGATGTACCATAACAGTTAAAAATTCATAGTCTCTTGCTTTATTCATGCTGGAGTCATGTATTATGTTTACTCTGCTAATACAACCAGTAGAGCACACATCTCCCTTGTGATACAGTGACTTGTTTTTTTATGAAGGCAGAGATCTGTCTGCCTGTAAAACATGAATACATAAACACTCTTTCACGGACACCCCCTTGTCGTGGGGAAAGAGCTTGTGTGCCCTTGTGAGGTTGGGAGCTATGCTGGTGGTGGCTTATGCCTCCGGTAGGGTCTCCCATGCCAGACAGGTTTCAACTGAAGGGTCAGGCAAAGTGCGTCCATGGGCAGGATGGGTTCACTAGCCTTTGGGCAACCATCCTAGGAGAAGGACACCACCTTTTTCAAACCCGAGCAGATGGAGCTCGTATTGCCCTGTAAGGCCACCCATCTAAGAGAAGGACACTGTAATCAAACCTACGACCTGGGGACTTTTCTGTCACCGTCCAGGCTCGCTAGCCCCTGGCAGATAAACCTCAGGTGTAAAGGGTGGGGCCAGTTCTGCGTGCGTTGCGCCTCACCTAAAAAATCCACTGCACAGGCCCTAAGGGTTTACCCACACTTGCAAAGCCCTGTAGTGACAGGTGAGGGACGAAACAGCAGGTGATAAGGTGCACTGGAAGTCGCAGACCCAACCCTGCATGCAGGCGGTTCAGGACACTGGTTGCTTGAGACTGACCCAGGAGATGACAGCCTTGTTTGGCAACATCCTGAATGACCAAGCAGCCTTTTTTTTCACGTAGAGCATTGCTTGCTCCATATCAAGAGAGGCTTAGAAAAGGTGGCCTAACCAAAGCTCATCTCCCCCTCGACCTGGTTGGCTAGCCGTGGCCAACAGGCATCTTCTGTTGCGGTCGATTAAAGACAAAGAGACAAAGGCATACACCTGCCTCCAAAGGTGTGTCCAGATTGACACTAGCATGTTGGAACATCAGAACCATGCTTGATACAGCCAACAGTGGGAGTCCTGAGCGCCGTTCTGCGCTAATTCCCCATGAATTGTCACAACTTAACATTGATATTGCTGCTCTTATTGAAGTTCGCCTTTGTCCTGGGTTCAGCAGTAGCAGTCATTTTTCCCCTTCTTGGTAGCTGGTGCAGTGCAGTGTTTTGACTTTCAGCTCAGGAACAGAGCTGATAACAAGGATGTTTTGGTTTGGCCAAGGACTTTGTGAGCCTCATGCTCTGCCAGGGAGGAGGGGGAGCCAGGAGGAAGCAGAGACAGGACACCTGACCCAAACTGACCAAAGAGGTATTCCATACCACAGCGCGTCATGCCCAGGATGTAACGGAGAGCTAGCCGGAAGGGCTGGGAGACTGCAGGGTTGGAGGAGGTATCGGTCGGTGCTCAGTCGGGCTGGGGGGGCGAGTTATCGGTCGGCTGGTGGTGAGGTGTTGTATTCTCTTCCCTTGTTATTTCCTTTATCATTATTATCATTGGTGGTAGCAGTAGTGATTTGTGTTATACCTTAGTTACTAAACTGTTCTTATCTCAACCTGTGGGAGTTGCATTCTTTTTGATTCTCCTCTCCATCCCTCTGAGAGCAGGGGGAGGGCAAGAAAGGGGGGGAAGTGAGCGAACGAATTACCTGACTGGGTTTAAACCACGACAGCCTTCATGAAGAAGGTAGCCTTAAAGTACATGGTGCTAGCTATACACTCTACTGGTCAGGCAAATCTGAAAGTCATCTTTCTGGAGTTGGCTTCATGATTAAAAACTCCATCGTCTCTAAACTTGAAAATCTGCTGATAGGTCATTTCGATCGTATTATCTCCTTATGTCTTCCACTACACAATAAGCAACATGTTGTTCTTTTCAGCATGTATGCTCCAACTCTGCAAGCTGACCGTGCAGAAAAAGAAAAATTCTACTCCAACCTGCATCACCTCACTCAAAAGGTTCCTATAGAAGATAAGATTATAATCCTTGGTGACTTCAATGCCCGAGTAGGTAAGAACTTTGAAGCCTGGAAAGAAGTACTAGGCAAGCACGCTGTTGGCAGCTGCAATGATAACGGTCGCCTCTTACTAGAGTTTTGTGCAGAGCAGCAGCTTACCATCACCAACACTATTTTCCAGCAGAAAGACAGCTGGAAGACAACCTGGATGCATCCTCAATCTAAACATTGGCATTATGTCTTAGTGCGCCAGAGAAATATTCGTGATGTCTGTCACACCCAAGTGATGCCTAGTGCAGAATGTCAAACAGACCACCGCCTTGTGCGTTGCAAACTTAACTTCCACTTCAAGCCCAAACCTAAGAGGGGCGGCATTCCGAGGAGGAGGCTCAGTGTTAATAATCTCCAAATAGCTGCAGTGAGGGACAGCTTTCAGGCTAACCTTCAAACTAGGCTTGAAGACCAGCTTATAGATTCTTCTCCTGAAGCGCTTTGGCAACATATTAAAAATAGCATCTTGCAGTCCTCCGCAGAATCCATTGTGTTCTCCTTACAGAAAAACAAAGACTGGTTTGATGATAGCAACCAGGAGGTCCAGGAATTGCTGATGAAGAGATCTGCTCATCAAGCACACCTCGCTCAGCCACTTTGCCATGTAAGAAAAGCAGCCTTTCGTCTTGCATGTAGCAAACTCCAACAGAAACTTCGAGACATCCAGAACAAGTGGTGGCTCAACCTAGAAGAAAAGACTCAATTACGTGCAGATTTGGGTGACCACAGAGGATTCTGTGAGGCTCTGAAAGCAGTGTATGGACTCACATTTCAGGTTCAAAGCCCCTTACCTAGTAAGTAGATGGCCAAACGCTTCTTACAGATAAAATCTCCATCCTGAATCGTTGGTCTGAACATTTTCAAATACTCTTTAGTGCTAACCGTGTAGTCCAAGGCGAAGGAATCCAGCACAATTTACAACATCTGGCAAAAAATGAATTGGATTTAGCCCCTACCACAGGAGAGACTCTTAAGGCTATACAGCAGGTGAAAACTGGCAAGGCAGCTGGGGTTGACGGATTCCCACCTGAAATCTGGAAGCATAGAGGCCAAGCACTTCATGCTTAATTTCACGAGCTAGTTGTGCACTGTTGGGAACAAGGTAAATTACCATCAGATTTTTGTGATACAATCATCATCACTCTGTATAAGAAAAAATGTGTAAAGTCAGACTGCTCAAGCTACTGAGGTATAACTCTTCTCTCCACTGCTGGAAAAATTCTTGCAAGATTACTATTGAACAGACTAGTACTCGCTATCGCAGAACTTCTACCTGAAAGTCAGTGTGGTTTCAGAGCTAATAGAAGTACCACAGACATGGTATTTGTTCTCAGACAACTGTTCTCTGTAGAGAACAGAATAAGGGGCTCTATGTAACTTTCGTTGACCTCACTAAAGCTTTTGACGCTAAACAGAAAAGGCCTGTAGCTGATCTTGGAATGATTAGGTTGTCCCCCCAAGTTCCTCAAAATGATTATTCTGTTACATGAGGATCAGCGTGGCCAAGTCAGATATGGCAACGCACTCTCTAAGCCCTTCCCAATAACCAATGGTGTGTATCTGATCTTTCTAATATTCCAAGATTCTGTGGAAAGCTTCAAATTCTTCCTGTCCATAACATGCACGTCCTTCTGTACTCACAAGAGAGAAGGGATGCTGCACAAGCACTGAGGTCTGCTATGGTCTTTCTTACCTTAATTTTCTCTTTCATTTAATCATAGTATTTAATCATAGTACATTAAAATGATTTAAAATTACTATAGCTATCTGCTTAGAAAAAAACCCAACCCATTTCATAATGACAATACAGAATGTTAATCCAAAGATTATTCTGCAGTATTTGTGCTGAAGCAGATGTTTCTCTGTAAGTTCTGCAATCAGTACAGAGAATAGACAGCTACACAGCTTTCATGCTGAAATGTGCGTGGAAAGTTTTTTTATGAAAAAAAAATCCCAAATGAAAAACTCCCAATCTGTGGCCTTCAAATAAATCCACCTCAACACTGAGATTCAGAAGCCAAGCAGCAAGTGAAAGATGCTGCCTGAATGACCTTACTCATTCACAAAAAGAACAGTAATAATCTTCATCAGTAGAAAATCTAATGTTTGCCTACAATTCATCTTGTGATTATGATAAATTAGCTATACCTACCTTAACCATAGAATCATAGACTAGTTAGGGTTGGAAAGGACCTTAAGGTCATCTAGCTCCAACCCCGCTGCCATGGGCAGGAATACCTCGCACTAGACAATGTCACATATTGCCTTTATTAGGAGATAAGGTGTATAAACCTGTGAGAGAGCTGGCATGCTTGCAGCTTGGTAGCAGAATTAGCTGTGTTAGCCATGGCCTCTGAAGAAAGCCTGTCAGGATCTCCAGCAAGAGTGATTTAATTCCACACCAAGGGAGCAAGGGCCCTTGTGCCTCTTAAGGGTCGGGCCCAACAGTTTTTCCATGCACAGGGCATGGTCAAATCTACCTAACGAAACCACAAATCCCTGTTTCTGGATGTTTCTTGCAACTCTATTGCAGATGATCCATTTGGTTTTGTATTTGCTTTTGTTTTCTTAAGCAAGTTGGCCAAATACCACAAACTGTCATGTTTTCTGTCATACTGCTTTAGAAAACAGTCCTGTACAGATTCCTGTTGTTATTCAGCCATTGTGACAGTAGACCAGTGATTCCTCCTTTGATTTCTATCCCCTAGGCAGTTTCTGGTTCTGAACAAGTATTTTGCTTTTTATCCTTCAGGTTTTTCAACAGGCCCTCACTGAAGGACTCTTGTCAAAGGCTATTTGTGAGCTGAGTGGATCCTGCCAGCTGGATTTTGTGTAGTTACTCTGATACAGTTCTCGTGGCTGACAGTGGCCTGAAGGGAGTGTGGCTCATCCCTGCTGCTTGTCTCTGTGACTGAAGAGTCATTGTTTTGGTTTCAGTTATGTCCTGGGTTCAGCAGTAGCAGTCATTTTTCTCCTTCTTGGTAGCTGGTGCAGTGCAGCGTTTTGACTTTCGGCCTGGGAACAGAGCTGATAACGATGATGTTTTGGTTTGGCCAAGGACTTTGTGAGTCTCATGCTCTGCCAGGGAAGAGGGGAAGCCGGAAGGAAGCAGAGACAGGACACCTGACCCAAACTGACCAAATTGGTATTCCATACCACAGCACGTCATGCCCAGGATGTAACTGAGAGTTACCCGGAAGGGCTAGTAGACTGCAGGGTTGGAGGAGGTATTGGTCAGAGCTTGGTTGGGCTTGGGGCGCGAGTTATCGGTCAGCTGGTGCTGAGGTGTTGTATTCTCTTCCCTTGTTATTTCCTTTATCATTATTATTATTGGTGGTAGCAGTAGTGATTTGTGTTATACCTTAGTTACTAAACTGTTCTTATCTCAACCCATGGGAGTTGCATTCTTTTGATTCTCCTCTCCGTCCCTCTGGGAGTAGGGGAGAGGAAAAGAAGGGGGGGGGGGGGGGGGGAGTGAGTGAATGAGCTGCCGGACTGGGTTTAAACCATGACAAGTTATTTAACCAATTTCCTGGAAGCTGGATAACCAAGGTCTCAAAAGAGAAGTTGCATAAGAAATCATCCTCCATGCTAGGACATGAAGAACTACTTTAGCCAGCAGTTCAGCCTTTTTATTTCTGAGCAGCTTTAAGTTCAATATTATCTAGTTTCTGCTGTGTATCACATTTCCTATTGGAAAGGACCCGTTATTCTTACTGGAAGCTGAGACAATGTCAGCTTTTCCTTGTTGTAATTACTGAACTATTCTGTGACTTATGGAATAATAAAACTGTCTCATGTTTCATTTGCCCTGTTGCCCTCCCCTATGAAAATATATTCTGGTTTCAGGGATGTTATCCAAATTATTTCAAGGGTGTTAAAGCAATTAACTCCTTCATGTCTTCATCAGCATCAGCTTCATCTGTCCCTATTAATGTATTCACATTGCTTAATGATCCTGTTTCCTTACGTTTTTTGTTTTTTTTTTCTAGCTGCTTGCTTCTTTTTAATATTTATTAATTTTGAAAAATGTAATTTTTATTTGCATTTTGATGACTATTGCTGTAATATGTAAAGCAGCCAATGAGCCGTGACCAGCATTAGCATTAACTGATTTTATTATCTTTTTTATTCTTAAGCAACTAGGTTTCTGAAATCAAACTATCAGCTATGCTGCTGTAACTAGGAAAAGATTCTTCTTTTATTATAACCATTGAATTTTCTTCTTCTTTCAGTTGATTTCAGTAATGTTTCTGCTATTCTCAGGTTTCTGATCTGCATCTCCAATTAAGTATTTTTTTGAAGTCCTGTGGTGCAATAGTGAATGTATGTTCATTCTTTGGGTTTCTTTTATAATGTCTTGTCATGTAGTTGTGGAAAATTTCATATTCTGCTATGAGAGTTTGTCATGTCTTAACAGTAATTCTAATATTCCACATCTTTTTAATGCTATGTATTTGGATATGTTTAGAAAACAGAATGACAATTGAAAAAGAGTTGAGGCATTTCAAATCCATAGCTCTGTGGCCAGCCCAGGGATTACTTCTTGCTGTGGTCTGAACTGTCACTCAGTGAGACTGCACTTATGAAATGCAAATGAGAGTCCCTTTCAAAAAGCCCTTCTGCTCTGTGTTTCCTTTGGGAAGCACTAGTGCTTCCTTTTAGAAATAGTCTTCCACCCCCCTTGGCAGTTGACCATCTTTTGCAGTAGCCTGTTCATTCTCAGTACAGGTTTTCACCATATGTAGTGAAATGTGTACACTCACATATTTGCACCATGGTCTGTTGAAGAGAGAACTTCCATATTAGACCAGTGGGTATTTTACATTGAATCTGGAGATGGAGATAAACATGTGTTCCTAATAAAATAACTTTGTGAGCTTAAAATCTGGAACTGTGTCTAGTATTTGAGAGCATAAAAATAAAACAGTGAACTGTATTTTCTCTGTGGAAATAGGAATACATCTGATTCACTCTGAGTCACCTACCTCAGGGACAACCCAAGTGAAAAAGGCTGACAGGTATCCTGTTCTTATTTGTCAAGGCTCTCTGGTTTTATGCATAATCAGCTCTTGCTAGGTCTTTGCTACATGGAGTTTGTGGAGTAACGTGTAAGGTGGGAGTTAGTTGCGCTTTACTGAGAAATTGTTTTCCCCTTTGGTAATGTGACATGAATAACTGAAGACACACAGATGAATATTTTGTATACGCAGGGGATTATGAAAGCATGAATAAATAACATCTCTAGTGATAACTGACAGAATGACAAATGTGCTGGTGTTACACTGAACAGATGGATTCTCTGCCAGTCATGAGGAATTCTACAGGGTGAAGTGTGGTTTATGCTATTTCCTCATCCAGGGATGTCTTCCTGCTTCCCTTGAGCAGTGAATGGAGAGTAAAGCAATTCTGACAATGCCTTTTCTTTCACCTCCATTCCTGGGCTTTGGGAGCTGAACAACATTTTATTACTCTTAGGGGTTGCTGAAAGGTTAAAAACTGTGAAATCTCATCCAGGCAAAAAAATAAAATTCTCCCCACTTCCTTCCAAAGGAAAAAGAAAAGGTGTATTCAAAATCTATTTGAAGGGCAGTTATTTGCTTTACATCAAGTGTGGCAAGCCATGGTGTCTTTAGGATTTCTGTGCTCCTTCTGAGAACAGCAATAACTGAAAACTTGAAGGAATTAGCAAAATTGTTCTGTGGTGGTTGCTTGTTCGCCTTGTTCTTTTTGTCTTTTTTTTTTTTTTCCTTCTGTTACATTTGATAAATAGCTGCAGTGAAAAAACACAGTGAGGCTTTTCTTGAATGGTCTAGCTGCAGGAGTGCCTGATGATGTGGAGTTCCATACAGCTTGGTGCTGTAAAGCTTTTGCTTTACAGCTGACTGTATCTAACTGTATTGGTTACCTGTCACTACAAGGTTTCCCCACATGAGCTAGGGCTGTGGTCAGCAGTCTGACATATGGATCAGTGGAGATAAAATGAAATCAAAAATTCATAATTAAAGATACTGTACTTCAGCTCTGTTTCTGATTATCCTGGGTGCCTCAATGCCAATATGTCACATAGCGTCCATAATTCTCTATGGAGCCACTCCACACAACCTTGAATAAGGAAACTTTGAGCTACGTTTGTTAGAGAAAGCAGAGGAAACCATACTGTAAAGTGATGGATGCAAAATGGGTCTAGGAAAAAAGTGGCCTCTCATGTTCCCACAGATGAACGGTTTAGGGGAGAGGACTGTTTGCATGATTCAGTCATGGAAAACAGGACACAGAATGAACTCTGCAGAGTAACAGGGTTTGCAAGATGATAAAAAAACCCAGTGCTGACAACATTCATTCCTGCCCCTGAGGGTATCTTTCACCAAGGTCAAAAGAAAATATGAGCAAACAATAAGCAAAATTAACAAAATAGGAATTTTCTTCCCAATTGATTTTCTTCAGTGGTTGAGTGCTTATTTTCTTGAGGTTTGTATGTACGATATGCGTTTGTAGAAAGAAAGATATTTTCTGCTATTTAAACTTTTCAAAAATGAGGCTTTGCAAACCCTGCTCAAAACTGGCTCTTTATGCAAATCTAAACATCTAGGCCATTAATATGTAGGTAGAATTTTAAAATTGCTATATCTTGTCTATTCACAAACCAAAGATACATATATTTCTCTTTGTAAATGGAATTTCCTGCTGCCTTGCCTCACATCACAATTTTGCACTCAGCCCCACTGTTACTCACCTGCTGATCATGTTGAATGTCATCTTTTTGAGTAGGATAGAATCATAGAATAGTTAGGGTTGGAAAGGACCTTAAGATCATGTAGTTCCAGCCCCCCTTCCATGGGGAGGGACACCTCACACTAAACCATGTCATCACTGGAAGGGGTTGCCCAGGGAAGTTGTGAATGCTCCATCCCTAGCAGTGTTCAAGGCCAGACTGGACAGAGCCTTGGGTGGCATGATTTAGTGTGAGGTGTCCCTGCCCATGGCAAGGGGGTTGGAACTAGATTATCTTAAGGTCCTTTCCAACCCCAACTATTCTATGATTCTATGATTCTAAGGCTCTTCCAACTTGGCCTTGAACACCGTCAGGGATGGAGCATTCACAACGTCCTTGGGCAACCTGTTCCGGTGCCTCATCATACTTACAGTGAAGAATTTCTTCCTTATATCTAATCTAAACTTCCACTGTTTAAGTTTTAATCCATTACCCCTTGTCCTGTCATTACAGTACCTAATGAAGAGTCCCTCCCCAGCATCTTTATAGGCCCCCTTCAGACACTGTAAGCTGCTATGAGGTCTCCACAGAGTTTTCTCTTTTCCAGGCTGAACAGCCCCAATGTTCTCAGCCTTTCTTCATACAGGAGGTGCTCCAGTCCCTGATCATCCCCGTATACAATATTACTTCAAATAAAAGTTTGAATATTATAAGAGCTTTTTTATGGATATTACATCCGCTTTCATTTCTGTGTCACTAGTTATCTGCAATACAAATTAGTTTAAAGCTTCCTGTAGGCCAAATTCTACTATTACAGATGCCAAAACCCTGCTGAAGCAATATTGTGAGTTTCTTCCTACAAAACCTCTTACTTAGGTAAGTAGTGATTTGCAGATTACGGATTTCTATGAACTTTAACATCTGAAGGAAAGAAGATTACCTCAGAAGTTTTTATAATATTGACTACCTTTCTCTGTAAAATGCTTCCTAAAGCTTCTACTTCTGGCAATTACACATGACTATATTTTCTGGCATGGTGTCCTGGGTTCAGCAGTAGCAGTAATTTTTCTCCTTCTTGGTAGCTGGTGCAGTGCTGTGTTTTGACTTTCGGCCTGGGAACAGAGCTGATAGCGATGTTTTGGTTTGGCCAAAGACTTTGTGAGCCTCATGCTCTGCCAGGGAAGAGGGGAAGGCGGGAGGGAGCAGAGACAGGACACCTGACCCAAACTGACCAAAGAGGTATTCCATACCACAGCACGTCATGCCCAGGGTGTAACTGGGAGTTAGCCGGAAGGGCTGGGAGACTGCAGGGTTAGAGGAGGTATTGGTCAGAGCTTGGTCGGTCTTGGGGCGCGAGTTATCGGTCAGCTGGTGCTGAGGTGTTGTATTCTCTTCCCTTGTTATTTCCTTTATCATTATTATGATTGGTGGTAGCAGTAGTGATCTGTGTTATACCTTAATTACTAAACTGTTCTTATCTCAACCCGTGGGATTTGCATCCTTTCGATTCTCCTCTCTGTCCCTCTGGGAGTAGGGGGAGGGAAAGAAAGGGGGGAGTGAGTGAACGAGTTACCTGACTGGGTTTAAACCACGACATATGGTCAGATACTGCTCATGAAATATGGTGCAAAAGTTTGTGTGACTGCATTAAGAAAAACTCCGCAAGAGGAAAATGCTTTGTGTTTCCAAATGTGTATTTGTTCTGCTTTCCAATTGTGTGTTGGCTTTTAAAGAAGAGTGAGAATTTCCTGTGGCTGACTGCTTTCAGATTTCAGCATAAATAACAGAATTTTGAAGGGTAAGAGAGTCAGGAAGAATATCTGACACTGCAGACAGAATTCCATTGCCTTTACATCTCCCTTTCAAGCACAGGTAATTTTAGTTTCCAGCAGTAGTGTTCACATCAAAATATTTTTGAAGGTGCACCGTCATGAATTACGCTTACTGGTGTGTGAAGTACCTTTTTAGAATAACTGGATATGAACAGAGAGCAAGATGTTAATATGTTCCAGTAAAATGGAATCTCTTGGTATGTCCAATTACCATAAAACTAGGATCACTACTCTGAAAAACATAAACTTCTTTTCTCTGCAGTTGTCCTGCATACATCATACATACTTCCTTCAATTATTTTCTGATTTCCTGACAGCATCCCAGATGGTATGATTTTTCAACTAATATTGTTTATAATATAGAATTATAGAATAGTTAGGGTTGGAAAGGACCTTAAGATCATCTAGTTCCAACCCCCCTGCCATGGGCAGGGACACCTCACACTAAACCAAGCCACCCAAGGCTTTGTCCAACCTGGCCTTGAACTCTGCCAGGGATGGAGCATTCACAACCTCTCTGGGCAGCCCATTCCAGTGCCTCACCACCCTAACAGGAAAGACTTTTTTCCTTATATCCAATTTAAACTTCCCTGCTTAAGTTTGAACCCATTACCCCTTGTCCTGTCACTACAGTCCCTGATGAAGTGTCCCTCCCCAGCATCTGTATAGGCCCCCTTCAGACACTGGAAGGCTGCTATGAGGTCTCCACGCAGCCTTCTCTTCTCCAAGTTGAACATACACAACTTTCTCAACCCACCTTCATACAGGAGGTGTTCCAGTCACCTGATCATCCTCTGGCCTCCTCTGGACTTATTCCAACAGTTCCATGTCCTTCTTATGTTGAGGACACCAGAACTGCACACTACACTCCAGGTGAGGTCTCACGAAAGCAGAGTAGAGGGGCAGGATCACCTTCTTCAACCTGCTGGTCACACTCCTTTTGATGCAGCCCAGGATATGTTTGCCTTTCTGGGCTGCAAGCGCACACTGCTGGCTCATGTTCATTTTCTCATCGACCAACACCCCCAAGTCCTTCTCTACAGGGCTGCTCTGAATCTCTTCTCTGCCCAACCTGTAGCTGTGCCTGAGACTGCTCTGACCCAGGTGTAGGACCTTGCACTTGGCATGGTTAAACTTCATAAGGTTGGCATCAGCCCACCTCACAAGTGGGTCAAGGTCGCCCTGGATGGCATTCCTTCCCTCCAGCATATCAACCAAACCACACAGCTTGGTGTCATCAGCAAACTTGCTGAGGGCGCACTCAATCCCACTGTCCGTGTCAGCGACAAAGATGTTGAACAAGACCGGCCCCAACACCGATCCATGAGGGACACCACTCGTTACTGGTCTCCAGCCAGACATTGAGCTACCGACCACAACTCTTTGCATGCGGCCATCCAGCCAGCTCTTTATCCACTGAGTGATCCACCTATCAAATTAATGTCTGTCCAATTTAGAGACAAGGTTATCGTGTGGGACAGTGTCGAATGCTCTGCACAAGTCCAGGTAGGTGACGTCAACTGCTCTACCCCTGTTCATCAGCTCCGTAGCCCCATCATAGAAGGCCACCAAATTGGTCAGGCAGGATTTCCCCTTAGTGAAGCCAGGCTGGCTGTCACCAAGCACCTTGCTGTTTTTCATGTGCCTTAGCATGCCTTCCAGGAGAATCTGTTCCAAGATTTTGCCAGGCACAGAGGTGAGACTGGTCTGTGTTTCCCTGCGTCATCCATTTTCCCTTTTTTTTTGAAAATGGAGGCTATATTTCCCTTTTTCCAGTTGTCGGGAACTTCACCTGACTGCCATGATTTTTCAAGTATGATGGACACTGACTTAGCAACTTCATTCGCCAGCTCCTTCAGGACCTGCAGATGGATTTCATCAGGTCCCATGGACTTGTGTACATTCAGGTTCTTAAGATGGTCTCGAATCTGATCCTCTCCTACAGTGGGCCCAAGGTCTTCATTCTCACAGTCCCTATGTCTGCCTTCCAAGACTTGGGTGGTGTAGTCAGAGCCTTTGCCAGTGAAGACTGAGGCGAAGAAGTCATTCAGAACCTCATCCTTCTCCAAATCCTGTGTAGCCAGTTATCCCGACAGCTTCCAGAGGGGGCCTACCTTGACCATAGTCTGTTTTTTATTTTCTACGTACCTTAGAATCCCTTCCTGTTATACTTAACATCCCTAGCCAAGTTTAATTCTAACTGGGCCTTAGCTTTCCTAACCTGGTCCCTAGCTTCCCAGACAACATCCCTGTACTCTTCCCAGGCTGCCTGTCCTTCCTTCCACCTTTTATAAGCCTCTTTTATTCCTTTGAATTTTTCTCAGCAGCTCCTTATCCATCCAAGGAGGTCTCCTAGCCTTCCGTCCGTAGTTGGGATACAACACTCCTGAGCTTGTAGTAGGTGATCCTTGAATATCAGCCAACAGTCTTGGCCACCCCTGCCCTCTAGGGCAGGTTCCTGAAGACGCCAAAGTCTGCCCTCTTGAAGTCCAGGGCAGTGAGCTTGCTGCACGCTCTTCTCACTGTCTTGAGGATCTCAAATTCGACCATCTCATGATCACTGCATCCAAGGCTGCCCTGGAGCATCACATTTCCAACGAGCCCTTCCCTGTTGGTGAGCATGAGGGCAAGCATGGCACCTGTCCTTGTTGTCTCCTCTATTACTTGCAGAAGGAAGTTGTCTTCCACACAATCGAGGAACCTCCTGGATTGCTTGCGCTGGGCCGTACCGTCCTTCCAACAGATGTCAGGGTGGTTGAAATCCCCCATGAGAACAAGGGCCTGTGAGCGTGGGGCTTTTGCTATCTGTCTGTAGAGTGCGTCAACCACAGGTTCCTCTTGATCAGGTGGTCTATAACAGATCCCCACAGTAATGTCTCCCATAGCTGTTCTCCTTTTAACCCTGACCCACAAACTCTCCGTCTACTGCTCACTTGTCCCCAGACAGAGTTCCATACTCTCCTGCCTATCCTTAACATAAAGGGCAACTCCCCCTCCCCACCTGCTGGGCCTGTCTTTTCTGAAGAGCCTATAACCTTCCATTCCAACACTCCAGTCATAGGAGCTATCCCACCATGTTTCTGTGATGCCTATTATATCACACCCCTGTAGACGTGCACACACCTCTAATTCCTCTTATTTGTTCCCATGCTGCAGGTGTTTGTATAGAGGCATCTGAGCCAAGCTCCAAATGAAGCCGGCTCATTGGCTGGAGCGGCTGGAATATCTCTACATTGCTCTGAGCATTTATTATAGGTGCTGCCATCTGACTGGGTGTGTTGGGATGGAATGATGCCCCCTCCCCCAACACATCTAGTTTAAAGCATCCTTGACCAGTCTGGCAAGCTTCCTACCAAAACTTCTCTTTCCCTTCCTTATCAGAGCAGCTCCACCAGCCCCCCAGTAGACCTGCCCTACAAACTTGGGTCCCGTGTTCAAGACACCCAAACCCCTGACTATGACACCACCCTTTTTAACCATTTATTAACCTGGCCAATCCTCCTAGCCTTTTTAGGGTCCTCCCCTGTATCCTGGAGAACTGAGGAAAAGACAATCAGCTACAGAGCCCCTAACCACCTCTCCCAGGGCTCTGTAGTCCTTTTTTATAATCCCCAGGCTGCTACTATCTATATCCCTAGCACCCACATATATCACCAGAAGTGGGCAATAGTCCGTGGGACTTACTAGAGCAGGCAGCCTCTCTGCAACATCCCTGATACGCGCCCCTGTTAGGGAACCCACCACCCTTGAGACCGGGTCAGGCCGACAGACTAGTGCTTCTGTCCCTTTCAAAGCGGAGTCCCCTACTACTATGACCCGCTGCTTTTTCCTCGCAGCACCAGTAGAGATCTTCTTTACCAGCGCATCAGACGGCTGTTTCTGGTGCATTTCCTCGTGAGCCGCCTGCAGGACAGCAAAGAGGTTCTGCTTGGGGACAACAGATTTAGGAGGAAGCCCCTCGCTTTTAATTGTCCTCTTTCTCCCTTTTTGTTGTTTTTTTTTTTTTTTTTTCTTTTTGTTACTATTTCCCAGCTTCCCGGGTTAATGGCCTCCTTCTTTCCTCCATGAGCTAGAGGGGCACCTTGAGGCCCCTGCACAGTTTGGGCCTGGAGCAAGCAGTCCTGCTTCCTCTCAGCTTCCCTGACATCTTGCAGCCTGTTAATAGCATCCCGCAGCTCAGCCCCTCCTGCAGGACCTCCACCAGGGAGCACCGAGTGCAGCCCTGCCCATTGTGCCCCCTCCCCTCACCAGAACAGTGCAGGCACTCTCTACACCCCGAGCTCTGCGCTGCAGCCTCCCCTGTCATCGGCTCTGTCTGGGTGCCTGCGCCGGCCACCGCCGGGACAGCCGGAGGAGAGCTCCCGGACTGGGCCCTGCTCATAAGGCGAGTGCGCTCCATGCCGCTCGTCTGTCCGCACAAATCTGCCTCTACCCGCTCTGCTCGCCGTGCTCCCTGGGGCAGGTTTACCCAGTGAGGGCTGGTGCCGCTGCTCCTGGCTCCGCCCCCTGTGAGTCCCTGCCCCCGTCAGCTGAGCGGCCGGCTCCTGGGCAAGGCCTGGCGAGGACTCGAGGCTCCCTCGGTGGCTGTTGCCGCTCTGAGTTGAGGCCTCTGGACGCTCCAGTGTTGAAGGCGTCCTTTCTGGAACTGCTCGCTTCAGCAATATGACTGCATATTGTTTGAAACTAAAACCTACCCTTGCTTCACAACTGCAGGTCTAATTGGTCAGACATTTGTGACTTCTTTAAAGATTTTCTAATACAGAATGTGACTAAACCCAACTCACTTCTGCAGTAAGCTCCAAGGTTTTTGTAAAATGGAAGCATTAAAAGATAATATTTGCTTTCAGTTTAAATTTTCAGAGATATCAGAGGTTGACATTACATCAAGGGGGGTGAGGAGCTTAGGGGGAAGTAAAGAGTTTCCTGAGCTCTCTTTACAGACTTGGTTGGGAACTTCCCAAGAAAACCTTTCATCAGGATATTCTGAGTCCTAAAAAAACTTTGCTGACACTTGAGTGGCAAAACTGTCACTTAACATATAGACAGTACATGAATCAAATTAGAAAGATGCCAACAAATCCCACCTGATCTGGTTAAAGAAGCACAGAGGCATAACATTATCACAAAGTACAAGAAACATCCTGTGAGACAGGGATCCTATTAGGTATCACTGTATTTTATAGCCTTGATGCCCACTGACAATCTGGCCTTCACTAATCTCATGTTTCTTTCTGGGCTGACGTCATGAAAGCTTAAATTGGCTTAACCCTCTGTTGTGGTTTAAACCCAGTCAGGTAACTCGTTCACTCACTCCCCCCCTTCTTTCCCTCCCCCTACTCCCGGAGGGACGGAGAGGAGAATCAAAAAGAATGCAACTCCCACAGGTTGATATAAGAACAGTTTAGTAACTAAGGTATAACACAAATCACTGCTGCTACCACCAGTGATAATAATGATAAAGGAAATAACAAGGGAAGAGAATACAACACCTCAGCACCAGCTGACCGATAACTCGCCCCCCCCCAGCCCGACTGAGCACCGACCGATACCTCCTCCAACCCTGCAGTCTCCCAGCCCTTCCAGCTAGCTCTCCGTTACATCCTGGGCATGACGCGCTGTGGTATGGAATACCTCTTTGGTCAGTTTGGGTCAGGTGTCCTGTCTCTGCTTCCTCCTGGCTTCCCCTCTTCCCTGGCAGAGCATGAGGCTCACAAAGTCCTTGGCCAATCCAAAACATTGCTATCAGCTCTGTTCCCAGGCTGAAAGTCAAAACACTGCACTGCACCAGCTACCAAGAAGGAGAAAAATGACTGCTACTGCTGAACCCAGGACACCCTCTTTCAGTTTGAAAAATGAACTGAAATTTAATTCTACATAACACTGACTAATTTTGCTGTGGATGTAGGGTTTGTTGGAAATCCTCCCAGTTACAAGACGGATGATGAGAATTAGAGCAAGGATGCAGAAACCAGGACATTCTTATGGCCATTCTGTAGCAAAGGGTACTTTTAAAATATTACTCCTTTCAGAAATACAGTCTGCCCCACTGTTTCAATTTGGAGTTGGAAGAACTCATATTTTAATATGATGCGTTTGATTCAGCAGGTAATTTCCATTTGTCTTACATATTTTTGTGTCTGGTTTACTCTATTATTACCTTTTACTGATATTTATTTTACTGCTGAACATACCCATGAACATGGTAAATGTGGTAAAACCATCTTCTTCAGTTTAAATTCAGTAAAGAATGTAATTGTCTCCAGTAAGATTTACGCTTCCTCTTTACAGCTTAACTGTTCTTCTTAACTGTTGTCTACCTGATAGCAATCAGAAATGGATATTTATTCCATTGATTCACTCCTGCAGTAATATGAGCTTTTGCTCATTTCAGAGGCAAGACTATTTATGAAGAAATTTAATAAAAAATGTTGATAAAGAGCAAACCCATAAAGATGGGAACTCATCAGTTACTTCACTGCACCAAGCCAACATTATGTTCTATTTTAACTGACCTAAAGTATTTCCTTCTGTATTGGTGTAAGAAATGCACATAGCACCCAGTCCAGGCTTTCTGGAGTTCCTTCAGCTGGAGCAATGCTGTTCCTCTTCACTGATGCTCTGAAAAGACAGAATTTGTTTGTGCTAGCAAAGTGTTTGCCAAATCCACGCACTGTCTAGCTTAAAACTTCCCACTTGTTTAAATACTGTTTATGTTTCCGTAAGTACAGAAAGTGTTCGTTTGTTTGTTTTTTAAGATATTTTAGTGTTGTATACTATTTGGTTGCTTCCTTCAGTAAAATAAAACTCACGACTCTTGCTGTCTTTTGTTGCCATCTGACTAATCATGGCATGCAGCTCGAAGTACTATGCACATATGCAGGGCACATAAAAAACTCTGGTAGAATTTGACAGTAATTATTTTTCAAAGAACCCTTGTCAGGAAATTGTTTTGTTAAATTACAAACATTTTGCATGAATACACAAAAAACCCACAAGTATGAGTTATCTGGAATTTAAAAGAAAATTTAATCACTTGGGTAAAATGTAGTGAAAATAGCACTTTGGCAGTGAATGATTTCCTCTTGCCCACTGTATTCTGTAGCACAGACCCACCTTTTTTCTCATTAATAAGAGATACAAACTGATGCGTACATGATGTGGCTAAGAAAAGGCTTTTTCTGCCCTGCCCCTTCAGTGCTCTGCTGTGTCCCATGCCCTGTGTTCACCAGGACTTCCCAGTCCACCCTCATGCTGCATCCCAGAGGCAGACCCCAATCTAGTCCCCTATTCCCTTCTGATAAATATTAGTTGATGTTGCCTCAGGGGCATGGGTCGAGACCCATATTAACAAGTCTTTCAGTTTATCTTCATTCACAGTAACCCCCTTCTTCTCTGGGAATTTTACTAGCACTCTGAACACCGATTTGTGCTTGGGGGATACTGAATTTTCCATGTTCCTGTTCCCAGCCACTTACCTCAGTCAGAGGTATCAGTTAATTGCTGCAGCCTTTTGGAGTTTGGCTGGGTGTCCTGGGTTCAGCAGTAGCAGTCATGTTTCTCCTTCTTGGTAGCTGGTGCAGTGCAGTGTTTTGACTTTCGTCCTGGGAACAGAGCTGATAGCGATGTTTTGGTTTGGCCAAGGACTTTGTGAGTCTTATGCTCTGCCAGGGAGGAGGGGAAGCCGGGAGGAAGCAGAGACAGGACACCTGACCCAAACTGACCAAAGAGGTATTCCATACCACAGCACGTCATGCCCAGGAGGTAACTGGGAGTTAGCCGGAAGGGCTGGGAGACTGCAGGGTTGGAGGAGGTATGGGTCGGTGCTTGGTCGGGCTGAGGGGGGGCAAGTTATTGGTCGGCTGGTGCTGAGGTGTTGTATTCTCTTCCCTTGTTATTTCCTTTATCATTATTATCACTGGTGGTAGCAGTAGTGATTTGTGTTATACCTTTACTAAACTGTTCTTATCTCAACCCGTGGGAGTTGCATTCTTTTCGATTCTCCTCTCCGTCCCTCCGAGAGCAGGGGGAGGGCAAGAAAGGGGGGGGAAGTGAGCGAATGAATTACCTGACTGGGTTTAAACCACGACACTGGGCGTCCTCACTGGTTGCTGAGTCACGGCTCTTCAGCAAGTCCCTGTTTGGGCGCCATTTGGGAGGATGGAGGCACAGACCCAGAGGTAGAGTACAAGCTGGATCATTTATTGCAAAGGTTACACAATATCTATATGCTTCCAAGCAATTAGCCAAGCACATCTGTGTTTGCCTTGTGGTTACATCAGGTGAAAGGTCTATCTGATTTTCTTATCAACATCCTCTTTCCAGTTCCGACGTCCTTGTTCCTTGCCGGTTCCAACATCTTCCAAGTACCAGTCAGGGACGGGTCACTCTTAATTGCCTGATGTAGTTCCTCCTTCCCATGGTCTCTGACAATTTCGATGCATTCCAACCCCACTGTAGTGAGCTGTCTGGAAAACGCTGTGTAAAACACACTGCTCCTTTTTAAGAATAAATGGGAAATGTGCTTCTTGAAGAGTTGTCCTTACCCCCAGTACCACTGGGGGTACTGACTGGGGCCTAGACACCCTGTGGATTAGTGTGGTCCAGGCACCTAGTTCTGGACTGTCACAGCACAGCTGGTCTTGTAAAGGTGTGAGGTCATGCCTGGATCTGAGGTGCAGCTTCCTTGCAGAAGAAAATGGTCAAAGCTGTGTGCTTTTGCCTGAACTCTGTTCTGTAGGGGAGCTAGAAGAGTGGCTGTAGCAAGCTAGGGGAAAGAAGAAGGCTCTAAACCAGACGTGGGGCCCGTGCCCAAGTTACTGAATTGGAGTGGCTAATGACAGTTTCAGGTGCTGGGAGCTGCCGAGTGCCTGGGCACATGGATGCCTGGAGAAAGGGGAGAATGGAACTTCTGGAGCTTGGGGCTTGGAGGGCAGTGAAAAATGTGCCTTCAGGCTCAGTGGTCTGTGTGTGGGGAGCTGTGGCAGTGGAATGAGGCTGTGCTGGAGAAGGGATTTGTCTAAATGCGCATCTACCTGAACTGGAGCCACCAGCTTCCAGCAGCACCACAAACCGTGCAGGGCTTGATCTGTACCTTAGTGTCAGGTAAACATAGAATCACAGAGTCCCAGACTGGTTTGGGTTGGAAGGGACCTCCAAGCTCATCCAGTTCCAACCCCCTGCCATGGGCAGGGACACCTTCCACTAGAGCAGGTTGCTCCAAGCCCCTGTGTCCAAGCTGGCCTTGAACAGTGCCAGGGATGGAGCAGCCACAGCTTCTCTGGGCAGGCTGTGCCAGCACATTTTGTCACAGGTTTGATGTGCCCACTGCCTGCTGAGCTTTGGGCTGCAGACCTCAAAGCTGGCTCTGTTGAGATGGAGTTCTGCCTCAGAGCTCAGTGCAAACCTTGGGGAGAATGTACCCACAGCGGGGGCTGTAATTGCCATGTTCCTGGACCATAATGACATGGGGGAAAGAAGAGTGGCAGCTGTAAGGAGTGCGTGAGATGTTACAGCTGGTGACTCCCAGATCTTTCTGCTTGGTGTTAGGTCTGCTGTGGTTAGGTCTGCAGGAGGAGGGATTGGGAGCCTTGGTCTCCTCAGCTGGTGGGTGTCCCTTGTTGGACTCCCAGCTCAGCAATGGGATGCTTGTTAGAAAGCAGGAATCAAGAGGGAGCCCTGGGCTGTGCTGTCTGCTGGCAGAACTGTGCTGAGCTCTGTGCCCTTGCACCAGAAGATAATTTGCCTCCCAGTGCTGGAGGGCTGAGCAAATGCTCCCCACGGAAGGGAAATAGTTTGCTCGGTCTGCCCCCTGCCCTTTTCTTGTTCCTTAAGGAAGGAGCAAACCCCACTGAGGATGGGATCAGTGGCACAGAGGTGGAGTCGTGTGGAGTTATTCTCAGTGACAGCAGAGCAGGAGAGGAAGGTGGGCGTGACTGAGTTTTGGATTTCCCTTCTGCTGTGGCTCTGACAAGCCCATGTGCTACTGCCATCCCAGCATACACAAGTGTGAGCTGGAGAAGAGATGGTGGGGTCCCATCCTCACCCTGCCTCAGGGCTGAGACAGTCTCCTCTGGGGAAGGAGTGCTTTTGGTCTGGGTCTGGGTAGCAGGATGGGATATTTGCCTGTGACACAGAGGTAGCTCTAGGGCAGAGCAAAATGCCACGTTCTTCTTTTGACGAATGTTAATTTTCAGCCTGGTTTCCAGCTGTCTGAACTGTTTTGTGGAATCCTGACTGTTCTCCCCAGCTGTCCATCACCAACTCTCATGTTTTGATGGCTCTTGTCACAAATACCATGCTAAAAATATCTTGGTTATCTTCTCTTTTTTCCCCCTTTGAGACATCTTACTGACTTTTTGCAGCTGTCCTGACTCTCTCCCCCTGTGATTCCTGGGAAGCACTGTGGCAATTAGAGCTGTCCACCCCCGGGAGGAGGTGTGCTCTGCTGGCACTAAAGACTTTGCTCCAAAGCTTCTCTGTTCTCCATGTGCCATAGATTTGCCTGTTCTGCCATTCCAAGTACACTCACGTCTGTGTCTACAACAAGGATGCTTTTCGTGAAGCCTTTATTCTTTTACTCTTCTTTGGAAAGTATTGCCCCACATTTTCTCTCTTTCTCCTTGTTTCCACTCAAAGGAGAGGTGTCGTCTTAACTGCCTGTCTTAGAGGTGATGTGAAGGCATCTGTCACTTAAGTATTGATGTGCCAAGCAAGGGCAGAGGAAATCAGCTGTCTCTTTCTTGGAGCATTAGTGCATAAGGACTGATAGTTGTAGTGCCAGTGGGAGACACCTCTTCTGAAGGGATGGTGGGGGTTCAGATCCCAGTGCTGCCAACCCTTGATCATGTCCTAGCTCTGTCACTCTGTGTCACAGCCGCCTTTCTCTGCAGGCTTTGCCTCCTGCCCTGGTGGGACTCTGGAGCTGTTGAATTGTAGGACCCGAGTGGCTCTGGTGGGAATAGAGCTGGTCAGGCAGAGCCGAGCTCCACCTAGTAAGGAAGGAAGCTTTTGTGCTCCAACTGATGTTGCTGAAGCTGCTTTTGTTACCATTGCAGAAGACCAACCTCATGTGAGGGTTGAATGGGACCTGGAGATTTGCTGTAGGTACCAAGGAAATGAGGTTCAGAAGACAGCGCCTAATCCTATGGTCAGCCTCGATGCTGTTTCTTGGTTCACTTGTAGGAGGTATTTTATTTGAGGCCTGTGTAAGGTGGTACAAAGCAATCCCATGCAGCTGGCAGCTAGAGGCAAGGCTATTTGTTCCAGGGCTTTGAAGACCTCTACTCCAGTGACAGCTGGCTCGCTGCTGCAGTGATTGGTTTTCTCTTGCTTCAGAACAACTGAAACAAATGTCCTTTTCATTTCCTTTTACCTGTGGCAAGAGGTCTCCCGATGGAGTTAAGGAATGTCTTAATCTTCTTTTCCTGGAAGGGACTGAGTGCTGCTTCCAGAGAGACGGGGTTTGGAAGCCTGGAGCGCTGAGCTGGCCGTGCTGAGAGACTTCTGGCAGCAGGGCTGGGCTGCAGATGCTGCAGGTACTGGAGGGAGATGCTGAATGTCTTAGTGGGATGAACTTTCTCTTTTGAGGGTGCTGTATTTTATGTACCACATGCTCACAAGCTGGTGTCTGTTGGCAGCGTGATGGCCCATCAGTCTGTGTTCTCAGAAATGAGCCCACAGGAGCCCCTTGCTGGGGCTTCGCTGCAGAGCTCTGTCAAACCTTGACAGCACAAACACTTCCTAGAGCATACTTAAATCTGCCAGTTGATGCCATTAACACTCTGTGAGAGCCTTCCCGTGGTTGTACCTGTGAGCTTTAGTTTTCCCTTCAAAGAATCGTCACCAAAAGCTCCTGTGTGTTTGTCACTTGCTGAATGCCACCGGCGAATCTTGACTTGGCATGGTATATACGTGCTCCCTCCCCACAGTGGCCACAGGGATGACCCTTGTACCTGCCTCCCCACCCCAAGGAGCACCGAGGTGTCAGGCTGGATGGTGGGAGAAGCACATCAACCCATGTGCTGGATACCAGCGTTTTGAGAGCAAGGTGCAAAGGCTTGTGATGGGACTGTGCTGGATAATCCAGCCCATCCTCTGTCTGCTGCTGCTGGTTGAAGATCTAGAAGTTCCCTGAAACAGTGGCACTTACTCTTCTTTTACTGAGTTTCTGTTCTTCGTTTTGAGAGCCTTGGTGGCTCTTCCATCGTAAGACTCAGCTTCTCTGACAGGTAGGTATGTCACCAGGGGCTTCTCTGCCCACCATTCCCTGGCAGCACCCCATGTACAGAGATATACACAAGTGTTTCTACCATGGCCTTGATGACTGCCCTTCTTGGTGTGGTTGGATTGCAGGAGACCATGAAGGAAGAAGAAGTAGGTTTCTTACTACATTTGCAGGACCAAAAATAAAGGCTGCTAAAAAAGGTGACTTTTATTTCTGTGGGATTCTTGGTCCATCACACATCCTCAGGCACTTGTTTGTGCAAGGCAGAGCTCTTCAGGGCCCTTCTGCTGTACCCTGGCTTTCCTCTTTGGCACAAAGGGCTGGCATTTTGGTCTCAGACAGTAGTTCAACAGATGGCTCCTTAAAACCAAAATCACCCAAGCCAGGTGACTTGTTCTTCTTTTCAGTGAGCCAAGGACATTGAAGGTGCGTGCTGAGGTTAACTTCCAGAAGAAGAGCTGCAGGATCACAACACAGCCTGTCCTGTGGTTGAGGAAAAAACGTGACCGTGTGGTAACTGTAAAGGGAGATGAAAGTTTTATGTGATTCAGGGAAGCAGGGAATGTCCATGCTAGGAGAGACTTCACATTGCTGGACACATCCCTGCACAGTCCGTTTGTGCGGAGGCGTTAGGCCAGGGACACCCAAAGTCTCTTTCACCTGAGTTTTGGCATGGTTCTGTGCCTGATCCTGCCGATGACCCATGTGGTGTGCTTTGAGGAGTGAAAGGGAGAGGAAAGAAGCATTCTAAAACATGTAGAAATGTGGCAGTATTCCTGTCGGCTGCAAGCGCTGCTGGGGAAGCAGATGCTGGTTGCCTTTTCTCTTCTAGACAAATGACTTTCACTGGCAAGACAACTGCTGTGCTGTGAAGCTGGCAGATGGACCTGTAGGTAGACTTGGGGCAGCGGGGATGTCATGGGGGGAATTTGGGAAGGCAGAGGGAGCCCATGGTGGCAGCAGGGACCGAGCAGGGCTTTGGAGGGATGTGGCGGGAGGTGCTTGTGTTGCTTCTCTCTTCAGGAGCAGCTGTTTCAGGCTTACCTGGATGATGACGGTAACGAGAGAGGGGTTTTGTTGGGCCTACGTCCCCAGGAGGGGTGCACTATGCCTGCCCTTTGTTTTCACTTTGTGCCTGGTGTTTCTCGGCCTTGAAATTGTGCTGTGGTCTCAAATGGACAGTGAAGTCAAGGAGGACGAGCGCAGGATCAGTTCTCAGGGAGACAGGAGGTGTGTAAGTTGTGGTGTCTCGTAGCTTTTGTGGGAGACAAAGAAGCCTGGTGGGCCAGGAAGAGCAGGACTAAGGATTGGCATTTCTAGAGGATTCTGTGCCTTCAGAGCTCTCTGTAGATGTCAGCCAGTTTGTCTGTTGCCGTGCAAGTGCTGCTCGCTGGGGAGGAGAAATCCTTCTCTGCCAAGTGGATGCTCCTCCCCAGCTGCATTTCAGCTCCCTTTGCCAGGGAGGCTGGAGAAAGGGCTGCCCTGATGCGGCTGATTTTCCTTGCCCTGTTCTGGTTTTCTTCATCAATA
The DNA here is from genome assembly GCF_034315485.1 of Pezoporus occidentalis. Taxonomy (NCBI): domain Eukaryota; kingdom Metazoa; phylum Chordata; class Aves; order Psittaciformes; family Psittacidae; genus Pezoporus; species Pezoporus occidentalis. Next base: position 481 of record NW_026914796.1, on the reverse strand, counting down.
GAGGGCGCTGAAGACACCAGCTGGATGCTCGGTGCCCTTCCACATCCCTCTTGAAGGTGTTTAGGTGGGTGACCGAGGCAGGAGGCAGCAGCTGTAACCTGACTGCAGATGTGATGGGCATCGAAGCCCACAGCAGATCTGGACTGTGAAACCTTGTGTCCCCCGTGGGACAAGACCTTGCTTGTAGGCAGTTGCTGGAGAAAAGCGGATGTGTCATAAAGGTAGACGTTAGTTTTCCTGCGCATTATCGTCTGTTCTACCCACAAAGCTGAGGTGCTTTTCTGTCTGCCTTCAGGACTGCTGCAGGCACGTGTTTTAAAGACATGTTGATCCAGGCAGCGTGCTGAAAGGTAAGTTAAGGTTTGTCAGCCATGCTTGTTGCTCCCAGTGAGTTAGTCTGGTAAAAGATACCGTTTTCTGCTACGAAAGCTCATTGCGTATGTTGTTTGAGGTGTCAGAGAGGCTGATTACAGAGAGAGGG